>NW_026512529.1:0-332695 GCF_027579735.1 Bombina bombina | reverse complement strand
ATTCCTATTCAGACTCCAAATCTACTATGGTGCAATGCAAATTCAGTGTCATTAAATTGGAACCCTGGAGGACGATGATTATTAGATGTTAATCCACGCTGTGATTTTGATCACTGTTGCACTAAAAAAATATATCTTTGTTTCTAACTCTGTATGATGTTTATATGGTTCAGTTAATATTGTATGTTTAGTATTGTAATATATAAGCCTGTTCCAAAAGTTACAGTTCAGCTGAAAATTACTTTCTAGTGGTTCTAGGCCTCCCATACAACATCATATGCAGTGTTTTCTCTGGCTTGTTGGGTGATGCTAATGAGTACCTAGTTATCTAATGTGTCCTACCGACCAAAATTAGTGTTAGACTCTGAGTCCCAGGACTTTTTACCACATTGTGGGAATTTTCTGTTCATTTACAAGATTGCTTCAGTCCTCTTGTTTCACTCACAGCTTATGATTATAACGTTAGGGGTTGATGTGCTCATTATATATTTTCAAGCATGTCTTGACCATAGACTCTATATCAATCTATGATATACTGTATAGGGACATATAACCATATGCTGCATTAGCATTTATAAGGGACTTATAAATAAAAACATCCTTTATTAATTGACATTATGGTAATCCTGGCATAACTTGGAGTCCTGCGGTTACCACTCTATACTCTACTGAATTCACAACAGTATAAATTCCCTATGCTTTGATAAGTTCCCTCCTTGAAGTCTTTATGCTATACCTAATATATTTTAGAATTACATAACCTATTTTGCCATCACTCCTTAATAAACTTAGAACATACATTGTTTAGATGTATAAAGGCTTAACTAGACGGCATGGCTATAATGCTACATTATTATTCACTCAGTACTCTTTTTACCTCAGCTACCCAATACGTCTCTCTCTTTGAGCAAGGGCATTCATTTAGTCAGCCTGGATAATCACAAGCCCGAAGGTGGTTTTCACTTCCATTGCTACTCATATATCTATTACACTACTATACATGCTAACCTAAGTGCCTCTGAAATGAAGATATTATGTGGATTATAACAGCTCTGTGCCGCAAGTTTATTTTATTTTTCTGCTCTCTATAACTAGTGGGATGCTAATATTTACTTATATGATCATATTCATTGCTAATCTGTTAAGGAAACACCCAAATCCAGTACCAATAGTAACCTATTTATAACAGGTATAGGATATTTGTGGAGCATTTTCCAAACCTGTTATCTATACAATAACCCATCCTAGTCATACCTATTTAATGTTAAGTCTTGCACCTATGTTGCATATTTTTCTCATTTATACTCCTACCCCCCACCCACTAATATACTCTGGCTCTTTCATTGTGCCCAGAATATTTTTGTGCGGTTTCTCTTGTAAATACCGCATCTGTAATCACTTATATTCAACAATCTTATATACTATAAATATATTGAAATATTCATACTATTTCTATTTATTCCCCTACTAGCAGATTGTTAACATATAGCTCATATTTGAAGATATTGAAATATCCATACTATTTGTATCTACTCCTCTACAAGCAGATTCTTAACATATAGCTTATCTTTGTAGATATTGAAATATCCATACTATTCTTATTTATTCTTCTATATTCGCTGTTTACTTTCATACTCTCTCTCTATAATGTTTGTATAAAAGGTTAGGCCCAAAAGAGGCCTTGAATGTTTATTGAGGGATATTTATCTAATAAAGGAAAAAAATAATAGAGGTTTCATCTCTAGTGTACCACTGGCAAAAATATTTGGACTTAGAGAAAACAAAATTTATGCTTACCTGATAAATTCATTTCTCCTGTAGTGTGGTCAGTCCACGGGTCATCATTACTTCTGGGATATTATCTCCTCCCCTACAGGAAGTGCAAGAGGATTCACCCAGCAGAGCTGCTATATAGCTCCTCCCCTCTACGTCACCTCCAGTCATTCGACCAAAGGACCAACGATAAAGGAGAAGCCCAAGGGTGTAGTGGTGACTGGAGTATAATCCAAAAAAAAAAAAAAAAAATCTTTAGCCTGCCATAAAAACAGGGCGGGCCGTGGACTGACCACACTACAGGAGAAATGAATTTATCAGGTAAGCATAAATTTTGTTTTCTCCTGTTAAGTGTGGTCAGTCCACGGGTCATCATTACTTCTGGGATACCAATACCAAAGCAAAAGTACACGGATGACGGGAGGGATAGGCAGGCTCTTTATACGGAGGGAACCACTGCCTGAAGAACCTTTCTCCCAAAAACAGCCTCCGAAGAAGCAAAAGTGTCAAATTTGTAAAATTTGGAAAAAGTATGAAGAGAAGACCAAGTTGCAGCCTTGCAAATCTGTTCAACAGAAGCCTCATTCTTAATGAGCTGTAATTCTTTCAGGAGGCTGCTGTCCAGCAGTCTCATAGGCTAATCGTATTATGCTACGAAGCCAAAAAGAGAGAGAGGTAGCCAAAGCTTTTTGACCTCTCCTCTGACCAGAATAAACGACAAACAGGGAAGACGTTTGACGAAAATCCTTAGTTGCCTGTAGATAAAATTTCAGGGCACGGACTACATCTAGATTGTGTAGCAGACGTTCCTTCTTCGAGGAAGGATTAGGACACAAAGATGGAACAACAATCTCTTGATTGATATTCCTGTTAGTGACCACCTTAGGTAGGAACCCAGGTTTAGTACGCAGAACTACCTTGTCTGAATGAAAAATCAGATAAGGAGAATCACAATGTAAGGCAGATAACTCAGAGACTCTTCGAGCCGAGGAAATAGCCATTAAAAACAGAACTTTCCAAGATAACAACTTGATATCAATGGAATGAAGGGGTTCAAACGGAACACCCTGTAAAACATTAAGAACTAAGTTCAAACTCCATGGCGGAGCAACAGTTTTAAACACAGGCTTGATCCTAGCTAAAGCCTGACAAAAAGCTTGAACGTCCGGAACTTCTGACAGACGTTTGTGTAAAAGAATGGACAGAGCTGAAATCTGTCCCTTTAAAGAACTAGCGGATAACCCCTTTTCTAAACCTTCTTGTAGAAAAGACAATATCCTTGGAATCCTAACCTTACTCCATGAGTAACTCTTGGATTCGCACCAATATAAGTATTTACGCCATATTTTATGGTAAATCCTTCTGGTAACAGGCTTCCTAGCCTGTATTAGGGTATCAATAACTGGCTCAGAAAACCCACGTTTTGATAAAATCAAGCGTTCAATTTCCAAGCAGTCAGCTTCAGAGAAGTTAGATTTTGATGTTTGAATGGACCCTGGATCAGAAGGTCCTGTTTCAGAGGTAGAGACCAAGGCGGACAGGATGACATGTCCACTAGATCTGCATACCAAGTCCTGCGTGGCCATGCAGGTGCTATTAGAATCACTGATGCTCTCTCCTGTTTGATTCTGGCAATCAATCGAGGAAGCATCGGGAAGGGTGGAAACACATAAGCCATCCCGAAGGTCCAAGGTGCTGTCAAAGCATCTATCAGAACCGCTCCCGGATCCCTGGATCTGGACCCGTAGCGAGGAAGCTTGGCGTTCTGACGAGACGCCATGAGATCTATCTCTGGTTTGCCCCAACGTCGAAGTATCTGGGCAAAGACCTCCGGATGAAGTTCCCACTCCCCCGGATGAAAAGTCTGACGACTTAAGAAATCCGCCTCCCAGTTCTCCACTCCCGGGATGTGGATTGCAGACAGGTGGCAAGAGTGAGACTCTGCCCAGCGAATTATCTTTGATACTTCCATCATTGCTAGGGAGCTTCTTGTCCCTCCCTGATGGTTGATGTAAGCTACAGTCGTGATGTTGTCCGACTGAAACCTGATGAACCCCCGAGTTGTTAACTGGGGCCAAGCCAGAAGGGCATTGAGAACTGCTCTCAATTCCAGAATGTTTATTGGAAGGAGACTCTCCTCCTGATTCCATTGTCCCTGAGCCTTCAGAGAATTCCAGACAGCGCCCCAACCTAGTAGGCTGGCGTCTGTTGTTACAATTGTCCAGTCTGGCCTGCTGAATGGCATCCCCCTGGACAGGTGTGGCCGATAAAGCCACCATAGAAGAGAATTTCTGGTCTCTTGATTCAGATTCAGAGTGGGGGACAAATCTGAGTAATCCCCATTCCACTGACTTAGCATGCACAATTGCAGCGGTCTGAGATGTAGGCGTGCAAAAGGTACTACGTCCATTGCCGCTACCATTAAGCCGATCACCTCCATGCATTGAGCTACTGACGGGTGTTGAATGGAATGAAGGACACGGCATGCATTTTGAAGCTTTGTTAACCTGTCTTCTGTCAGGTAAATCTTCATTTCTACAGAATCTATCAGAGTTCCCAAGAAGGGAACTCTTGTGAGTGGAAAGAGAGAACTCTTCTTTTCGTTCACCTTCCATCCATGCGACCTTAGAAATGCCAGTACTAACTCTGTATGAGACTTGGCAGTTTGAAAGCTTGAAGCTTGTATCAGAATGTCGTCTAGGTACGGAGCTACCGAAATTCCTCGCGGTCTTAGTACCGCCAGAAGAGTACCCAGAACCTTTGTGAAGATTCTTGGAGCCGTAGCCAGTCCGAATGGAAGAGCTACAAACTGGTAATGCCTGTCTAGAAAGGCAAACCTTAGATACCGGTAATGATTTCTGTGAATCGGTATGTGAAGGTAAGCATCTTTTAAATCCACTGTGGTCATGTACTGACCCTCTTGGATCATGGGCAAAATTGTTCGAATCGTTTCCATCTTGAACGATGGAACTCTTAGGAATTTGTTTAGGATCTTTAAATCCAAGATTGGCCTGAAAGTTCCCTCTTTTTTGGGAACTACAAACAGATTTGAGTAAAACCCTTGTCCTTGTTCCAACCGCGGAACTGGATGGATCACTCCCATTAATAAAAGATCTTGTACGCAGCGTAGGAACGCTTCTTTCTTTATTTGGTTTGTTGATAACCTTGACAGATGAAATCTCCCTCTTGGGGGAGAGGATTTGAAGTCCAGAAGGTATCCCTGAGATATGATCTCTAACGCCCAGGGATCCTGAACATCTCTTGCCCAAGCCTGGGCGAAGAGAGAAAGTCTGCCCCCTACTAGATCCGGTCCCGGATCGGGGGCCCTCGATTCATGCTGTCTTAGGGGCAGCAGCAGGTTTCCTGGCCTGCTTGCCCTTGTTCCAGGACTGGTTAGGTTTCCAGCCTTGTCTGTAGCGAGCAACAGCTCCTTCCTGTTTTGGTGCAGAGGAAGTTGAAGCTGTTCCTGCTTTGAAATTACGAAAGGAACGAAAATTAGACTGTCTAGCCCTAGGTTTGGCTTTGTCCTGAGGCAGGGCATGGCCTTTACCTCCTGTAATGTCAGCGATAATCTCTTTCAACCCGGGCCCGAATAAGGTTTGCCCTTTGAAAGGTATATTAAGAAATTTGGATTTAGAAGTAACATCAGCTGACCAGGATTTTAGCCACAGTGCTCTGCGTGCCTGAATGGCAAATCCGGAATTCTTAGCCGTAAGTTTAGTTAAATGTACTACAGCATCTGAAATAAATGAGTTAGCTAACTTAAGGGCTTTAAGTTTGTCTGTAATCTCATCTAGTGTAGATGATTGAAGTGTCTCTTCCAGAGACTCAAACCAAAATGCTGCTGCAGCCGTGACAGGCGCAATACATGCAAGAGGTTGCAATATAAAACCTTGTTGAACAAACATTTTCTTAAGGTAACCCTCTAATTTTTTATCCATTGGATCTGAAAAGGCACAGCTATCCTCCACCGGGATAGTGGTACGCTTAGCTAAAGTAGAAACTGCTCCCTCCACCTTAGGGACCGTTTGCCATAAGTCCCGTGTGGTGGCGTCTATTGGAAACATTTTTCTAAATATCGGACTGGGTGAGAACGGCACACCGGGCCTATCCCACTCCTTAGTAACAATTTCAGTAAGTCTCTTAGGTATAGGAAAAACATCAGTACTCGCCGGTACCACAAAATATTTATCCAACCTACACATTTTCTCTGGTATTGCAACTGTGTTACAATCATTCAGAGCCGCTAACACCTCCCCTAGTAATACACGGAGGTTTTCCAGCTTAAATTTAAAATTTGAAATATCTGAATCCAATCTATTTGGATCAGAACCGTCACCCACAGAATGAAGTTCTCCGTCCTCATGTTCTGCCGCCTGTGACGCAGTGTCTGACATGGCCCTAATATTATCAGCGCACTCTGTTCTCACCCCAGAGTGATCACGCTTGCCTCTAAGTTCTGGTAATTTAGCCAAAACTTCAGTCATAACAGTAGCCATATCCTGTAATGTGATTTGAAATGGCCGCCCAGATGTACTCGGCGCTACAATATCACGCACCTCCCGAGCGGGAGATGCAGGTACTGACACGTGAGGCGAGTTAGTCCGTTTTTTATCACAGTCAACTACAATCTTCACAGCTCTGCTGTGATGATTACCTCCCTCAAAAAAAGGCTTTGGAGATCCCTGAGTTCTGTAGAGATGAACCGGATCATGCAGGAAGAAAATGAACCTCTGACTGAGTTTTTTGATGCGTAGTAAAAGCGCCAAAAATGGCTCCTCCCCCTCACACATAACAGTGAGAGAGATCAGTGAACTGCTTTAATTTAAACAAAACTATTGCCAAGTGGAAAAAATAGTGCCCAAAACATTTTTTCATCCAGTACCTCAGAGAAATAAACGTTTTTACATGCCAGCAAAAAAACGTTTAACCTCAATAAATTAATTGTTATTTAAAACCTATTGCAAGTCCCTGCAAATTAGGTTAAGTCTATGCATACAGTATAAATCCAGTGAAGTACCATTCCCCAGAATACTGAAGTGTAAGATATACATACATGACAGCCTGATACCAGCTACATCTACTGCATTTAAGGCTGAGTTTACATTATAACGGTATGGCAGGATTTTCTCATCAATTCCATGTCAGAAAATAATAAACTGCTACATACCTCTTTGCAGATTAATCTGCCCGCTGTCCCCTGATCTGAAGTTTACCTCTCCTCAGATGGCCGAGAAACAGCAATATGATCTTAACTACTCCGGCTAAAATCATAGAAAAAACTCCGGTAGATTCTTCTTCAAATTCTACCAGAGAATGAATAACACACTCCGGTGCTATTATAAAATAACAAACTTTTGATTGAAGGTAATAAACTAATTAAATCACCACAGTCCTCTCACACATCCTATCTATTCGTTGGGTGCAAGAGAATGACTGGAGGTGACGTAGAGGGGAGGAGCTATATATCAGCTCTGCTGGGTGAATCCTCTTGCACTTCCTGTAGGGGAGGAGATAATATCCCAGAAGTAATGATGACCCGTGGACTGACCACACTACAGGAGAAATGTCTTTTTTTTTTTTTTTTATTATATCCATATTTTTGCCAAATTCCTGTTGTTTGGATCTATATCTATTATGTACACCAGTATACCATTTGTAATTTGTTTATATTTGTATTCATTTGCTTTGTACAAACTCTTGAACTCTCAATAAAAATTTACATTTACTTTAAATACATTTATGTTAAAATGATGCAATTAATTTGTGCTTTGGATAACCGAAAATTATATATTAGAAAATATTACACTGCCCCCAAGCGGCTACTTCACAATGCCACCCGGCTGGCAACATTTTCTGTGGAGAACATCATTTGTGAAAGGGCCTGTGCTTTTTGCATGTGGGTGACATTTTACTGTTTCTGGTGTAATCTACCCATCCTAAACATCTGTTTCATCTGTAAATGTATTTACAAAGAACTAATGTGTTTTCATCTCACAGGATGTGAAAGGTAAAATTGCTTTATTAATAAATATTCTTGTGCTCTGATGTACATTCTGGACAAGTACAAATTAGTGTCGTGAGTGAGCTCGTCTCAGGTGCAGTAATAAAGAGGTCCAGACCAGATATTTATCAAACAAGGGCTCACCTCAGGAGAGGTAATCTTTATTAGACTGTTGCAACAGTGTCCCAGCACAAAACACAGCAACGCAAGACTAACACATTTTCATATACATGCATTTTTATACCCTTACAGTAACTTACAAAGCAGAGAGCTAATTGGCTGATAATGATTGGCCAATAAATCTCACGTGATTAGTGGTTGCTAAAAAAAACTGGTTCTCTATGTTAGAATTAGTAAGATATGCTTTCTTGGAATTTGGCCGGATACTAATTGGGTTGAAAAATAATACTAGACAAAGAGGCCTTGATTTTAAATTATTTAGAAAACAATCTATGAGAAAAAGCCAAAACAAAGTTATATGTATGTGTAACTTATTAGGTTAGAAGCAAGTTGTTAGAAAAATGCAGATACGTAGGTTATAAGGTTATAAGTGAATTGCTGGAAAATACAGAAGTAATATATCTGCAGTTTCAGAGAAGAGTTCAGTAAAAGAAAAGGAAAAGTTTGGTTAGAAATATAAAATAATGAAAATAGAATAAGCAGCTCATAACATTCCCCCCTTTGATCACAAACGTCAAAGTGCTGCGATCACTAAAACTCAATGTGACTCATGGCGGTTTGATAATCACAATGCTATTAGTACATGGGTGCTCCCAGCCAAGATGGTTCACAGGACTACAAGAGGGTAAGCAAAAACAAGGTAGGAGTTAAGTTGTTAGGTAGGAGACTATTCCGCTATTCCCGGACGCTAGTCGCCATCAGGTGGAGTAGACAACTACCTAAACATTCCTATGCTGTAAATGTGTGTGTGGCATGACATATGTGTGTGGCATGACATAGTGCAGAAACATCCCCTCCCAGATTCATTAACAACAATTAACAAACCCCATCATTCTTGTAGAGTTGATGGCGAATAGTGGGTTGTCATTCAGTGTCATGGCATGTTTGGGAGGTGAAGGAATTCTGCACCTGTGAAGGAAACATAGAGAGTATAAGTATAAGGCAATGCAATATGAAGGCAACATAAAACAATACAGAAAGACAATGAAGAAATAGAAACCACCAGGGAGGGAAAAAGGAGTGGGGTATGGGTATACAGGCTACGACCGGGGTGGCCATCAAGGTAGATGATGGTCCATGGTCTCTCCATGGCCAGTTTCCCAATGTAGGAAAGTTCTAGACGATCCTAGGGACGTAGTGCATCCTGCATAGGAATAAG
The DNA here is from genome assembly GCF_027579735.1 of Bombina bombina. Lineage (NCBI taxonomy): Eukaryota > Metazoa > Chordata > Amphibia > Anura > Bombinatoridae > Bombina > Bombina bombina. The sequence goes on along the minus strand of NW_026512529.1, from coordinate 323,579 downwards.
ACAGGGAAATTTAGGGCACAGCTGGTGGTTAGACAATAACATTGTAAGGTCAAGAGGTTAGAAGAAACATAGAGCAGGAGAGAAGTAGGTGAACTCAGAAGAAACCAGGGTCAAGAGAGATCTCAACATGGTGGGGAGATTCAAAATGGATAGAGGGAAACAAGTATTTGGGAGAAGAATGAGACACAGAGAAAACACACTTACATGTAGAAATTAAACCAGGTACACATTGTATACAGCAACACATCAGGATAAGGAATACTATAATAACAATGCCATACAGAAAAAGGGAGCTTAACCATCCAAAATTAGGTAGCCAATCAAAGAGATGGTCAAAAACAGAATTTATGCTTACCTGATAAATTACTTTCTCCAACGGTGTGTCCGGTCCACGGCGTCATCCTTACTTGTGGGAATATCTCTTCCCCAACAGGAAATGGCAAAGAGTCCCAGCAAAGCTGGCCATATAGTCCCTCCTTGGCTCCGCCCACTCCAGTCATTCGACCGACGGACAGGAGGAAAAAATAGGAGAAACCATAGGGTGTCGTGGTGACTGTAGTTAGAGAAAATAATTCATCGGACCTGATTAAAAAACCAGGGCGGGCCGTGGACCGGACACACCGTTGGAGAAAGTAATTTATCAGGTAAGCATAAATTCTGTTTTCTCCAACATTGGTGTGTCCGGTCCACGGCGTCATCCTTACTTTTGGGAACCAATACCAAAGCTTTAGGACACGGATGAAGGGAGGGAGCAAATCAGGTTACCTAAACAGAAGGCACCACGGCTTGCAAAACCTTTCTCCCAAAAATAGCCTCCGAAGAAGCAAAAGTATCAAATTTGTAAAATTTGGCAAAAGTGTGCAGTGAAGACCAAGTCGCTGCCTTACATATCTGATCAACAGAAGCCTCGTTCTTGAAGGCCCATGTGGAAGCTACAGCCCTAGTGGAGTGAGCTGTGATTCTTTCAGGAGGCTGCCGTCCGGCAGTCTCATAAGCCAATCGGATGATGCTTTTAAGCCAAAAGGAAAGAGAGGTAGAAGTTGCTTTTTGACCTCTCCTTTTACCAGAATAGACGACAAACAGAGAAGAAGTTTGTCTGAACTCTTTTGTAGCTTCGAAGTAGAATTTTAGAGCACGGACTACATCTAAATTGTGTAGCAAACGTTCCTTCTTTGAAACTGGATTCAGACACAAAGAAGGTACAACTATCTCCTGATTAATATTTTTGTTGGAAACAACCTTTGGTAGAAAACCAGGCTTAGTACGCAAAACAACCTTATCTGAATGGAACACCAGATAGGGTGGAGTACACTGTAGAGCAGATAACTCAGAAACTCTTCTAGCAGAAGAAATAGCAACCAAAAACAAAACTTTCCAAGATAACAACTTAATATCTATGGAATGTAAAGGTTCAAACGGAACCCCTTGAAGAACTGAAAGAACTAGATTTAAACTCCAGGGAGGAGTCAAAGGTCTGTAAACAGGCTTGATCCTAACCAAAACCTGAACAAATGCTTGAACATCTGGCACAACTGCCAGTCGTTTGTGTAGTAGGACAGATAAAGCAGAAATCTGTCCCTTTAGAGAACTCGCAGATAATCCTTTATCCAAACCTTCTTGTAGAAAGGAAAGAATCCTAGGAATCTTTATCTTATTCCATGGGAATCCCTTGGATTCACACCAGCAGATATATCTTTTCCATATTTTATGGTAAATCTTTCTAGTTACCGGTTTTCTGGCTTGAACCAGAGTATTTATCACGGAATCTGAAAACCCACGCTTTGATAGAATCAAGCGTTCAATCTCCAAGCCGTCAGCTGGAGGGAGACCAGATTTGGATGTTCGAATGGACCCTGAACAAGAAGGTCCTGTCTCAAAGGTAGCTTCCATGGTGGATCCGATGACATATTCACCAGGTCTGCATACCAAGTCCTGCGTGGCCACGCAGGAGCTATCAAGATCACCGAGGCCCTCTCCTGTTTGATCCTGGCTACCAGCCTGGGAATGAGAGGAAACGGTGGAAACAAATAAGCTAGGTTGAAGGTCCAAGGCGCTACTAGTGCATCCACTAGAGTCGCCTTGGGATCCCTGGATCTGGACCCGTAGCAAGGAACCTTGAAGTTCTGACGAGACGCCATCAGATCCATATCTGGAATGCCCCATAGTTGCGTCAACTGGGCAAAGATCTCCGGTTGGAGTTCCCACTCCCCCGGGTGGAATGTCTGACGACTCAAATAATCCGCTTCCCAGTTTTCCACACCTGGAATGTGGATCGCAGATAGGTGGCAGGAGTGATTCTCCGCCCATTGTATGATTTTGGTCACTTCTTTCATCGCCAGGGAACTCCTTGTTCCCCCCTGATGATTGAGATACGCAACAGTCGTCATGTTGTCTGATTGGAATCTTATAAATCTGGCCTTTGCTAGCTGAGGCCAAGCCCTGAGAGCATTGAATATCGCTCTTAGTTCCAGAATGTTTATCGGGAGAAGAGACTCTTCCCGAGACCACAGTCCCTGAGCTTTCAGGGATTCCCAGACCGCGCCCCAGCCCACTAGGCTGGCGTCGGTCGTGACGATGACCCACTCTGGACTGCGGAAGCTCATTCCCTGGGATAGGTGATCCTGGGTTAGCCACCAACGGAGTGAGTCTCTGGTCTTCTGATCTACTTGAATCACTGGAGACAAGTCTGTATAGTCCCCATTCCACTGTTTCAGCATGCACAGTTGTAATGGTCTTAGATGAATTCGTGCAAAGGGAACTATGTCCATTGCTGCAACCATCAATCCTACTACTTCCATGCACTGAGCTACGGAAGGACGAGGAATAGAATGAAGAACTTGACAAGCGTTTAGAAGTTTTGACTTTCTGACTTCTGTCAAGAAAATCCTCATTTCTAAGGAATCTATTATTGTTCCCAAGAAGGGAACTCTTGTCGACGGAGACAGGGAACTTTTTTCTATGTTCACCTTCCATCTGTGAGATCTGAGAAAGGCCACAACGATGTCTGAGTGAGCCTTTGCCTTTGAAAGAGACGACGCTTGTACTAGAATGTCGTCCAAGTACGGTACTATTGCAATGCCCCTTGGTCTTAGAACCGCTAGAAGGGATCCGAGTACCTTTGTGAAAATCCTTGGAGCAGTGGCTAACCCGAATGGGAGGGCCACAAACTGGTAATGTTTGTCCTGAAAGGCGAACCTTAGGAACTGATGATGTTCTTTGTGGATAGGGATATGTAGATACGCATCTTTTAGATCCACGGTAGTCATAAATTGACCTTCCTGAATTGTGGGTAGAATCGTTCGAATGGTTTCGATCTTGAACGATGGTACTCTGAGAAATTTGTTTAGGATCTTTAAATCCAGGATTGGTCTGAAAGTTCCCTCTTTTTTGGGAACTACAAACAGATTTGAGTAAAATCCCATTCCTTGTTCCGCCGTTGGAACTGGGTGTATCACTCCCATCTTTAACAGGTCTTCTACACAATGTAAGAATGCCTGTCTCTTTATTTGGTTTGAGGATAAGTGAGACATGTGGAACCTTCCCCTTGGGGGTAGTTCCTTGAATTCCAGAAGATAACCCTGAGAAACTATTTCTAGCGTCCAGGGATCCTGAACATCTCTTGCCCAAGCCTGAGCAAAGAGAGAGAGTCTGCCCCCCACTAGATCCGGTCCCGGATCGGGGGCTACTCCTTCATGCTGTTTTGTTAGCAGCGGCAGGCTTCTTGGCCTGCTTACCCTTGTTCCAGCCTTGCATCGGTTTCCAGGCTGGTTTGGTCTGTGAGGTATTACCCTCTTGCTTAGAGGATGCAGAATTAGAGCCCGGTCCGTTCCTGAAATTACGAAAGGAACGAAAATTAGACTTATTCTTGGCTTTGAAAGGCCTATCTTGTGGGAGGGCGTGGCCCTTTCCCCCAGTGATGTCTGAGATAATCTCTTTCAATTCTGGCCCAAAGAGAGTTTTACCCTTGAAAGGGATATTAAGCAATTTTGTCTTGGATGATACATCCGCTGACCAAGACTTTAGCCAAAGCGCTCTGCGCGCCACAATTGCAAACCCTGAATTTTTCGCCGCTAATCTAGCTATTTGCAAAGCGGCATCTAAAATAAAAGAGTTAGCCAACTTAAGTGCGTGAACTCTGTCCATAACCTCCTCATATGGAGTCTCTCTACTGAGCGACTTTTCTAGTTCCTCGAACCAGAACCACGCTGCTGTAGTGACAGGAACAATGCACGAAATGGGTTGATGAAGGTAACCTTGCTGTACAAAAATCTTTTTAAGCAAACCCTCCAATTTTTTATCCATAGGATCTTTGAAAGCACAATTATCCTCGATAGGAATAGTAGTGCGCTTGTTTAGGGTAGAAACTGCCCCCTCGACCTTAGGGACTGTCTGCCATAAGTCCTTTCTGGGGTCGACCATAGGAAATAATTTCTTAAATATAGGAGGGGGGACAAAAAGGTATGCCGGGCTTCTCCCACTCCTTATTCACTATGTCCGCCACCCGCTTGGGTATAGGAAAAGCGTCGGGGTGCACCGGAACCTCTAGGAACTTGTCCATCTTGCATAATTTTTCTGGAATGACCAGGTTGTCACAATCATCCAGAGTAGATAACACCTCCTTAAGCAGTGCGCGGAGATGTTCTAATTTAAATTTAAATGTCACAACATCAGGTTCAGCCTGTTGGGAAATTTTTCCTGAATCTGAAATTTCCCCATCTGACAAAACCTCCCTCATGGCCCCTTCAGATTGGTGTGAGGATATGACAGAACAATTATCATCAGCGCCCTCCTGCTCTTCAGTGTTTAAAACAGAGCAATCACGCTTTCTCTGATATGCAGGCATTTTGGATAAAATATTTGCTATGGAGTTATCCATTACAGCCGTCAATTGTTGCATGGTAATAAGCATTGGCGCGCTAGAAGTACTAGGGGCCTCCTGCGTGGGCAAAACTGGCGTAGACACAGAAGGAGATGATGTAGAACCCTGTCTACTCCCTTCATCTGATGAATCATCTTGGGCAACTTCATTATCTGTGACAGTACTGTCCTTACTTTGTTTGGATGCTTTGGCACAATTATCACATAATTTAGAAGGGGGAGACACATTGACTTTCATACATATAGAACATAGCTTATCTGAAGGCACAGACATGTTAAACAGGCTTAAACTTGTCAGTAAAACACAAAAACCGTTTTAAAACAAAACCGTTACTGTCTCTTTAAATTTTAAACAGAGCACACTTTTTTACTGAATATGTGAAAAAATATGAAGGAATTGTTCAAAATTTACCAAAATTTCACCGCAGTGTCTTAAAGCATTAAAAGTATTGCACACCAATTTAATTCAGAGCTTTAACCCTTAAAATAACGAAACCGGAGCCGGTTACAGTTTTAACCCCTCTACAGTCCCAGCTACAGCCTTTGCTGCGACTCTACCAAGCCCAGAGGGGAATACGATACCAAATGACGCCTTCTAGGAACTTTTCCAACTATTTTCAGGTCCTCACACATGCATCTGCATGTCTTGCTCTCAAAAACAACTGCACAGTAATGGCGCGAAAATGAGGCTCAGCCTACAACTGGGAAGGCCCTTCCTGACTGGAAAAGGTGTCTAACATAGTGCCTGACGTTAAAAAACGTTCCCCAAGTTTATAAGTGTGAAATACCAGCATAAACATGTATAAAATGCCCAAATAAAGCAATCGATTTTGCCCATAAAAGTGTCTACCAGTTTTATAGCCCATATTAAGCCCTTTATTCTGCTTGAGACTAACAAAATGGCTTACCGGTCCCCATGAGGGGAAATGACAGCCTTCCAGCATTACACAGTCTTGTTAGAAATATGGCTAGTTATACCTTAAGCAGAAAAGTCTGCTAACTGTTTCCCCCAACTGAAGTTACTTCATCTCAACAGTCCTATGTGGAAACAGCAAAGGATTTTAGTTACTGTCTGCTAAAATCATCTTCCTCTCACAAACAGAATTCTTCATCTCTTTCTGTTTCAGAGTAAATAGTACATACCAGCACTATTTTAAAATAACAAACTCTTGATAGTAGAATAAAAAACTACAACTAAACACCACATACTCTTAACCATCTCCGTGGAGATGTTGCCTGTGCAACGGCAAAGAGAATGACTGGGGTGGGCGGAGCCTAGGAGGGACTATATGGCCAGCTTTGCTGGGACTCTTTGCCATTTCCTGTTGGGGAAGAGATATTCCCACAAGTAAGGATGACGCCGTGTACCGGACACACCAATGTTGGAGAAAATACCTCCAAGGCCAAATTTGTCATCAATCACATATTGACATCCTGGGATAGGGACCTAATAACTGTGAGATGGTGACTCAAATTAAGTGATTGATCAGTAACATAGGTACAACATTCTTTGCTCACAAGACTACAACCCCCCTCCCCTTCTTGGGAAGCCAGGAGGTAATCAAGGGCCATCCTATTCTGCAATTCTAGTTGTCTAAACTGCTTCAACTCTTGGGCCACACTCTGAACAACTCCTGTACTCTCATTCATGAAGGTCTGTAGTATCACAGATAACATGATGATGTCCTGATGATTCAGGTAGACACCAACGGCCAAGAGGATAGCTCGACCAGTTGAATCTCCAGCATACTGTTGGACAAGGGGGAGCAGCGAGCTTCCAGATTCACGTTTATTGTGAATTGGGCCCAAGGGCAGCATGGGGACAACACAGATGGCTGGGGTTACCACACCCAGGAAGCAGATGGCTGTATAGTTACCAGGGAGGACTGACACCGCTGTCCACATATCCAATACAACGCAGGGGGTGGTCTGCTGAGGAAAGATTTACAAGGGATGGGGAAACAAAAGCACAATTGGGGCCCTGGAGGAAACAAAAAAAGTGCAGTGAGATTATAATTCACAGTTAGGATCATACCAGAGGAATTTACCAGCCGGAAATGAGTGCCATTACTGGAGATTACATACTCACATAGGGAGGCACCCAACCGCACCGTACCTTGGCCAATTTCCCTGAAGATAGTACCATATGAGGTGCCTCCCAAAGAGATAAAATTACCTGATAGGTTGAACAATGGTGTACCTGGAGGAATAAAAGTAGACAAATCAAAGGTAAACAAATCAACATTAATACCCATAAGAGGAATACCCCCCTTATGATGAGTGGGAATGCGAGCACAAATATAACAATTGCCCTCGGTGTGATTGGCTATAGTTTGGAGTAGGACAACGTGTGAGTTTAGTCCCCATTCACCTAAAGAATAGTTCTCTGTGGACAATTGGGCATTAGGTAAATTATCATTACGGGGAATAGAATAATGGGGGTAAGAAGGGGTTGTGGCAAAGGTAGTTATATGGGAACACCAAGCAAGGAGGGATAACTTTCGTTTCTCAGCTACCCACTCCATAATTTTCAAACCACATTCAGTAGTGGGGCTATGCAAAAAGACTGGATAACAAAACCCTTAGGACTTTTATTGTGAACTTTGAGTATGATTACTTGTTGGGCAGCTAGTAGTGGGAGGGAAAACTACCACAGATACAAGGTTACCAGAACAGGAGTATTTAGTAAAAGGGTTAGAAGAAACACACTGACCAGGAGACACATATTGGGAAATAGAGTAAGAGAGCATGGTCAAAAGTGTGACACAAAACAAAGGAGACATATTGAGGAATGTTACTCAAGATAACAGAGGAGTGAGACAATGAAAATAAGAGTAAGGAAGACAAATCTTTCAGTTTCACTCATTCAGATAGTGGAATTTTACTATTTCTGGTTAGTCTGAGTTTCAAACCAAAAAAGGGTCTGAATTAATCACTCATCGTCAGGGGTTTGTTACCCCTTCTTCAGAGGCCTTGGTTGCCCCAGCTTCTTCTTTCTGTGGCTTGTTGCAGGCTGCTTCTTTTTCTGGGCTGTATCTTTTCCACATGGAGTAGTGGATCCAAGAGTCGACCTTGGCAACTTTAATAGTTGTTGGAGTAGTCAGCAAAACCAGTAAGGACCTTTCCAGAGAGGCTGCAGTGGCTTTTTTTGATAGGTCTGGACTAAAATGAAGTCACCTGACTGGAAGGGATGTGCAGTCATGTCCAATGGCAAAGACTGAGAGAGAGAGACATGTCTGTGGAGAGAATGTCTGCAGTTGCAAAAGATAAGCAGTTAGTTATACATCACCTACTGCAAGGTCAGGCAGGTGTAAGGTGTTGGCACTATGCAAAGGAGGTGGCCTACCAAACAACAGTTCATATGGTGAGAGCTTGAAGGTCCCCCTATGGTTTGTGCGAGTCCCAAACAGTGCTAGGGGCAAAGCATCTACCAATTTAAGGCTTGCTTGAGAACAAATTTTAGCAATAGTCTGTTTTAGGGTCTGGTTCTTTCTTTCCACTTGGCCTGAGCTTTTCTGGATGACAAGGGGTATGGAGATGCCAAGTAAAGCCTAAGGCTAATGTCAGTTACTGATTAATATTACTTGTAAAATGTGTTCCTCTGTTAGATTTGATTACTCTGGGGAGGCCAAACCTGGGTATAAGTTATTTTAGCATTCACTTGCCAACTTCTTGGACTTTCACAGTTCTAGTAGGAAAGGCCTCGACCCATCCAGTAAGTTGGTCCACTATCACAAGTAAATGATTGAAACCCCTACAGGGAGGTATGTCAGAAAAGTCAATTTGTAAACGTTCAAAAGGTTGAAATGCCCATGGGCGTCCACCTGGTGGGCCTTTAGGTTCCCCCCTTGGATTGAATTGAGCATGTTTCACAATTCAATACAACTCATTTTGCAGCTTGATGGGGGGGGGGCAAACCACTGTCTGTTAAGGGTTTCAGCAAGTTGTGTGGTACCTCAGTGTGTTTGGTTATGCAGGAAGGATAGCATAAGAGAGAGATGTGGTTGAGGTAGAGCAGGGAATCCATCTGGAGTGGACCAGATACCAAAAGAGTCACAGGTAACACCAAGAATAGTCCAGAGGTAAACAGTTTGTTCAGGAAGAGAAGTGTAAAGAGAAGACAATGTAGTGTCAAGAGGGTGAGGTTTGTGAGTGGGGGTGAGAGAAGGATAAATGGCAGAGAAGCTGCATGCTAAGCAATTTGATCAGCATAACTATTACAAAGTGAAATGGGTTCCTGTGAGTGGGTGTGTGCTTTGCAATGCATGACAGAGATGGAAGTCATTTTGATGGCATGGGTAAATGGATTGAGTCAAGGAGTGCAGAAACGTGTGGTGCATTGGCAATTTGGGTACCAGCAGAAGTTAGAAAACCCCTTAATTTCCATAATTGACCAGTGGCGTGTACAATCCCTAAAGCATATTTACTATCAGTGTAAATGTTTACTGACCTGTCCTTTGAGAGCTGACAAGCAAGTGTGAGTGCATGTAGCTCAGCCGCTTTGGCACTGTAGTGAGATGGGAGTGGCTCGGCCTCTATAACAGAATCTGTCATGACTACAGCAGAAACATTCACCATCCTCAAACTTCCATCACAGAACAGTGTCCAATCCAGGCTAGGTAGAGGCACATCAGAGAGGTCATCCCTTGGTTTGGAGGAAAAGAGAGATACAGATAAACAGTCATAGTGTGGGGTACCATCATCAGGCAGAGGTAACAAAGTTGCTGGGTTGAGAGAGGTAAAGTGGATGATAGTGATATTAGAAGGTACAAGAAGCAATGTCTCATACCTAGTGAGACGTTGGTTTAAAAAAATGTTGTGTATTGTTCTGATTGAGTAAGAGATGTACTGCGTGTGGCACATAAATGTGTAAAGGATGTTCCTGTACAAGCTTCTTTCCTCTATTTTGGCATTTGAAACAGCTGATTTAGTCTGTGGTATACCCACCTATAGTAAAAGTTTTATACTGGAGTCTCATCTATCAATCAGCCTAAGTAAACAAGCCAGCATAAGAAACCACACTCACAATGGGGTGCAGGATAGTTAAAGGAACAGAGTTTACCCAAATTAAGAATATTTTGAATTGAACTGCTTGACATAGTTAAATATACTAGTGCTGAGCATACAATAAGTGGGACTATGTGTAATAAGACTTGTGGTTTTCAAGTCTTAGAATATACTTGCCTACCTGCTATACTAAAAATGACTTTAAAACCTAGTAGTTACATATTAGTCAAACTTTAACATCTTTTTCATTGCAGGTTAGGCTATATTTTGGCCTCACTCAGGGGTTGTTGTTGTTATTACACTGTGTGCAGAATTATTAGGCAAATGAGTATTTTGACCACATCATCCTCTTTATGCATGTTGTCTTACTAGCAAAGAAGCAGAACTCCAATGGCAAACAAGACAAGTTTTTTTTTTCTTGCAAATACAACATACTTAACCCATTAATCATATACCGTAAAAACTCTCATATTTACTAGAGCGTGACAAAAATCACCCACACACCATCGCACTTTCAAACTCCTTAGTTACTTCACTTGCAAAAAACAATATATTTTATATGCCTCAAACAGATGGAAACACATTAAATCTCTTATCTCTTTATCTTATAAAACAAATATCACTTAAAACTAAAAAAAAAATGCTATTATTGGCACACAAAATTAAGAACATACATATGACTTTAAAACCAAGTTACAGCAATAACAAGCAAATCATTACAGCGTCAAATTTCTTAGCTAAGAATCCCTGATACACACACACACAGCTCTAGCCTGCATCAAACATCAAGGCCAGCTTTCTTTTGCAGTGATTGTACACACAATTCATATCAACTCGCATACCTCAAATATTTCACTCCCAGCATTTATTCTTACGCAATTTTAACATACATCAAACTTTTAGTGACACAGAAAACACATTTTCATTTGGGTTTTGACGTCCGTAACCCTACTATTCTCAAAAAGATAATAGTAGTCCATTTGGTCAGAGCATAAATCAACCAGAAGATTGCGGAGGACAATTAATTTAGAGAGCTCTAAGGACCCAAATCTCGGCCACCTTAATTCAGGATCAAGGCTCAGAGTATAGGAAACTCAGAGCTCTGTGCACAAAGTATAAAGTCTATTTTTTTTTTTACCAAGCAGTACTGAGTTTTCCCTAATTTGCATATACTTTATCAAGGGGAAAGTCTTTGTCTACTTTAGACAACCGGGATCCCATTATTATATCCCTGTTCCTTAAAGTGAATGTAAATTTTGATGACAAAGTGCCCAGTCTACAAAAATTCAACCAAAAACAGGGGCACTTTAACTCCTCAAAATCCACACCTCACCTTAATCCCTAATCGAGTCCCTGCAGTTTTTGGACGGACACTTCCTTAACGTCGCTGCTTAGCGGGAGAGATTAGCACTATAGTCAAGTCAATTCCCTGCAGTTACCGGACGGACACTACCTCAACGTCCCTGCTTAGCGGGAGAGATTAGCACTATAGTCTCAAGTCACAATATGTCTTGGATCACTATTTCTGCCTCTGTAAAATCCCTACCACCTGAAACTTTATTTTATAGTGGGCTGGCACCCTAATGGTATTTAACTGCCAGACAGATGTCCCACTGAATTTAATAGTGATCCAGTATATAAAACAAAAACAGGGTAAAAGACTCACAACATATATTACACGTACATGAACACAAAAGACAAGAAGACACTCACAGACTGGTCCAAGGGGTAGATTGCGTCCGTTGTTTGTGGTCTGTTCCTCAGGACGTACTCCCTTATCGCCCCCCGGGACTCCCTGGCCAACAAGACAAAACCTCCCACAGGTAAGCTATAGACCTGAATCAGATGGGTGCGCGCAGATGTTGGTTCCCAGCCAGGGAGGCACGGAAAGGTCGACCTGAAGCACGTCCCACCAGAGTCGCCAAGTTACTGTCGTGAGTAAGCTCGTCTCAGGTGCAGTAATAAAGAGGTCCAGACCAGATATTTATCAAACAAGGGCTCACCTCAGGAGAGGTAATCTTTATTACACTGTTGCAGCAGTGTCCCAGCACAAAACACAACAATGCAAGACTAACACATTTTCATATACATGCATTTTTATACCCTTACAGTAACTTACAAAGCAGTGAGCTAATTGGCTGATAATGATTGGCCAATAAATCTCACGTGATTAGTGGTTGCTAAAAAAAACTGGTTCTCTATGTTAGAATTAGTAAGATATGCTTTCTTGGAATTTGGCCAGATACTAATTGGGTTGGAAAAATAATACTAGACAAAGAGGCCTTGATTTTAAGTTATTTAGAAAACAATCTATGAGAAAAAGCCAAAACAAAGTTATATGTATGTGTAACTTATTAGGTTAGAAGCAAGTTGTTAGAAAAATGCAGATACGTAGGTTATTAGGTTATAAGTGAATTGCTGGAAAATACAGAAGTAATATATCTGCAGTTTCAGAGAAGAGTTCAGTAAAAGAAAAGGAAAAGTTTGGTTAGAAATATAAAATAATGAAAATAGAATAAGCAGCTCATAACATTAGGATCACACTGTAAATATTTGTAGCTATTTGACTCACTTTACAGTTAGAGGTTTTGTACAGTAACTGCATTGTATCCCAGCATCCTTTGTTACATCATGCACACAAAACAAAGGCTACTGATCTTGCTGCTGACATCACAATGTAACTGTTACAGAATACAAGAAGATTTTGTTGAATGTACATATTGAAGACAACCTGAGAGATAAGATGTTTACAAGTGTCCCCTTCAACAGATGAAATGAAAAAAAAATGTTTCACCACAGCTATAAGCAACAAAAGAAGTGGTCCTCTGCTTTTGGGGCGAAGTCCACAGCTGATTTGGTGGCAGACAATTGTTATCAGACATCTGGGAAGAAATATTCCTCAAGCCCAGGTAAACATCATCAGCTGTAAAGTACTACAGGAAAGGAGACTATCAAAATAGCTTCATGTGAAAGACCCAGTGATATTGATAGATTTCCCTATGATGCTGTGAACAGCAAGGGCAGACTTCACCTTGTAAACAGCTACAAACAGAAGTCTATCTGTAAAGAGCCTAATATCAATACACCAGGAGAAAAGATCCAGAGCTCAGGCTTCCACAAGCCTTATCTGCCACCAATTTCTTACTGTACAAAAACCAACAAAGATTCTAGCTGTCAACCAGTACAGACTGTAAGAGTCAAAAACAAAATGTATGCTTACCTGATAAATTTCTTTCTCTTGTGGTGTATCCAGTCCATGGGTTCATCCATTACTTGTGGGATATTCTCCTTACCAACAGGAAGTTGCAAGAGGACACCCACAGCAGAGCTGTCTATATAGCTCCTCCCCTAACTGCCACCCCCAGTCATTCGACCGAATACAAGCAAGAAAAAGGAGAAACTATAGGGTGCAGTGGTGACTGTAGTTTAAAAATAAAAACACCTGCCTTAAAGTGACAGGGCAGGCCGTGGACTGGATACACCACAAGAGAAAGAAATTTATCAGGTAAGCATAAATTTTGTTTTCTCTTGTAAGGTGTATCCAGTCCACGGGTTCATCCATTACTTGTGGGATACCAATACCAAAGCTTTAGGACACGGATGAAGGGAGGGACAAGGCAGGAACTTAAACGGAAGGCACCACTGTCTGCAAGACCTTTCTCCCAAAAATAGCCTCCGAGGAAGCAAAAGTATCAAATTTGTAGAATTTAGAAAAAGTATGAAGCGAAGACCAAGTCGCCGCCTTACAAATCTGTTCAACAGAGGCCTCATTTTTAAAAGCCCATGCGGAAGCTACCGCTCTAGTGGAATGAGCTGTAATTCTTTCAGGAGGCTGCTCAACCAAAAAGAAAGAGAAGATGCCAAAGCCTTTTGGCCTCTCCTCTGTCCAGAGTAGACAACAAACAATGCAGATGTTTGACGAAAATCCTTAGTAGCTTGTAAATAAAACTTTAAAGCACGAACTATATCAAGATTGTGTAATAGACGTTCCTTCTTTGAAGAAGGATTAGGACACAGTGACGGAACAACAATCTCCTGATTGATATTCTTATTAGATACCACCTTAGGAAGAAACCCAGGTTTGGTACGCAAAACTACCTTATCTGCATGGAAGATCAGATAAGGGGAATCACACTGTAAGGCAGATAACTCTGAAACTCTACGAGCCGAAGAGATAGCTACCAAAAACAGAACTTTCCAAGATAAAAGCTTGATATCTATGGAATGCAGAGGTTCAAACGGAACCCCTTGAAGAACTTTAAGAGCTAAATTTAAACTCCATGGTGGAGCAACAGGTTTAAACACAGGCTTGATTCTAACTAAAAAGGAGATCGACACAAATTAATGCAAATAACAATGTTTATACTATTAATACCCAGTTAAAAACTAAAAAAGGTAGCTTCAAATGTCAAAATAAAAAATGCAAGATGTGTGACTACATCACACATAATTGTGTGTCTTTTTGATCAAATATCACAAAAAAGAGTTATTCAATTGGAAGTAGGATGACGTGTGCATCAAATTACGTCATTTACTTACTCTATTGTGGTTGTCAATATATAGGACGCACCTGTAGGCGTCTTAGTGTCAGATGGTCTGAACACCATAGAAATATTAAAAATAATTTGAAGTCACACAGTGTACCTAGACATTGTCACCAGAAACATAATGGAGATATAAATAGTTTTAAGATCACCCCCATTGAATATATCCCCAAATCAGATCTGTACAATCGTTTCTTTAGACTTAGACAGAGAGAGACCTTCTGGATATACAGACTTCAGACTTTGTATCCAGGAGGTCTCAATATGAATATAGATTTAGCTGCCTTTCAATAGTCTTTCTTAGGGTTCCCAATTAGTGGGTGTTCTGATAATGATGGGAGCCTATAGTCCCAACGATATATAAAACTGCTGATTAGAATTGAATAGGACATTTTTTGTCGGTATATCCAACCAATAATATTTATTGGAATAAAGTATTTTTTAATTTTTTAATTTATGTATATTATTGTAGACTCTTGTTAATTGAAATAGGAAGGGAACTGTGGGATTTTTCCATAAAATAAAATGAGTCTATATGTCCTTACATAGTCCGGTCAACATGCATTAGATAAATTGTATATGTCCAAATTACATTAGTTCCGTTACTATTTTCACCACTTAAAAATAACTTCAATTTTTGAGAATAACTTAAAATTCTAAGGGTCAGCAATTTGTTTCAAAATATTCCCGGAGTGACAAAATTCTATTTTCTACCAATGAACTGATTTTGGAAAAGTGTAGCAGTCAATGCATCGAATCAAATGGGTGAACTGTCATAAACTGTTGATGTAAAAACTTGAAAACTTAGATTTTATTTACTTTTATTGTTTGTTGTTTTTTTTTATTTATCATACTGTGAATTTATATCCAAACATTTATCTTTAGTTGTTTATTTTATCGGGGATATGAGATCACTAGTAATAGGGGAGTGTTTTAAACCTGCAATTTGATTGGTCCAGAGGGGTTTATATACTACAGGTACGCATATGCACATTATTGCCTGATGAAACGGCTCTGCGTAGCCGAGAAACGCGTTGCAATTGTTTTAAACTTTTAAATAAATACGTTTTTACTTCTATACCCCTTTGGAGTCAATTCCCAGTTTTTCCAGCCCACTTCTTGATATTTTGGATATTTCGTCGCTGTTTGCCGCTTTGTTTTATCCAAAATGCCAACTGAGTATCGTCATTTTGGAAGGTGTGTGTTCCAGCTGACCACTGATTGGTTGTTTGGGCTTCCGGACGAAGGTGTGGAGACAATCTCTCCTTGGATTGGTGGAAGGAACCCATCGTGATTGCCTGAGAATCGAGCCGAGTGTTAGTCTGCCGGGCGACGAATAGGTCCCGGTCTGCTGTGTTTGGCACTCGTAGTGCCGCTCTGCTTGTGAATAGTCCTTTTGCTGTTTGTTGTATGCTGTCACGCCAGCTTGTTCAAACGTTATTACCCGATTGGCGCCTCTTTTTTTTTTTTTTCCATTCTAGGAAGTTTCTCATTGATTCTAACTAAAGCCTGACAATACGCCTGAACATCTGGAACATCTGCCAGACGCTTGTGTAGAAGAATAGACAGAGCAAAAATCTGTCCCTTTAAGGAAATAGCTGACAATCCACTTTCCAATCCTTCCTGGAGAAAGGATAATATCCTAGGAATCCTGAATTTACTCCATGAGTAACCCTTGGATTCACACCAATGAAAATATTTACACCATATCTCATTATAGATTTTCCTGGTGACAGGTTTTCGAGCTTGAATTAAGGTATCAATGACCGACTCGGAGAAACCACGTTTTGACAAAATCAAGCGTTCAATCTCCAAGCAGTCAGCCGCAGAGAAATTAGATTTGGATGTTTGAATGGACCTTGGAGTAGAAGGTCCTGGCTCAGTGGCAGAGACCATGGTGGAAGGGATGACATGTCCACCAGATCTGCATACCAAGTCCTGCGTGGCCACGCAGGTGCTATCAAAATCACTGAAGCTCTCTCCTGCTTGATCTTGGCAATCAGACGAGGGAGGAGAGGAAATGGTGGGAACACATAAGCAAGGCTGAAGGACCAGGGCACTGCTAGAGCATCTATCAGCGCTGCCTGGGGATCCCTTGATCTGGACCCGTAACAAGGAAGCTTGGCGTTCTGACGAGATGCCATCAGATCCAGTTCTGGTTTGCCCCATAGTTGAATCAGCTGGCCAAATACCTCCGGATGGAGCTCCCACTCCCCCGGATGAAAAGTCTGCCGACTTAGAAAATCCGCCTCACAGTTCTCTACTCCTGGGATATGGATAGCTGAGAGATGGCAAGAGTGAACCTCTGCCCATAGAATTATCTTTGAAACCTCCAACATTGCCAGGGGGCTTCTTGTTCCCCCCTGATGGTTGATATAGGTTACAGTCGTGATATTGTCCGACTGAAATCTGATTAACCTGACCGCAGCTAGTTGAGGCCAAGCCTGAAGAGCATTGAATATCGCTCTCAGTTCCAAAATGTTTATCGGAAGGAGGGCTTCCTCCTGAGTCCAAGAACCCTGAGCCTTCAGGGAGTTCCAGACCGCGCCCCAGCCCAGAAGGCTGGCATCTGTCATCACTATAGTCCACTCTGGCCTGCGGAAACTCATTCCCCTGGACAGATGGACCCGAGATAACCACCAGAGAAGAGAATCCCTGGTCTCTTGATCCAGATTTAGCAGAGGGGACAAATATGTGTAGTCCCCATTCCACTGATTGAGCATGCAAAGTTGCAGTGGTCTGAGATATAGGCGGGCAAACGGAACTATGTCCATTGCCGCTACCATAAGGCAGATTACTTCCATACACTGAGCCACTGACAGCCGAGAAGTGGAATGAAGAGCATGGCAGGAAGTTAGAAGCTTTGATAATCTGATCTCTGTCAGAAAAAAATTCTTTTCTACTGAATCTATCAGTGTTCCTAGGAAGGAAACTTTTGTGAGAGGGGAGAGAGAACTCTTTTCTTCGTTCATCTTCCACCTGTGAGACCTCAGAAAGGCCAGAACAATGTCCGTATGGGACTTGGCGATTTGAAACGTTGACGCCTGTATCAGAATGTAATCTAGGTAAGGAGCCACTGCTATGCCCCGTGGTCTTAGAACCGCCAGTAGGGACCCTAGAACCTTTGTAAAGATTATTGGTGCCGTGGCTAACCCGAAGGGAAGAGCCACAATCTGGTAATGCCTGTCTAAGAAGGCAAACCTGAGGAACTGATGATGATCTTTGTGAATCGGAATGTGGAGATAAGCATCCTTTAAGTCCACGGTAGTCATATATTGACCCTCCTGGATCATAGGGAGGATGGTTCGGATAGTCTCCATCTTGAAGGATAGGACCCTGAGAAATTTGTTTAGGATCTTGAGATCCAAGATTGGTCTGAAAATTCCCTCTTTTTTGGGAACTATAAACAGATTTGAATAGAAGCCCTGCCCCTGTTCCTCCCTTGGAACTGGGTGGATCACTCCCATAACCAGTAGGTCTTGAACACAACGTAAGAATGCCTCTCTCTTTATCTGGTTTACAGATAATTGTGAGAGATAAAATCTCCCCATGGGAGATGAAGCTTTGAAGTCCAGAAGATATCCCTGGGAAACAATTTCTAATGCCCAGGGATCCTGGATGTCTCTTGCTCAAGTCTAGGCGAAGAGGGAAATTCTAGCCCCTACTAGATCCGGTCCCGGATCGGGGGCTACTCCTTCATGCTGTCTTAGAGGCAGCCGCAGGTTTCTTGGCCTGCTTCCCCTTGTTCCAAGTCTGGTTAGGTCTCCAGACTGGTTTGGACTGGGTGAAATTTCCCTCTTGTTTTGCATTAGAGGAAACTGAAGCTGCGCCACTCTTGAAGTTTTGAAAGGAACGAAAATTATTCTGTTTGGTCCTTAACTTATTGGACCTATACTGAGGAAGGGCGTGACCTTTTCCTCCAGTAATATCAGAAATGATCTCCTTCAGACCAGGCCCGAATTGGGTCTGTTCCTTGAAGGGGATGTTAAGATGCTTAGACTTTGAAGTAACGTCTGCTGAACATGAGTATTACCCTGTTTTGTAAGCATGATCCCAGTCGCTGTTAAATCACTGCATCAGGCTTACCTCAAATATACAAGGCTCTGTCAGCATTTTCTAGAACCGTTTAAAAATAACAAACTCTTGATTGAAGGTAAAACTACACTAAGTCACCACATATCTCTTGATACTTCCTTTCTTGTCGAGAGTTGCAAGAGAATGACTGGGGGTGGCAGTTAGGGGAGGAGCTATATAGACAGCTCTGCTGTGGGTGTTCTCTTGCAACTTCCTGTTGGGAAGGAGAATATCCCACAAGTAATGGATGAACCTGTGGACTGGATACACCTTACAAGAGAAAATATGATTAGAAAGGCCCAACATGGCTTAGTTCAGGGCCTTGACTCCAAATTTACCAAATGATAAGATTCACCTCTCAGGCAAATACAAGCCATCTCTGCCACCAATTTGTTTCAATAACAAAGTCAAGGAGTCTAATATCAAAAAGGAACAGACTGCAACCATCAAAACCATGACCAAAACAGAACAACCTGGCATAGCACAGAACCTACAGTCCACTGCCAAAGTACAGGAAGAAAAGATCCAATGCTTAGGCTTATATAAGCCATTTCTGCCACCAATTACATCAAGTAAAAAAAAGACAACAAGGGGTCTAATATCAAAAAGGAACAGACTGTAACCATCAAAACCATGACCAAAAAGGAACAACCTGGCATAGCACAGAACCTACAGTCCACTGCCAAAGTACAGGAAGAAAAGATCCAATGCTTAGGTTTATATAAGCCATTTCTGCCACCAATTACATCAAGTAAAAAAGACAACAAGGGGTCTAATATCAAAAAGGAACAGACTGTAACCATCAAAACTATGACCAAAAAGGAACAACCTGGCATAGCACAGAACCTACAGTCCGCTGCCAAAGTACAGGAAGAAAAGATCCAATGCTTAGGTTTAGGCTTATATAAGCCATTTCTGCCACCAATTACATCAAGTAAAAAAGACAACAAGGGGTCTAATATCAAAAAGGAACAGACTGTAACCATCAAAACCATGACCAAAAAAGAACAACCTGGCATAGCACAGAACCTACAGTCCACTGCCAAAGTACAGGAAGAAAAGATCCAACGCTTTGGCTTATATAAGCCATTTCTGCCACCAATTACATCAAGTAAAAAAAAGACAACAAGGGGTCTAATATCAAAAAGGAACAGACTGTAACCATCAAAACCATGACCAAAAAGGAACAACCTGGCATAGCACAGAACCTACAGTCCACTGCCAAAGTACAGGAAGAAAAGATCCAATGCTTAGGTTTATATAAGCCATTTCTGCCACCAATTACATCAAGTAAAAAAGACAACAAGGGGTCTAATATCAAAAAGGAACAGACTGTAACCATCAAAACTATGACCAAAAAGGAACAACCTGGCATAGCACAGAACCTACAGTCCGCTGCCAAAGTACAGGAAGAAAAGATCCAATGCTTAGGTTTAGGCTTATATAAGCCATTTCTGCCACCAATTACATCAAGTAAAAAAGACAACAAGGGGTCTAATATCAAAAAGGAACAGACTGTAACCATCAAAACCATGACCAAAAAAGAACAACCTGGCATAGCACAGAACCTACAGTCCACTGCCAAAGTACAGGAAGAAAAGATCCAACGCTTTGGCTTATATAAGCCATTTCTGCCACCAATTACATCAAGTAAAAAAGACAACAATGAGTCTAATATGAAACTATTACAGACAGCAACAAACAAAACCATGAACAGAAAGGCAGAAAATGGCTTAGTAAAAAGCAGAAATGTGCCCCACATGGGCATTGAGGTCATAGGTAACAAAAAAATTATTCAGCAGAACAGGCAGCATAATATTTTTTTTTTTTTATATATATATATATAATTTTTTATTGAAAAGTACAGTACGTGTCACATAACATATAAAACATCATATTTTTAAATTTTTCAAGTAAGTTTCTGGATGCTAAGAACATGTTTGTGGGTGCTGCTAAGAATGGCAGCACCTTTAAAGAGTCCAAGTCCTTGTGGCTCACTAGCCAACCAAACATAGACAAATGTGTTAAGCAACAGGATTATACAACGTCAATCATATTATGGTAATTTTAGAGTAACAATACTGTTTGCAGTTTCAATATGGGATTGTCATCAGGAAAAGTTATATCAAAGTCATAGGTTCACCCGAATGAGCGTTATTTTGTAATGTTAGCTGTTCCTAAACTAGGGCTCCCCATTTCCCAATGACACCATTACATGTGTCAGGCCTATTATTGCCCTGTGCAGTGTTTAGGTGGGTGTATCATATCAGTAGCTTCTTGTCCTACCTGTGACATAGAATTCCATTGTAAATTATTGCTGCTGAACAGCTTCACTTTGCGCCCATAGCTGTAGCATCAGGTCGTGTGTGTCTGCTGTACCCTGTTGTAGGTGATGGTACCTCTCAAGCTGAAGTAGGGTGGTAGGGTGTCTACCTGTTTCCTCCACTCCCCCACAGTCGGGACTCTCCTAGTTTTCCAGTACTTTGGGATAAGCATTTTAGCGCCATTTAACATCACCAGTAACAGGGCCCTGCTCCGTCTAGTCTCTAGCTTGGGCAGTGATAGGTACAGGATCGTTTTGGGGCTGTTTTGCAGTGATTTCCCTATCGTGTGTGCAATATGGTGAAAAATGTTCACCCAGTACAGGTCTAATTTTTTTTTTTTTTTTTAATATTTGTTTATTTAACTCCAAACAAGTGTACAGACAAATGAATTCCACCTCTTATGCCACGCAGGGTCGGGTAAGACATATTATAAAACAAAACAAGGTAGTTAGAACAACAGAATCGGTTCATCTTGGCGAATTACCAAACCCCTTATATGAAATATTGTACACTTATCTGCAATTCCCTATTCTTTTCTTATTCCTTTTTCCTTTACTTTTCTCCTCTTTACTTAGTTCTTTTAAATATTTTGATATTATACAACAACATAGCTATATATACAATCTAACAATAGCAACAAATACCAATGAAAAAGAAAATCACACAAATTAAGTATATTACAATTTTTCTGTAACAGTTCATATATCTGCAGCCGATAAAAAAAAATACAAATACAAAATTTATTTAATGAGTATGTCTCTTTTTATGGCTCCACTATGGCAAATATGTTTAACCTACAAACTAGATCCAGCTTGTTCTAACATGACCCCACATTGAACTGATTCTGTCTCAGGGCACTTTCATGACATAAGATTACAACGCCTACTATAAAACTAAAAAAACGATCCAAACAAAGCAAAATATAACCCTACGCCAAAAATAAAAAGTTTTTCCATTTATTGACTATGTCTCTTGATGGCTCCATTATAGGAGATATATTCAACCTTCAAACTAAATCCAGCATGTTCTAACATAACCCTATATTGAACGAATTCTGACTCAGGGGAATACCATAACATGGGATTACAACGCCTAATGTAAAACTAAAAATCGAGAAAGAAAGAAGAAAAAAAAAATAAAAAAAAAATCCCCCACCAAACCACATCTCTCCCCCCGCCATACTCAATCCCTTTCCAACTCTACAGTGTTATACCATATTCGGGGGAAATGGCCAGCCAATACCTGTAATTGCATGTATGTAGTATCCCTAAAAGGTTTAACCAACCTAATTTGCACTTCCACTGGAAGAGATAAGATGAATGGTCCCCAATGATTAAAGAACCGGGCTAACCTTCCTTCCGTAACATCTTGCAAATTCCACTGTTCGTGAGTAAAGTGGACAGTCAAAGCATTTTTGAGCTTGTTTAATTTAGGTGCTAATTTTGCCTTCCAAGCTCTCAATATTATGTTACGGCCAAGAAATATGATCTGATTAATTAATTTGAAATTTCTAGGGGCAATTTGTGGATTTACAAAAAAAAATATCTGTATCGATTGAAGATGGAAATCTATTTTGAGAGAGGCCTGTATCCAGTGTTCTACCCTGAGCCAGAATTGAGCAATCTTTGGACAGCTCCAAAAACAATGTAATAGATCAGCCCTAGGGGAAGAACATTTGGGACATACCGTCTGTACCCTATACCAATTGGTCAGCCTGGTTGGGGTCAAATACGTCATAAAGGCTAATTTAATTTGAGTCTCTCTCCAGACAGTCAGGACCCAACTTTTTCCAATTATTTTAAAGGTATTCTCGATAACCTGACTATTCACCTCAGGGAAGAACTTATTCCATTTTGCCGCTATGAACTCTCTCTGTACATCAGAACGTCCCTGATTCAAGAAGTTATAAAAAGGGGCTATAGAATACAGGCCACCTTGAAAGTTGTTTATTTTAACTTGGAGTTCTGGGAGAGCCCACTCTATTCCATAATTTTGTTTTAACTCAAAAAAAAAATGCCTTAACTGCAAATATGCATAAAAGTCTTTATTCTCAAGCCCAAATAAATGTTTTAATTCACTAAAGGTTAAAGGCGCGAGATTCGCATCTAACATTTGTGCAACAAATACCATTCCTTTGGAAGACCATACCCTGAAAACTTTATCTGACAATCCTGGTGCAAAATTAGGATTCCCTATAATAGGTAGATATTTGGAGACATAGGGTGAGCAACCTGCATAGGAGCAACATTTTTGCCATGCTAGAATGATATACCTATAAGTACTGAGCGCAAAAAGTGAGGATGGAAGTGCATTCATTGGGCAGTGTAGAATGGCATCCAACCGAAAAGGAGCCACCAGAGCTGTCTCCCGGGAGACTGCCGATACCTGGTCACATTCAGTTAACCAATCAACCATTACTTTCATCCGTGCGGCCAAGCTATAGAATTGTAAATTGGGAAGAGATAAACCCGCCGCTTCTTTATTACACATGAGACGTAAGGCAGAGATACGCGGTCTGGCCCCTTTCCAGAATAAATTGGAGCATGCCCTATTATAGTTATTTATATCTATATTGTGAATGGGGATTGGAATATTTTGTGTGAGATAGAATAATTTGGGAAAAAGAATGGTTTTTATAAGTATGACCCTGGCTGTTAGAGAAATGGGTAGATTCCTCCAACCTTCCATCTTGTTTTTACATTCTAAGAAACACTTGCCGAAATTTGACTTATACCACTCATCTGGATTTGCACTTAATTTGATGCCAAGATAGGATATCTGTAAAGTCTCAGTAAATGGATGACTAATGTAGTGATCTTTCCTATTAAGCCATAGTAGTTCGGATTTAGTGAGATTGATTTTATAGCCCGAAATTACGCCAAACATTTAAATCGATTCAAGTAAACAGGAAAGACTTTGTTCAATATTACTCAGACATAGAAGTATGTCATCCGCATACATTAATAATACTAATTTCTGATCTCCGATCCGGATCCCCTCTAATTTCTGTCGAAGTAAAATTGCTAACGGCTCTAGTGATATGTTAAACAATAGTGGGGATAATGGGCAACCCTGACGCGTGCACCATTGTAAAATCATCCGTTGGGAGATCTGTCCATTAATGAGTAGTGATGAAATGGGGGTAGAGTATACTAACTGTATAAATTTATGGATATGTCCTGTGAGACCAAATTGTTCTAGGGAATAAAATAGATGTCTCCAGGCGATACGATCGAACGCCTTCTCTGCGTCTAACGTTAATAAGGCCAGATCCACTGTGTCACTATGTCTTGTTGTTCTAAACTTATTCCAGAAAAAGTCTATCAGGGTCATGACCTTTCGTATATTCCTTGAGGGATTTCTCCCTGCCATGAACCCTGACTGATTTTCATGGATAATTGAACCTAAGTATGGTTTTAATCTGTTTGCTAAAATAGATGTTAACAGTTTGTAGTCCGTATTTAATACGGATATTGGCCTATATGAATCTGGAAGATCTGGTTCTTTATTTTTTTGGGGAATTAAAGATATGACCGCCGCTGCGAAATATGGTGAACAATTATTGTTCCCTATAAAATAAAAATTAAACAATTTTTCCAATATAATGTGGTTGGAGAATCCTATAAAATTCAATGGGAAGACAGTCTGGCCCAGCTGCTTTATTTGTTTTAGCGGAATTAATAGCTGCCACAATCTCTTCCGTATTGATCGATTTATTTATCTCTGCCAAACTTTCTGGAGAAATTTTAGGGGTCTTGATCTTATCCCAGAATGCCCTCTGCTTATCTATCGAGTACTCTTCGGCTCTATAAAGGGCACTAAAATAGTCATAGAAGATCTTAGTAATGTCCGCATTGTTAGTAAACCTAACTGTATTAGATCTAATAGCTGTTATGGGGTTCCTATGATTTTTTTTAGTAAGCCTAGCCAAGAATTTGGCAGATTTGCCCGCAAAACCTCCATACAGGGCTTTTTGTCTCTGTATATCTAACGCAGTTTTTTGTTTGGTAAATATGTCTCGCGCCGTCTTGGCATCTATATACTTTCGCCATTTATCCCTCGTATGGTCGCTCAAGTATAGTCTGTACGCATTTTTTACTTGGTTACTCAGTTGCGTCTCCTGTTGTCTAATTCTTTTCTTAAGTTTACACATGTAGGCCTTAATGTTACCTCTTATTACAGCTTTTTTTACTTAGGAAAAAAAATATTTTGATTAGTAGTAGTTTGACTCTGGCTTACATTAAGTGATAATGTGATCACCGCATGGTCTGAGATTGTTATCTCTTTTATATCTGCTTCCCATTCTAAGACGATCATAGATTCTGCAACCAGAAAGAGGTCTATCCTGGACAGGGATTGCTGACCTTTTGCTAGATATGTGAAAGCTCTCAGATCTGGGTTTTGTGTACGCCAAATGTCTGTTAACCCTAATTGAGTAAGAAATTTTTTAAGGATATGGGTCTTCCTGTCACGAACAAACTTATGGCCTTTACTTGCCCTATCCAAAATAGGATCTGCTATTAAATTAAAATCCCCCGCCACAATAAGATTCTGACCTATAAATTTGTGAAGATATAGAACCATCTTGTCCCAGAATGTCTTGTCCACTTTGTTTGGCCCATATATATTGCACAATACATAATGTATTTTATTCATTGTGATTTCTATAATTAAATATCGACCTTCCTGATCTATAATGGAAGATTCTAATTTATATTCTAAGTTTTTATTTAAGAGAATAGCTACTCCTCTTTTACGTGCGTTAAATGGAGCCGCAATTACTTCACCTACCCAATTAGTTTGAAGTTTCCCCAATTCCGAACTTTTTAGATGAGTCTCTTGTAGAAAGGCAAGATCTGGTTTTAGTTTTGCTAGATGTTTAATTATGGTCTTCCGCTTTATTGGGGAGTTTATACCCCCCACATTCCAAGACGCCCACTTAAGCGTATCTAACATATCTCCACAAAAAAAAGGCAGTCAGATGTCCCATTACTGTATTCACATTTGAACAGCGGACAATGTTGTGCGGGGGGAAGAGTGGCCCGGGGGAAAGGGATGTGGGGGGAGCAAAAGAGAACAAAAAAAAAAAACAACAAAAACAAAAAAACAACCCAACTATATATACAACTTTATAACACATCCAGTTAAAAGGAACAGTATATTCCATTCTTGATACTATTAATGACTTTCCATGCCATCTTCTTCAATATCTACTGATCATGCTATGCCCATTTTTTTACATAGAGACATAGCTTCCTCACTGCTGTTTACCACATATAAGACCCCTGCCTTATTGATTAAGAGCTTAGCTGGATAAACCAGTCTAACACTACATTCCGCTTTCAAGAATTTATCGAAAAAAGGGGACATTTCTCTTCTTTTGGACCTAGTTTCCGCGGAAAAATCCTGAAAGATTGAAATTCTGTGGGAGTTAATAATCAAGGAATTAAGTTTTCTAAAGTGGGTCAGAAATAACACTTTGTCTTGATAATTGACAAACTTAAAAATAACAGGCCTTGATTTAGACGAAGTGTTATTTTCTCTGAGTACCCCTATTCTATGGGCTCTTTCTATCAAGAATGGTGTAGGAGGAGGGGGAATCATGAGTGCCTGAGGAAGTGTAACAGAGACAAACCTTAATACATCTTGGAATTCAGCTGTTTCAGGTAGGCCAATCACTCTCAGGTTGTTCCGCCTCGACCTATCTTCGAGGTCCTCAACTCGAGCTTGTAACTGGGCGATGGCCTTATCCTGAACAGTTGATACCGAACTCACAGCGTTCATTCTGTCCTCTAGGTCAGACACTCTTGTCTCAACCTCCTCCATTCGGGCAGTAAATTGTCTGATCTCATTAGAAAGATTAAAAATCTCAGACTTTATTTCCTGTTTGACTAAGTCTAAATGTGGAGCCATCATTTTTGCCACTTCCGCGGCGAATTCAGACATATCATTAAACAAATTTAATGTATTTCGCTCTTGCGAATTATCATGAGGTATTTCTGTATTTTTGGAGTTGCCTCTCTTCTCTTTCTGTTTCGGTGGCATAATAGGAGAAGAACTTTTTTGTTGCGAGATAAACCTCTCCATTCACCTCTATATATGTGAATTACGTGTTAGGTGTAAATACCTAAGTGATAAACGTGTCTATGTGTAATAGTCAGTGCCTGCCCACCAAAGGGGCAAGCCGGTGAGAAAAAAAAAAAAAAAGGGGGTGAGCAAAAAATCAAAGCAAATGCACTTATTGTGCCAAAAAAGTGTTAAACTTAGTGATCCTTGGTGGACTTAGTGAGGGGGGAAATGTGAAATTCACACAAAAAAAAAAAAAAAAAGAAGACAAAAAAGGAATCACTGATCCCAATGTGTGTATAAGGGCTGAAATAAGCCGGTAGTGTGAGAAAGAGGGAAAAAAAAAAAAAAAACACACAAAAAAAACCACACATAAAAAAAAAAAAAAATTATTATGAATTACCTCAAAATTGACTTCAGCACAGCAATTACCCAAATTTATAGCCCAAGAGCTCACTACTCTCAGGTCTAACTTAAATTCCACAGACTCCTAAGTGTGATAATTGGTAATTTTCAAAAATAAAGTATTTATATAACTTAACGTTAATATTTGGCAGAATGCTTTTGTACACTAAACACAGTTTAGTAAGCCCTTAACATTATTTCCTGCATAAAAGATTTGTGGGTCAAACATGTGATAGTTAATAGAGTTATATCAAAAAAGATTCTTACACATATTAAGACTAGGAGTTTAGCTTATACATCCATATACCTTCACTCAAAATCCCTATACTCCTCTGCATAAACTAATAATATTTTTTGTACTCAAAGCAATAACAAGGCCATTAGGTATGTATATAGCTGGGAACCATTTCACCTTACAGCAGTATATACTATATTAAAACAAGCACCTCTAGCAAAAGGCCGTATACATTAAGTCACTAGCGATACATTGGCAATTAGGTTTTATCCTTAGGAAGCCCCAAAAGACCACACAACATAATCTTGATTATTTAGCTATACTACCAGACAATTGCTGGGTGCAGAACAATAATAGTCCAGAAACCCTGCCATCCTTTCAAAAGAGAGTGGATCAGAAAAGTCTCGTCTTAAGGCAATGAACTCTCACTCCAACTGATTATGGAGGTAATGTACTGAGTTTATGCACCCTCAGATACTGCACTTACATGTCTTCTGGCAACTGTCCGAGAAAAACTAAACACAGAAATCTCAAATTTCAATATTACCATCAAGCAAGGAGGTGCTGCTGAATAAAGAGTGATCAGTCTCTGGATACCCTTTCCCCCTCGGTGTTCCGTCTGCAACACAGTACCAGAGAGTACCGGAGAGTCCTTCTGTGTATTCTAGTGTCTTTTGCCTTTTGCCTAGCCTATCTTCGCATAAGATGTTGTTAAGCCCAGCAAGACCTCTTCACGGCAGGCTTAATATCCTTTGGCTTGAGCCTTGTCCTCCTGCACCATACGTCTGGCACTCTGTATTAACAGCAGAAAATTGTAGTAGGCGAAGGGAGACTGGATTAGATGCGCTCTGCTTCCACGGACCGCTGGCGCGACGCCAGCAAGAAGTAGGAGTGTCGGCTTCCCGCTACTGGATTGGCTCAGACTACTGTAGCCGGGAACACACCTTCCCCTCGGCGTTACAAATTTTGTAGCAAGCCTACTACTTCTTGCATATGAGGGACCGTGAATCCCGTAAGGTTATTCTTCAGCTTCAAGCCCCAGCTGGTGTACAGAGCTAATTTACTTGTAGGCTTCAGATTTAAGTCAGCTTTTACCACGGCTCTTCAACCAGCTGACCTCTAGCACCACACCGCTCTTAGTCGCCCCCGGTTAGCATCTCACTATGCAATAGTCACCTTCTTCTTGTCTCCAACCTTCGCCTCAGACCATATGTAGTCCAGCGCATCCGCTGTAGTTTAGCCAGATAAAGGCACAGAGTTTGCAGCTGCCCCAAACCGGTATTCTGGATTCCCGAAACCCCCAGCTGTGAGGGTTTGACAGTGTGCTCTTGGTGAAAGAGCAATTTCAGCCTTGCAGAGACTTCTACTCCGCGATCCCCAGATCAGGTGCCGGGTCTATTAGTCCCTCTAGGCCAAGGCACAATTCGGAGGCTGGAGATTGCTAGAATCCTTAGTCAGTAAGGACAGACGGAGCCGACAGCAGCTACCTGCCAGCTACCTGTTCGCTCCACCCCCAGCCGGAAGTCTCGCTCATCCACTATTTCCACAGCGCTCAGTCTGTACAGGTCTAATTTGGGGCAGGACCACCATATGTGCGCCGGCGTACCCTCTCCCCCACAATCTCTCCAGCATTTTCCTGAGGCCATCTTGTATATGCGGTGCAGCCTACTAGGTGTGAGGTACCACCTTGATAGGAATTTGTAGCTTGCCTCTTGTACCACGGAGATTGAGGCCTTCTTAGTGATCTGAAAGGCTGATTGCCACTCTGTGCTTTCTATCTCTGTTTGTAGTTCATTTTCCCATGCCCTTGCATATGTAGGAAGAGTGTGTGCGTCCTCCACTAATAGAAGTTTATAAGTTAGTGAGATGGCATGAGTTATGGGGGCACTTCGAAGACACAGGTTTTCGAAAGCTGTCGTCTGTCTTGTGAACCTAGATTTAGAGCAGTGAGTTGTGAGGAAGTGATTTATCTGTGTGTGCGCTAGCCAGTTCATGTGAGAGCCCAGTGTCGTTTCTTGTATGTCTGTTAGCTGTGCAAGTTTGTCTCCAGCTAGCATGGCTGAGAGAGTCAGTTCTCTAAATGGGGTCCCTGAGCTGACATCTTTCCCCTTGTGATTCCAGGGTACTTCGGGATTCTGATACAAGGGGGTCAATGGTGCCTGCATGGTGGAAATGTTTGTTGAGGTGCGTTGGATTTTGTCCCAGTGCATACAAAAATCTATCAGTAGTGGATATGTGTGGACAGCTGGGGACCTATGTTTCTCTGAAACCCAGGCTTGGAGGCCCGCGTTTACTGTGTTCAAAATGTCACAGTCCAATTATACCCATTCTTTATTGGGGTCATTGTGGCACCAGTCCAGAAGTCTCTGTAAGGTGATGGCCTGTTTGTAGGTGTAAATGTGGGGGACCCCAAGGCCCCCTCTGTCTCTAGGGAGGTACATGGTTCTCTTAGCTATCCTAGGCCGTGTGTTCCCCCATATGTATTGCTCAAGTATGTTCTGTAGCTTTTGTAGGTAGTTTGTTGGTAACGGTATGGGGGTGGTCTGGAGTAGGTATAGTAACCTGGGAACCACATTCATTTTGATAACGTTGATTCTCCCTATCCACGATATCGTCTTTTTTTTCCAGCTGGAAAGATCTGAAACCAATTTGTGTTCCAGCGCTTTGTAGTTAGTCTGGAAAAGTACCTGTGGGTCTGGTGAGATATATATGCCTAGGTATTTCATTTTGGTCTGTTGTACTCGCAATGGGCATGCAAGGAGGGTCACTGGTAAAGTATCAGGGTCGTATGAAATATTCAGTAATTCGGACTTGAGGTGAAAATTTGAGACCCGGCCATATTCCCTAAAAAGGGCAAGTACTCTGGGTAGGGAAGCTTCTACTTTGATTAGTGTGAGCAGGACATCATCTGCATAAAGCGCCAGTTTGTGTTCCTGTGAGTTCACTGGGATCCCTGAGATCTGTGTGTCCTCTCTTATTTTTTGGGCCAATGCTTCTATGGTTATAGCAAAGAGGATCGGTGAGAGGGGACAGCCCTGTCTCGTTCCATTTTGGATGTATAACTTCTCAGACAACAGGCCATTGACCTTGACCCGTGCCGTTGGGCATCTGTATAGTGTGAAAATTTTAGCTATAAAGCGTTCACTAAACGTCATCTTACGCAGGACCGCTTTTAGAAAAGGCCAATGTACCCTGTCGAAGGCTTTTTTCCGCGTCTGTCGACACGAAGATTGACGGGATTTTGTGTTGCTGGGCGTATGACATCAGTTGTAGCACCTTTAGTGTGTTATCCCTCGCCTCCCTCCCTGGGACAAAACCTACCTGGTCCGGGTGTATCAAATTGGGTAGGTATTTATTGATTCTGGTGGCGAGGGTCTTAGCAAAGATTTTGATGTCTGAATTTAGAAGGGAGATGGGGCGAAAATTTTCAGGTTTGTCTGGGGTTTTGCCTTGTTTGGGCAGGACTGTTATGTTAGCCTCCAGCATATGCTCAGAGAAGCCCCCCTCCTCTAGAAGTGAATTAAATAGGGATCTAAATGGTGCGCATAGATGGTGTATGAAGGTTTTGTAATATTTGATCCCTAGTCCATCTGGCCCTGGACTCCTGCCATTTGGCATGGATTTGATGGCTGCTATGATTTCATCTTGTGTGATCGGTAAAGCCAGTGCCGTAGTACCCTCCATGTCGAGTGTGTGTAATGTCATCCCTTCCAGAAAATTATCTATCTCTCGCTGACCGCAGTCGTTCCGGATGTTATATAGTTTGTCGCAATATGTCCTGAATGTCTCTGCTATGTGTATACTGTCTCAATGGGTGTCTCCTACTGCGTCTGTTAACATATGTACGTGCGTTGTTAATTGTTGGCGCTTAAGCGCCTTAGCTAATGAAGACCCTGATTTATTATTTACGTCAAAGTATTTTTGTTTCAACAAAGTGGCTTTGTGTTGGTACTCTTTAATATAGTGGTTGTTAAGTTCTCTTCTCGCATTAGTTAAGTTGGACAGGGAAATTGATGAGTTCGGGTCGTGCTTGTGCTGAGTTTCCCAATATCTTATTTGAGAATGGGTAGAATTAATAAACTGCCTGTCCTCCCTGACTTTCCTTGCCCTGTGTTTAATGAATTCCCCCCTCACCACGCACTTATGTGCTTCCCACGTCATGGATGTTGATATGTCGGTGTGTGTGTTTTCCCTGAAGTAATGCGACAGTGTCCCATTTATATCTGTCTGGATCAGGGGGTTAGTTAGATCGGCTTCGTCCAGTCTCCACAGAAAGGTGTGTGGTGGTGCGCTCAGCCAGGTGACCGAGCACCTCACTGGAGCGTGGTCAGACCATGTAAATCGGCAGTATGTCAGCTGCCTCCACCATGGACAGACCTATCTGATCTGTCACTATGTAGTCAATCCTGGTATAGGTGTGATGTGGATGCGAGTAAAATGTGAAGTCTGTAACACCTGGATGTTTGGTTCTCCAAATGTGGTGTACTTTTAGCAGCTGTAATTGGGAATTTATGTATTTAATTACTTTTAATGGGGTGCTTGTCCTTCCTGTTGAAGTGTCCTGCGTGGGGTCCAATGGCAGGTTAAAGTCACCTGCAATGAACATGACTCCCCTCATGTGCTCAAGTAATAACTGTGTCATTTGCTTAAAGATCAGGTGTTGCCCCTGGTTGGGCAGATATACATTTACCAGCGTGGCGTATGTGTTAAAGAGAAGCCCTATCACTATTATATATGCACCTTTGGGATCTTTTATAACATGATTAGGTTGAAAGTGTACTGAGTTTTTTAAAAATATGCCCACCCCCCCTCTTTTAGATGGACCAGAAGCCAAATTGGTATTTCAGGAGCACTAGCATCCCCTTTGAGGGTCCGGAACAGGTCTTGTAGGCAGCCCTCTAGGGCCGCTGGCTGTATGGTCTCAGATATACCACATATCCGGAGGTTGTTCCTCCTACCCCTGTTGTCCAGGTCCTCCACTTTATCCAGCAGGTGGTGTATGGTGTCTTCCTGTTCATATGCCAGGCGTGATATGTGTTGAATATCTTTATAGGTTGTGTTGTGGTTTTCCTCTAAGTTTGTTACTCTCTGAGACACCCTGGATAGATCACGCTTCAGGTCGGTGTCCCAAGATTTAACTTCTGACATAATCTCTTTTACGTCTTCTTTGGTACATAAAGGCCTCAGGTCTTCCTTTGTTAAGGCGGCAGAGCTGGTGTGTGCCTGTTGTGGTGCTCGTGGACCTTCTGTTGGTGTAGTGGCGTTAGATGTGGATGTGTTTGGGGGTGTAGGCGATTCCACCTGTTTCAAATATTGTTGCAACATCTTAGAGTTTGTTGCTCCCTCTGGCTTATTTTGTTTGCGAGCTGGCATACTTTGATAAGTGGGGCAATGGGGCAAGGGTGTAGGCCTTGCTGTAAAGATGGCGTGCTCCGTTTATAACCTCCCAATGTAGGTTTATCTGGGCTGAGGATTATAGCCAGTACTGGGGAGACTGACCAGATGCCTTGCTGTGCTTGTTTTGCGCCCTTCCTGCGTGAGGTTCTCCCTATGACAGGGATTGCTGTATGCCAAGTGTTAACTATGTATTTACTGCTGTGCAATCAGCAGTAGCTGCAGCCTTGTTGTGGAGTAAATTCACCCTATGATGGGAGAGCTATTTAGCAATGTCTATTAAAGTCTTTAATAATGTGACTTGATTGTATTCACTGCTGGTGCAGCCTGTAATTATGTGTGGCACAATGCTGCATAGTTTTGGTATGACTCTGTATTTTACTTTCAGGCCTTGCCTATGTACTGTAGCCACGCAGTTTGTCCGGCCTTTACATGTGCTCTCTGTATGGTAAAGTGATACGGAGCTCCTATCTTGTCACTTATGGCCCACTAATTCGTAGCCAGCTGGGTTCTGAGCGGATCTGTTACTCCCGTGGGGGATTATATGCTTATGTGCCTCCCGCCCTGTGTTGCGTGCTTGCTGTATCACCACTTTCCTTCCTTGCCAACTTTGTGGGGTCCTCTGGCATTTGCCTAACTTGTAGGCTCACTGTTGGGCTATTAATAAAATCTTAGGCTAATTTTATCTATGGGTCTAGACGGTATGGGCCTAGGAGCTGTCTTCTCATGCAGCCATTTACCAGAACGGCTAAGCTCCGCCCCCCGGCAGCATAATATTTTAACAAAAAAAACCTATTGAAATTCGTCCCTGGATCCAGAAACACAATCAAGGACTGTATCTCCACACTTTACCATATCAGCTCCATTAATATCACCAAGCTGTAAAAAATGTTAATTTCTTTTTGAAGCACTCGAGGATGGTGGCAATGCTCCAGCAAAGAAGATCCAAAGATCATGCATTTACATGTCTTGTCTACAACAAATTCTAGCAAAAATAACAGGTAATGATAATTCCACTTCCCCACCAGCACAGAGGTATTGCCATTGGATCTCTGGAAGAAATCCAGAGCTCAGGTTTATACAAGCTTTGCCTTCCATCAATGTCTACATATAAGAAAGCCAACATTAATTCTATACACATACCCCATACACAAACATGCAGACAGACAACATACACATACCCCATACACAAACATGCAGACAGACAGCATACACATACCTCATACACAAACATGCAGACATACAACATACACATACCCCATACATGCAGACAGACAACATACACATACCCCATACATGCAGACAGACAACATACACATACCTGAAAACACAAACATGCAGACAGACAACATACACATACCCCATACATGCAGACAACATACACATACCCCATACACATACATGCAGACAGACAACATACACATAACCCATACACATACATGCAGACAGACAACATACACATTCAGTCCCCTGCCAAAGTTATGTTTACCAAAAATTGCATCAAGTAAAAAAAGGCACACACAAAAAAAGGAGTAGAATACCAAACCAATACAGGCCACAACAAACAAAGTAATGTCCAGGAAGGCACAAAATGGCTTAGTTCAGAATTGAAATCTGCCCCACAGGGACTTTGAGGCCCTAGGAAACAAAAATGTGTTCAGCAGATAGAAAAATCTAACAACAAACAACCTTC
Organism: Bombina bombina; assembly: GCF_027579735.1. NCBI lineage: Eukaryota > Metazoa > Chordata > Amphibia > Anura > Bombinatoridae > Bombina > Bombina bombina. The sequence goes on along the minus strand of NW_026512529.1, from coordinate 288,959 downwards.
TGGAGACCCTCTATCTGGAATAGAAAACTAATTATACTCGTCTCCCCAAAAAAGGCAGCATAATATTGTATGGCAAGACACAGCATTGAATACACCTTTTGAATCAGCTCCATTAATATCACCAATTTGTAAAAATAATTCATAGACCCCTACCCCTCTCAAAGTAACAGTGACAGATTACAAAATAATGACACCATGTTCACTCCACATGCTACTGAGTCACAGAAAAATCTACTGACCGCCCAGAACAACTCAAAGATTGTTTCTAAAAATAACTAATAAACATATGAACTTCTGAAAATAGCTGGTTTAATGTTGTTTTATTTTCCAACCACTGTTTGTTTGAGTAGTGAGTCTGCGTTATTTGCCCTGGGTATTAAGAGTAAAGTATGTGAACCCCTAGACTAATGACATCTCCAAGAGCTAATTGGAGTGAGATGTCAGCTAACTGGAGTCCAATAAATGAGATGAGATTGGAGGTGTTGGTTACAGCTGTCCTGCCCCATAAAAAACACACACCAGTTCTGGGTTTGCTTTTCACAAGAAGCATTGCCTGATGTGAATGATGCCTCGCACAAAAGAACTCTCAGAAGACCTACGATTAAGAATTGTTGACTTGCATAAAGCTGGAAAGGGTTATAAAAGTATCTCCAAAAGCCTTGCTGTTCATCAGTCCACGGTAAGACACATTGTCTATAAATGGAGAAAGTTCAGCACTGCTGCTACTCTCCCTAGAAGTGGCCGTCCTGTAAAGATGACTGCAAGAGCACAGCGCAGACTGCTCAATGAGGTGAAGAAGAATCCTAGAGTGTCAGCTAAAGACTTACAAAAGTCACTGGCAAATGCTAACATACCTGTTAGCTAATCTACAATACGTAAAACACTAAACAAGAATGGATTTCATGGGAGGATACCACAGAGGAAGCCACTGCTGTCCAAACAAAACATTGTTGTACGTTTACAGTTTGCACAAGAGCACCTGGATGTTCCACAGCAGTACTGGCAAAATATTCTGTGGACAGATGAAACCAAAGTTGAGTTGTTTGGAAGAAACACACAACACTATCGGCTAGATTTAGAGTTTGGCGTTAGCCATCAAAAGCAGCGTTAAGGGGTCCTAACGCTGCTTTTTACCGCCCGCTGGTATTTACAGTCAGGCAGGAAAGGGTCTAACGCTCACTTCCTTACCACGATTCCAGGCTACCGCAGATCCCCTTACGCCAATTGTGTATCCTATCTTTTCAATGGGATCTGCCTAACGCCGGTATTTGGAGTCTTGGAAGAAGTGAGCGGTAGACCCTCTACCGACAAGACTCCTACCGCCAAAAAAAGTCAGTAGTTAAGAGCTTTATGGGCTAACGCCGGAATATAAAGCTCTTAACTACTGTGCTCTAAAGTACACGAACACCCATAAACTACCTATGTACCCCTAAACCGAGGCCCCCCACCCCTAATCTGCCGACCGGACACCGCCGCCACCTACATTATACCTATGAACCCCTAATCTGCTGCCCCTAACATTGCCGACCCCTATATTATATTTATTAACCCCTAATCTGCCGCCCCCAATGTCGCCGCTACCTAACTACACTTATTGACCCCTAATCTGCCGACCGGACCTCGCCGCCATTATAATAAATGTATTAACCCCTAAACCGCTGCACTCCCGCCCCGCAAACACTTGAATAAATTTTATTAACCCCTAATCTGCGCTCCCTAACATCGCCGCCACCTACCTACAATTATTAACCCCTAATCTCCCACCCGCACCGTCGCCGCTACTATAATAAAGTTATTAACCCCTAAACTTAACTCTAACCCTAACCCTAACACCCCCTAACATAAATATAATTTAAATTAAACGAAATAAATTAACTCTTATTAACTAAAGTATTCCTATTTAAAGCTAAATACTTACCTGTAAAATAAATCCTAATATAGCTACAATATAACAAATAATTATATTGTAGCTATTTTAGGATTTATATTTATTTTACAGGCAACTTTGTATTTATTTTAACTAGGTACAATAGCTATTAAATAGTTATTAACTATTTAATAGCTACCTAGTTAAAATAATTACAAAATTACCTGTAAAATAAATCCTAACCTAAGTTACAATTAAACCTAACACTACACTATCAATAAATAAATTAAATAAATTACCTAAAATTACATACAATTAAATAAACTAAACTAAAGTACAAAAAAAACAAACACTAAATTACAAAAAATAAAAAAAGATTACAAGAATTTTAAGCTAATTACACCTACTCTAAGCCCCCTAATAAAATAACAAAGCCCCCAAAATAATAAACTTCCCTACCCTATTCTAAATTAAAATCAATTTAATTTAATCAGCTCTTTTACCAGCCCTTAAAAGGGCTTTTTGCGGGGCATTGCCCCAAGTAATCAGCTCTTTTACCTGTAATAAAAAATACAATACCCCCCAACATTACAACCCACCACCCACATACCCCTATTCTAATCCACCCAAACCCCCTTAAAAAAACCTATCACTAACCCCCTGAAGATCTCCCTACCTTGAGTCGTCTTCACTCAGCCGAGCCGAATTCTTCATCCAAGGGGGGCTGAAGAGGTCCATCATCCGAGAGAAGTCTTCATCCAAGCGGCAAAGAAGAGGTCTTCCATCTTCATCCCGCTGACGCGGAACATCCATCTTCCCCGACGCCTACTTGATGAATGAAGGTTCCTTTAAATGACGTCATCCAAGATGGCGTCCCTCGAATTCCGATTGGCTGATAGGATTCTATCAGCCAATCGGAATTAAGGTAGGAAAAATCTGATTGGCTGATTCAATCAGCCAATCAGATTGAAGTTCAATCCGATTGGCTGAACCAATCAGCCAATCAGATTGAGCTCACATTCTATTGGCTGTTCCGATCAGCCAATAGAATGCAAGCTCAATTTGATTGGCTGATAGGATCAATAACAGAATGGCTTAAACAGAATAAAATACGCCTTCTGAAGTGGCCCAGTCAGAGTCCTGACCTCAACCCGATTGAGATGCTGTGGCATGACCTCAAGAAAGCGATTCACACCAGACATCCCAAGAATATTGCTGAACTGAAACAGTTCTGTAAAGAGGAATGGTCAAGAATTACTCCTGACCGTTGTGTACATCTGATCTGCAACTACAGGAAACGTTTAAACCTCCTTTGGCAGCAATAACTTCAACCAACCAGTTATTAAATCCAAGGGTTCACATACTTTTTCCACCTGCACTGTGAATGTTTACATGGTGTGTTCAATAAAAACATGGCAACATTTCATTCTTTGTGTGTTATTAGTTTAAGCAGACTGTGATTGTCTATTGTTGTGACTTAGATGATGATCAGATCACATTTTACATTTTATGACCAATTTTGTGCAGAAATCCATATCATTCCAAAGGGTTCACATACTTTTTCTTGCAACTGTATATATATATATATATATATATATATATATATATATAGACAGATATACTTCTTAAAGCATTTCTTTGCAACAAAAATAAGCAAAAGTACAAAAATAAGTCTCTATATAAGAGTGTCCAACTTGCAGCAAACCACCAGACAGGTTATGGAAGTTATCAAAGTGTCATGATATCTGGAAGAATGAAGAAAAAAAGAGAGGCGCCTGTGTGTACCAGTAATAGAACAGGACAATCACAAAAGAACCCCCGATCCAGGGTACTCACATTTTCTTGGAGCACTCAGACAGTGCTATTAGAGGTAGGCTGGATGTTTAGCAGCAACCCAGCTAGCTGATCTCCCGGATACAGGAACAAGTCAAGTCAAGTCAAGAATACTTTATTAGCATGACATTATTACATGTGTTGCCAAAGTAATATGTTACAATAAAACAGATCAATAACAATTTATAAAGTATAGTGGGTATATGGTAACAGTTCATTTAATCTGATTGGGGGATCTGGTCATGTGACAGTCTGCTACATATTTTGCTACTATCCTTGTAGCTTTGTTTTTTTTTCCTAAGAGTATACATAGTCTTTCTTGTTCAGACATCTGTGGGAAGTCTGTTATTTCTTTCATTATTTTTGGGAAGTATTTATCCCTTAAGAGTTTGTATCTTGTACAGTACAAGAGGAAGTGTGCTTCAGTCTCTATGTCCCCACTGTCACACTGTGCACATTGTCTGGCTGCCCTGGGTCTCCATTTTGTCTGATATCTGCCAGTCTCTATTTCCAGTTGGTGGTCAGACCGTCAGAGATTCTGTATTTAGTGAGTATCTGTCTGTGCTTTGGGTTGGTGACACTTGTGAGATACTCAGCTAGTTTGTACTCTCTTTGTAGAGACCTGTAACACTCCAGCTTGTTCTGTTGTCCTATCTGTTCCTCTCAGTGCCCAGTGTACTTCTCCTTCAGAGCTGTTTGTAAGGTGTTTGGTGACACTCTCATGGGCTGTGGTTTTGCTGATGTGGTTTTGCAGGTCTGATGTATATTCTCTAAATGCTTTTAATGCTGGGTCACAGAGTGCTTGGTGGTAAAGTGTACTTGTGTCACTATTTGTGAGGTAACACCAGAATTTGTACACCCTTTTTTGCATTGGTAGCAGCAATGTGAATCTTCCCAGCTCTGCTCTGCACCCATTGTTAGGGGTGCTTCTGTGTACCCGCAGTGCATATTTACAGAATTGGAGATGTGCAATTTCTGTGAGAGTTTTGTCCCATTCTCGGTAGTTCTGGGTCAGTGTTGGGCCCCAGACCTCACAGCCAGCGCTGTGCAGGCACTGATGGGGTGTGTCTTGTTTGTAAATGCGGGGAGGAGAATAAAGGCTTTATGTGTCTAGGAGAAGAGAAACGGCTGGATCATGGATCACAGACTTGGAGGAAAACACTCACAGTAAAGAGGTGGGTGCTGCTGCCAGGGAAAATCGCCTGTATTGTAGGGAGGATCCTGGATCTGTGATGATGGGAGGGAAGGCGAGAGGGGGTAGTGACAGTGTGATGGAGCATTGAGAAGGGCATAATGTAACAGTCAGGGGAGTATTTGATAGGGGGTGGGGACATGTTAAAGCAGGGTCGGTGTAGGGAAGAGAGCACAGTGTGATAGAAAAGCGACATCTGTAGTCTACCCAAGCACCGTGAGTCAGGACAGCGTCAGGTCAATGACTTCTGGTACACTCTCCCTTCTTTACATCCCCATCATGTTGTAGCTGTAGCCCTGTGTTGTTCATTCCACAGAACTGCACCTGCACCACATCTAGATCTAGTTACTTTTTGTTTTTGTAAGTCCGGTGCACTGTATATCTCCATCTTTACACCCTCTGTGGCCTAAAGTCACTAAAGTATTTAAATAATTATCCAGCAAAGTTAATCTCTTCAATTATCCTCTTTCACAACAAAGATTTTTAGACTTCTCGTACTTTTGACTATGTATATTTTATAAACATAGAACCCCCCCCCCAAAAAAAAAAAAACAATGAACTTAAATAATTTATATGCAGGTGAGATCTGACATTCAGTTGCTGCCATGTTAAATTTTTTTACTTATTTTATTGTACTAGGGTTATCATGTCTATAGACACTTGCTGTAACATTTGTTCAAAATCTTGTTTGGGTTTTATATTGTATTTTTTTTTAAATATTAATTACATATACATTTGCCAGCAGCAAATAAATCAATAATATTGTTTTGCCCCCTCATCATTCATTTACTGATAAATCAGTTCATTCCAGCATCCTGGCTCAATCTGTGAAGAGATTTTATTACAAGACCAGAGTCTCCTATTTTGCATATCTTTCTTTATACTACTCAATGCAGCCTTTTAAAGTGAGGATACAGAAGTGAATAAAACATTAAAACAGAACAGATAAAACATGGTAAACGTAAGTAACCAATGAAATGGGTACTTTAGTGAAAACAGAAAAAATGGATCAATAGGATGTGTCATTGCTCCCATAAACTGTCCAATACGTGCCCCAACTTCCTCTTTCTTTTGCTGCTCATGCAAGGATAAGTTTCTTATAAATTTGCTCTTATCATAATTCTTGTTATTATTGTTATTATATATTTTGTGTATAAAATTTTCTTCTTTTTTTTTTCTATATTATTATATATATTTACCTCCTTATTGTTCTATTTCATTCTAATACTTTTTATTTTATGACTTCTATTCATTTTTTCATTGCTTATTTAGCTCCTTGGTGGTCTTTCCCTTCTTTTCGCTACTGCCACACTACCCGATATTTGTTTTTTCCACTCTAGTGTACTTACTATTTTCTTCGTTTTTAACCGTTGTAATTTTCTGTTGTCGGCTCGTGCAGCCGTTCGCTATCTTGCTGCGTCATCACTCTTCTCTCCCCCCTTTGTTCCCGCCTCCTGGTTTCCCGCCCTCTGACGTAACTGTCTCTTCACCTCAGCTGGGCTCCTGAATCAACAAACTGCGCTCCGTATACTCTGAACATTTTGTATTCGGTTACAAATTATATACACAATCATTACCACTAGATGGTGTGCTTGTATTACTTTATAAATATTGCCTTCTTCTATACTTTTTCTCAACAAGTTTGTGAGATTTAAGTTTTAAAAAATTATACGTTTTTTTACACATAATGTTTGGGTATTGAATTTTTATTAACTGAGGTTCTTTATCAATTATTATAATAAATATTTAATATTTTATTCTTAATATTTATTCTTAATATTTATCTAAAAAATGTATTAACATGTCACAAATTTCTGAAGCCAATCAGCCTCTTACTGCTCAATCTGTTCAATCTATGATTGACAATTCTATGGGAAAAATTATGTCTCATATGACTAAACTCCTATCCCAACAGCCTAATCCTAAAGCAATTTTTAAAAGGAAAAGACCCCTTTCTGCCTCTGTTTTAGCAAGCAAAAAATTATTGTCTAAGTCTCATCAGACTTTAACTGACTCTTCAATTCCTGGCGGCAAAGGAAGGAAAACATCCGCTAAACCTTCCCCTAATCCCAAGGGGTCACAGATGGGATCAAAAATTTCTGAGTCTTTATCTCTGAAAAAATCTAAAAAAGTGGTCTTATCCTCCAATTCAGATTCTTCTACAGAAGAAATTTCCAACTCTGATTTTGAGGATATATCAGATAATTTATCCTCAGATTCAGATTCCCCTAAGGCCAAAAAAATGTAAAAATTCTATTAAAAAATCTAAATCCTCAAAAAATGAGAGTTCTAAATTTTTTGATTGTCTTGGTAACCCAAGATTTTGTGCTGATGACCTACACCACCCGAGATCCTCCGAATGGTGCCCTTCTTTAGACGTAGCCACTTTTATTGATTTCCAATTAAAATTTCCCCTCAAAAAAGATTCTCGCAACAAAATGAGAGCTGAATGCCCTCATTCCCTCCTTCCTAAGAATTCATGCATAACTCCTGAAATTGACCCAAAAATAAAAAAATTTATTGGTTCCCCTGGCTATAAAGTCAAGAAGGGCATGGATCGAGCATGGAAAAACAAAATTTATGCTTACCTGATAAATTCATTTCTCCTGTAGTGTGGTCAGTCCACGGGTCATCATTACTTCTGGGATATTATCTCCTCCCCTACAGGAAGTGCAAGAGGATTCACCCAGCAGAGCTGCTATATAGCTCCTCCCCTCTACGTCACCTCCAGTCATTCGATCAAAGGACCAACGAGAAAGGAGAAGCCCAAGGGTGTAGTGGTGACTGGAGTATAATCCAAAAAAAAAAAAATCTTTAGCCTGCCATAAAAAACAGGGCGGGCCGTGGACTGACCACACTACAGGAGAAATGAATTTATCAGGTAAGCATACATTTTGTTTTCTCCTGTTAAGTGTGGTCAGTCCACGGGTCATCATTACTTCTGGGATACCAATACCAAAGCAAAAGTACACGGATGACGGGAGGGACAGGCAGGCTCTTTATACGGAGGGAACCACTGCCTGAAGAACCTTTCTCCCAAAAACAGCCTCCGAAGAAGCAAAAGTGTCAAATTTGTAAAATTTGGAAAAAGTATGAAGAGAAGACCAAGTTGCAGCCTTGCAAATCTGTTCAACAGAAGCCTCATTCTTAAAGGCCCAAGTGGAAGCCACAGCTCTAGTAGAATGAGCTGTAATTCTTTCAGGAGGCTGCTGTCCAGCAGTCTCATAGGCTAATCGTATTATGCTACGAAGCCAAAAAGAGAGAGAGGTAGCCGAAGCTTTTTGACCTCTCCTCTGACCAGAATAAATGACAAACAGGGAAGACGTTTGACGAAAATCCTTAGTTGCCTGTAGATAAAATTTCAGGGCACGGACTACATCTAGATTGTGTAGAAGACGTTCCTTCTTCGAGGAAGGATTAGGACACAAAGATGGAACAACAATCTCTTGATTGATATTCCTGTTAGTGACCACCTTAGGTAGGAACCCAGGTTTAGTACGCAGAACTACCTTGTCTGAATGAAAAATCAGATAAGGAGAATCACAATGTAAGGCAGATAACTCAGAGACTCTTCGAGCCGAGGAAATAGCCATTAAAAACAGAACTTTCCAAGATAACAACTTGATATCAATGGAATGAAGGGGTTCAAACGGAACACCCTGTAAAACATTAAGAACTAAGTTCAAACTCCATGGCGGAGCAACAGTTTTAAACACAGGCTTGATCCTAGCTAAAGCCTGACAAAAAGCTTGAAGGTCCGGAACTTCTGACAGACGTTTGTGTAAAAGAATGGACAGAGCTGAAATCTGTCCCTTTAAAGAACTAGCGGATAACCCCTTTTCTAAACCTTCTTGTAGAAAAGACAATATCCTTGGAATCCTAACCTTACTCCATGAGTAACTCTTGGATTCGCACCAATATAAGTATTTACGCCATATTTTATGGTAAATCCTTCTGGTAACAGGCTTCCTAGCCTGTATTAAGGTATCAATAACTGGCTCAGAAAAACCACGTTTTGATAAAATCAAGCGTTCAATTTCCAAGCAGTCAGCTTCAGAGAAGTTAGATTTTGATGTTTGAATGGACCCTGGATCAGAAGGTCCTGTTTCAGAGGTAGAGACCAAGGCGGACAGGATGACATGTCCACTAGATCTGCATACCAAGTCCTGCGTGGCCATGCAGGTGCTATTAGAATCACTGATGCTCTCTCCTGTTTGATTCTGGCAATCAATCGAGGAAGCATCGGGAAGGGTGGAAACACATAAGCCATCCCGAAGGTCCAAGGTGCTGTCAAAGCATCTATCAGAACCGCTCCCGGATCCCTGGATCTGGACCCGTAGCGAGGAAGCTTGGCGTTCTGACGAGACGCCATGAGATCTATCTCTGGTTTGCCCCAACGTCGAAGTATCTGGGCAAAGACCTCCGGATGAAGTTCCCACTCCCCCGGATGAAAAGTCTGACGACTTAAGAAATCCGCCTCCCAGTTCTCCACTCCCGGGATGTGGATTGCAGACAGGTGGCAAGAGTGAGACTCTGCCCAGCGAATTATCTTTGATACTTCCATCATTGCTAGGGAGCTTCTTGTCCCTCCCTGATGGTTGATGTAAGCTACAGTCGTGATGTTGTCTGACTGAAACCTGATGAACCCCCGAGTTGTTAACTGGGGCCAAGCCAGAAGGGCATTGAGAACTGCTCTCAATTCCAGAATGTTTATTGGAAGGAGACTCTCCTCCTGATTCCATAGTCCCTGAACCTTCAGAGAATTCCAGACAGCGCCCCAACCTAGTAGGCTGGCGTCTGTTGTTACAATTGTCCAGTCTGGCCTGCTGAATGGCATCCCCCTGGACAGGTGTGGTCGATAAAGCCACCATAGAAGAGAATTTCTGGTCTCTTGATTCAGATTCAGAGTGGGGGACAAATCTGAGTAATCCCCATTCCACTGACTTAGCATGCACAATTGCAGCGGTCTGAGATTTAGGCGTGCAAAAGGTACTACGTCCATTGCCGCTACCATTAAGCCGATCACCTCCATGCATTGAGCTACTGACGGGTGTTGAATGGAATGAAGGACACGGCATGCATTTTGAAGCTTTGTTAACCTGTCTTCTGTCAGGTAAATCTTCATTTCTACAGAATCTATCAGAGTCCCCAAGAAGGGAACTCTTGTGAGTGGAAAGAGAGAACTCTTCTTTTCGTTCACCTTCCATCCATGCGACCTTAGAAATGCCAGTACTAACTCTGTATGAGACTTGGCAGTTTGAAAGCTTGAAGCTTGTATCAGAATGTCGTCTAGGAACGGAGCTACCGAAATTCCTCGCGGTCTTAGTACCGCCAGAAGAGTACCCAGAACCTTTGTGAAGATTCTTGGAGCCGTAGCCAGTCCGAATGGAAGAGCTACAAACTGGTAATGCCTGTCTAGAAAGGCAAACCTTAGATACCGGTAATGATTTCTGTGAATCGGTATGTGAAGGTAAGCATCCTTTAAATCCACTGTGGTCATGTACTGACCCTCTTGGATCATGGGCAAAATTGTTCGAATCGTTTCCATCTTGAACGATGGAACTCTTAGGAATTTGTTTAGGATCTTTAAATCCAAGATTGGCCTGAAAGTTCCCTCTTTTTTGGGAACTACAAACAGATTTGAGTAAAACCCTTGTCCTTGTTCCAACCGCGGAACTGGATGGATCACTCCCATTAATAAAAGATCTTGTACGCAGCGTAGGAACGCTTCTTTCTTTATTTGGTTTGTTGATAACCTTGACAGATGAAATCTCCCTCTTGGGGGAGAGGATTTGAAGTCCAGAAGGTATCCCTGAGATATGATCTCTAACGCCCAGGGATCCTGAACATCTCTTGCCCAAGCCTGGGCGAAGAGAGAAAGTCTGCCCCCTACTAGATCCGGTCCCGGATCGGGGGCCCTCGATTCATGCTGTCTTAGGGGCAGCAGCAGGTTTCCTGGCCTGCTTGCCCTTGTTCCAGGACTGGTTAGGTTTCCAGCCTTGTCTGTAGCGAGCAACAGCTCCTTCCTGTTTTGGTGCAGAGGAAGTTGAAGCTGTTCCTGCTTTGAAATTACGAAAGGAACGAAAATTAGACTGTCTAGCCCTAGGTTTGGCTTTGTCCTGAGGCAGGGCATGGCCTTTACCTCCTGTAATGTCAGCGATAATCTCTTTCAACCCGGGCCCGAATAAGGTTTGCCCTTTGAAAGGTATATTAAGAAATTTGGATTTAGAAGTAACATCAGCTGACCAGGATTTTAGCCACAGTGCTCTGCGTGCCTGAATGGCAAATCCGGAATTCTTAGCCGTAAGTTTAGTTAAATGTACTACAGCATCTGAAATAAATGAGTTAGCTAACTTAAGGGCTTTAAGTTTGTCTGTAATCTCATCTAGTGTAGATGATTGAAGTGTCTCTTCCAGAGACTCAAACCAAAATGCTGCTGCAGCCGTGACAGGCGCAATACATGCAAGAGGTTGCAATATAAAACCTTGTTGAACAAACATTTTCTTAAGGTAACCCTCTAATTTTTTATCCATTGGATCTGAAAAGGCACAGCTATCCTCCACCGGGATAGTGGTACGCTTAGCTAAAGTAGAAACTGCTCCCTCCACCTTAGGGACCGTTTGCCATAAGTCCCGTGTGGTGGCGTCTATTGGAAACATTTTTCTAAATATCGGAGGGGGTGAGAACGGCACACCGGGCCTATCCCACTCCTTAGTAACAATTTCAGTAAGTCTCTTAGGTATAGGAAAAACATCAGTACTCGCCGGTACCGCAAAATATTTATCCAACCTACACATTTTCTCTGGTATTGCAACTGTGTTACAATCATTCAGAGCCGCTAACACCTCCCCTAGTAATACACGGAGGTTTTCCAGCTTAAATTTAAAATTTGAAATATCTGAATCCAATCTATTTGGATCAGAACCGTCACCCACAGAATGAAGTTCTCCGTCCTCATGTTCTGCCGCCTGTGACGCAGTGTCTGACATGGCCCTAATATTATCAGCGCACTCTGTTCTCACCCCAGAGTGATCACGCTTGCCTCTAAGTTCTGGTAATTTAGCCAAAACTTCAGTCATAACAGTAGCCATATCCTGTAATGTGATTTGAAATGGCCGCCCAGATGTACTCGGCGCTACAATATCACGCACCTCCCGAGCGGGAGATGCAGGTACTGACACGTGAGGCGAGTTAGTCGGCATAACTCTCCCCTCGTTGTCTGGTGAAATATGTTCAATTTGTACAGATTGACTTTTATTTAAAGTAGCATCAATACAGTTAGTACATAAACTTCTATTGGGCTCCACTTTGGCATTAGCACATATAGCACATGTATCTTCCTCTGAATCAGACATGTTTAACACACTAGCAATTAACTAGCAACTTGGAAATGCTTTTTCAAGTAATTTACAATAATATGAAAACGAACTGTGCCTATAAGAAGCACAGAAAAAATTATGACAGTTGAAAATAATTAAGTTATAGCATCAATCTTTGTCAGAAATATACAATTTTAGCAAAGGATTGTTCCCATTAGCAAAGGATAACTAACCCAGGCAGCATAAAAAATACACAAATAAACGTTTTTTATCACAGTCAACTACAATCTTCACAGCTCTGCTGTGATGATTACCTCCCTCAAAAAAAGGCTTTGGAGATCCCTGAGTTCTGTAGAAATGAACCGGATCATGCAGGAAGAAAATGAACCTCTGACTGAGTTTTTTGATGCGTAGTAAAAGCGCCAAAAATGGCCCCTCCCCCTCACACATAACAGTGAGAGAGATCAGTGAACTGCTTTAATTTAAACAAAACTATTGCCAAGTGGAAAAAATAGTGCCCAAAACATTTTTTCACCCAGTACCTCAGAGAAATAAACGTTTTTACATGCCAGCAAAAAAACGTTTAACCTCAATAAATTAATTGTTATTTAAAACCTATTGCAAGTCCCTGCAAATTAGGTTAAGTCTATGCATACAGTATAAATCCAGTGAAGTACCATTCCCCAGAATACTGAAGTGTAAAATATACATACATGACATTCTGATACCAGCTACATCTACTGCATTTAAGGCTGAGTTTACATTATAATGGTATGGCAGGATTTTCTCATCAATTCCATGTCAGAAAATAACAAACTGCTACATACCTCTTTGCAGATTAATCTGCCCGCTGTCCCCTGATCTGAAGTTTACCTCTCCTCAGATGGCCGAGAAACAGCAATATGATCTTAACTACTCCGGCTAAAATCATAGAAAAAACTCCGGTAGATTCTTCTTCAAATTCTACCAGAGAATGAATAACACACTCCGGTGCTATTATAAAATAACAAACTTTTGATTGAAGGTAATAAACTAATTAAATCACCACAGTCCTCTCACACATCCTATCTATTCGTTGGGTGCAAGAGAATGACTGGAGGTGACGTAGAGGGGAGGAGCTATATAGCAGCTCTGCTGGGTGAATCCTCTTGCACTTCCTGTAGGGGAGGAGATAATATCCCAGAAGTAATGATGACCCGTGGACTGACCACACTTAACAGGAGAAACATGCCAAGATAAACTTTTAGACTCAGTTGGCCCTATTTCCAAACTTTTCGAAATTTCTGAACAGGCTGTATTAGAAAATTCTCTTCTAGATCCCTATTTAGTTAGAGAATGGGTTCAAAGAATCCTTTCCTTTGTTGGAAATGCTAATTCAGCTATTATTATCGAACGTAGAAAGAACATTATACAGAAAATCGATCCCAAGATTTGTGACAATGCTAATAACAAACTTGACTCTGATCCTAATGGTCTTCTTTTTGGGGATATTTTCCTAAAAGACCTCAATAACTATATTAATACTTTTTCTAATCTCAATAAAGTCAGAACTTCAGTTGGTAAAATTTTCTATCCTAATAGTTTCTCCGACAGGGCCGGGAAAGGCAGAGATCGCTTTCCTGGCCGCACAAACTATCAGACAAGACCTCAATTCCAGCAACAGCAGTTTCAACAACCCTTCCATCGATCTTTCCAAGATCCTTCCAACTCACAGTTCTTTCCATCCCGATCCAGACCATGGTTCCAAAGGGGTCAGTGTTCCAGAGCAAGATCTCGCCCCCTACAAGTAAGTCCACTTTTTCCTTCTTCTCTTCCTTCTTTCCCAGAAAATCTTGGTGGCAGACTCTCTCTTTTCGTTCAAAATTGGAATTTAATAACTTCAGACCCTTGGATTCTTCAATCGGTTCAAGGTGTTCTGATAGAATTTTCCTCCCCTCCTATTCAGATCTTAAGACCTCATCCCATTCAATTTTCAATAGAAGATCAAAATCTGGTTCAATCAGAGATTTTAAGTCTTTTTCAAAAACAAGCTATACAAATCACAGAGTTTTCTCAGGATTTATTCATCAGCAATCTTTTCCTAGTAAAAAAGAAAAACTGACAATTTTGTCCGGTCATAAACTTAAAAGAACTAAACTCCTTTGTCTCCAATCATCATTTCAAGATGGAAAGTATTAATCTGTTAAGAGACTGTCTCAGAGAAAAAAACGATTGGTTAATTCATTTAGACCTTACAGTTGCTTATCTGACTGTTCCTATTGCCCCGGAACATCGGAAATTCCTAACTTTTCCCTGGAAAGACCAATTGTGGAGTTTTACTTGCCTTCCTTTTGATCTTTCTTCGGCTCCTTGGATATTTACGAAATTGTTAAAACCAGTTATGGCCTGGTTGAGGAGTCCATCTAATTATTTACTTAGACGACATTCTGATCATGAACCAGAGTTTCTGTTCTCTTCAAAATCAATTATCCCTTACATTCATCTTCTGGAGAATCTAGGTTTTATAATAAACAAACAGAAATCTGTTCTAACTCCTACGCAATCTTTAATTTATCTGGGTTTCTCTATAGATACTTCCAAATCTACCCTCAGTTTACCTCCAGACAAAATAAAGAACATCAAGAAAGAAATATCTCGTACCCTCTCAGCTCAATGTATTCCTATCAGGAGTATAGCCAGAATAGTAGGGTTACTTTCATCCTCTATTCAGGCTATATTTCCTGCTCCTTTACACTATCGGGATTTACAACGTCTCAAAATTTTCTATTTACAAAATGGTTTCTCCTACTCTCACTTAATTCAACTTTCACCAGAAGCCAAGGAGGAACTCTCCTGGTGGCTCTCTCACATGGAATGGGAGAGCTATTTTTGGCAATTCCCCAGACCTTGTCATCGAATAAGATGCCAGCAGATGCGGCTGGGGTGCTCGATGCGGTCCTTCCATCACAGGAGGAAAATGGTCTCTGTCAGAAAAGAGATTCCATATAAATTGTCTAGAACTGCTAGCGGGTTCATTGGCTGTCAAGAGTTTTGTAAAAAACTCTTCTCCAGTTACCATTCTACTCCGCATGGACAATATCTCTGCAGTTCGTTATCTGAACCGTTTGGGAGGTACGAAATCCAGAGATCTTTCCAATATTACCAAAGAATTCATCCATTTGTGTTTAGACAGGAATATTTCTGTAAAAGCAGAATATATTCCGGGTCTCTCAAACACCGCGGCGGACTGGGGTTCCCGTTTACTGATGGATTACAGCAACTGGAGACTCGACAGAAAAGTTTTTCTTTCTCTCTCTCACCTCAGAGGCCCTTTCAATTTCGATCTCTTTGCATCTCGTCTAAATTTTCAAATTCTCTCTTATTACAGTTGGAGACCGGATCCAGAAGCAGCCGCAATAGATGCCTTTCTCCAACTCTGGCCTCCTCAGCGAGCATATGCCTTCCCACCCTTCTCGATGATTTCGATAACAATTTCGGTAGTTCGCAGGGACAAAATTTCTCTCCTGATAGTAACCCCCTTTGGCCAACTCAACCGTGGTACCCTTCTCTTCTGGAAATGTCATTCAAACTTCCTATTCTCCTTCCTCATCTTCCTCACTTACTGTCCAATCCAGAAGGAGATTTTCACGAACTTATTCTTCAAGACTCTCTCCGTCTCATCGCTTGGTCAATTTCGGGGATTCCTGCCCTCTCGAAGGACTTTCTGAAGGAGCTAAATCTCTCATGCAAGAATCTTGGGCCCCAGGCACCCGAAAATCTTATTTTTACGCATGGACAAAATGTTCTTGCTGGTGCTTGGCTAGGAACTTGGATCCCCTTTCAGCTGATATAAATCATATTATCAATTTCTTGACTTCTCTTTTTGAATCGGGTTTAGCCTACAGATCCATCAATTTATATCAATCTGCTATTTCGGCTAAACACGCTTTATTAAATAATTTTCCTATTGGACAACATCCCCTTATTTGTAGACTTTTAAAAGCCATTAGACTGAAACGTCCTCCTACTCCTAAATATAATTCTTTCTGGGACGTAGATAAGATTTTTTCTCTTTTCAAGTCTGGCCTTCCAATAACCTTCTTTCCCTGAAAAAACTTTCCGCTAAATTAGCTACTTTACTATGTCTTATTTCCTTTCGTAGAGTTTCTGATGTTGGTGCTTTAGATTTTAATTCTAAGGTTTTCTCTCCTGAAGGTGTCACCTTTTTCTTATCCCGGAGAACAAAAACTTTTTCTTCTTCTATTTTCTACCCTTACTTACCTTCTGAACCTTCCCTTTGTGTGGTTAAATGTCCCAAAGAGTATGAATCTAAAACCTCTCTTTTCAGATCTCATCTTCTAATCAACTTTTTATTTCCTTTGTTCCTCCTCATTCTCCTGTCACTAATACTTCTATTTCCCGCTGGGTGAAGTGGGTTATGAAAGAAGCTGGTTTTGATATTTCAATATTTTCTGCTCATTCTGTTAGAGGTTCCGCTGCTTCTAAAGGTTTCCTTAAAGCGGCTCCTTTACAACAAATTTTATTTTCTGCAGATTGGTCTTCGGACTCTATTTTCAAACAGTTTTATTTCAAACCCATTCTTCATCCAGCTAACAATTTACTTATTTAATATGTGCTTTAAACTAGCAAAAAATGAAGTCTCTGGTCTTGTAATAAAATTCTGATTATCCTAGCTTGTGAAGGTATAATCTAGATTTTATTAAAGACACAGAGACGAGTATTTTCCCACCTCTGCATGTATTAACATTATGTTTGGTTTCAGTTACCAACTAATCATGAAGATTTATTGAAAAGTGGTTTCATCCCTTTTCATTCATCTCTACAATCAATCCCTTCAAATCCTCGGAAGTCCTTCTCCCAGTTCAAAGAATCCTGGTTTTCTTCTACATCTCAAGGTTTTGGAATTAAAAGAAGTCTTCTCATTTCCTGTTGGATTACAATATTTCTGTTGGTTCTTGTTTTCATAATGGAACTTTTTTCTGTTGTTTGTAACTTCTGGATCTTCAGCATCAAGCAAGAAAGAGGAAGTTGGGGCACGTATTGGACAGTTTATGGGAGCTATGACACATCCTATTGGTCCATTTTTTCTGTTTTCACTAAAGTACCCATTTCATTGGTTACTTACGTTTACCATGTTTTATCTGTTCTGTTTTAATGTTTTATTCACTTCTGTATCCTCACTTTAAAAGGCTGCATTGAGTAGTATAAAGAAAGATATGCAAAATACTCATCTCTGTGTCTTCAATAAAATCTAGATTATACCTTCACAAACTAGGATAATCGGAATTATGCACCCATGCTTAGCTTCTGATATTTATATGTATATGCATACAGTATGTATATATGTGTGTGTATCCATACTATAGTAATTATACAGATGCCAGCTACATAATTATCGTACTATAGTTTCTATTTGCACAGTCTTTTTTAGAGGGCTGTATAGAGTATATAATATCACTGGCAAACTGGCAGTAATAATAAATCAATTAGATTTAGATGTAATTTTATATTTATATATATATATATATATATATATATGTGTGTGTACTGTATGTATATATATATATATATTTATATAGTGTGTGTGTACTGTATGTATATATATATATATATTTATATAGTGTGTGTGTGTGTGTGTATATATATATATATATATATATATATATATATATATATATGGGTGTACTGTATATATATATTATTAATTGATTTAACCTATACCTGTCCAGGTATCCAACTTTCAACAGCACAGGGACCTCTAGTGGTACCAGAATATATTACATTTTAAAAACATTATAAAAACAAATACAGATCATAATCTCTATTCAGACCATAGGGATGTAATGTATTTAAACGTTTGAACCACCATACTTCTTTTTCTTTCAATTTCTGCTCCCTATTACCCCCTCTTCTATGATGAGGAATATGATCAATTACTTGGAAGCGTAATTGGCTAACTGTATGGCCCATGTTAGTAAAATGTGCAGATACTGGGAGTGATAGATCCTTTGCTTTAATGGAGGCTTTATATTGGCTAAACCTATCCCTGGCAGCCTGGATGGTCTCGCCAATATAACAAAGGCCACATGGGCATTTAAGTAAATAAATTGCGTAGTTAGTTTGACATGTATAGGGCCCATTAATTGTGTATTGTTTCCTCTTATCATTCTGTGCTAAGAATTTCCCTTTTATTACAGAATTACATTGGGCGCAATGTAGACAAGGGTAACAGCCTTTGTTTGGTGTAGTTAGATAGTTAATATCAGAGAGTTTAGTTGTACCCACATCAGCTTTAACAATGTGGTCCCTTAAATTTTTTACCCTTCTGTATGATGGAATAGGGGTAACATAATCTCACTAAAGGGGAATGGGAGGCAATATCTACTTTGAAAAATAATAAAAACATCAACATAAAAAATGCCGATAAGGGCAGAGCAATAATAGTGTTACACACTGACTATTATATACAGGAAATTCTACAACAGCTATCAGATGGGGGGGGGGGGGGTATGAAATACTGGATCATAATCCCCTAAGTGATATACAAAAGGAACTAAAAGGTATATTGGATAGAGCTCTAGTACATAATATTATTTCTAAACAGGTTTATGATTTTCTTTACAATAAACATCCCATTACACCAATTTTTTATACATTACCCAAAGTCCATAAAAATTTATCCCACCCTCCAGGATGCCCCATTGTGGCTTGCACAGATTCTGTATTTTCAAATGTCTCAATTTTTCTAGATAAAATTCTCTTCCCATTTGTTAAACAGCAAAAATCTTTTATTAAAGATACAAACGAGTTTCTCACAAAACTTAAAGGGATTGAAATAGAGACATGGTTAATTTTTTCATTAGATGTGGTAAATGTATACACTTCTATTCCCCATGAGGCAGGTCTATTGACCATAAAAAGTTTCCTGAATGACAGTGGATTATATAATGTTTCCCAGATTGATTTTTTTGATGATGTATTGAGACTTGTGCTATATTGCAACTATTTCCTTTTTCAAGATACTTATTATATTCAAAAACGGGGAACTGCTATGGGCTCCAATGTAGCCCCCTCATATGCCAATTTGTTTATGAGTGGCTTTGAGAACAAATTTGTCTATAATAATCAGCCATTCATCAGCAGCTGTAAGCTGTGGTTAAGGTATATAGATGATATTTTTGGCATATGGGGGGGCTCATTGGAGTCCTTCCTACAGTTTGTTGAAGACATCAACGCATCAATGACAGGTCTAAGATTTACACTTACTTACTTACTTGTGTACAAAGATGGTAAAACATTAAGTACAGATCTATATGTTAAGCCGACAGATAGAAATACTTTGTTGCAGTATGAGAGTTTACATCCTGAAACTGTCTTTAAGTCTATACCAAGAAGTCAGTTACTCCATACTAAAAGAATAGTCAGGGATCAGGAGAAATTGCCAGAAAGATTAATGTCTATGGGCAATAAGTTTATCCAAAGGGGTTACCCAAGGGAGGTGATTGATAAAAGCATCCAGGAATTGGATAGAAAGCAGGATAAAAAACAAGATAAAATACATACCCCAACAGAGAAAAATATGGATAGACTAGTACTCTCAATGGAGTACAGTGATAGGAGTAATGATGTCTTCAAAATAGTGAGAAAGTATTGGCATTTGTTGTCAAAATACAATCCAGAGGTTGAATCTTTTAAATTACCCCCTATGCCATCATACAGAAGGGTAAAAAATTTAAGGGACCACATTGTTAAAGCTGATGTGGGTACAACTAAACTCTCTGATATTAACTATCTAACTACACCAAACAAAGGCTGTTACCCTTGTCTACATTGCGCCCAATGTAATTCTTTAATAAAAGTGAAATTCTCAAACGTTTAAATACATTACATCCCTATGGTCTGAATAGAGATTATGATCTGTATTTGTTTTTATAATGTTTTTAAAATGTAATATATTCTGGTACCACTAGAGGTCACTGTGCTGTTGAAAGTTGGATACCTGGAAAGGTATAGGTTAAATCAATTAATAATGAGAACCAACACCTGATTGGTCCAGATACCCTTTTTAATGTCTGTTCATTTGGTTTTAAACTATGCATGATTAAGGACCATGTAGGTCCGAAACGTCGCTTTTATGGTTGTTATACCTCAATAAAGAACATTTTTCACCTTTAAGAAAGAATCCTGTACTGTGGTGCTGTTACCTTATTTTCTACATGGACTATATATATATATATATATATATATATACATATATATATTTATTTATTTATATAGTGTGTGTGTGTATATATATATGTTGGGGTGTGTACTGTATGTATGTATATATATATATATATATATATATATAGTGTGTGTACTGTATGTATGTATGTATATATATATATATATATATATATATATATATATATGTGTGTGTGTGTGTATGTGTGTATATATACTGTGTATATATATATATATATATATATATATATTTTATGCAGCACAACCACTGTCTGATTTGCTATGCAGCACAACCACAATTTGATTAGCTATGTTGCGCTACCACTGTTTGATTTGCATTTAGCTACCAATCAGCAAGCACTGCTCCTAAGCTTACATTCCTGCTTTTCAAATACAGATACCAAGAGAATGTAGAAAAATTGATAATAGGAGTTAATTAGAAAGCTGCTTAAAATGTCATGCTCAATCTGAATAATTGCCCTTTAACTAGCAAGGGGGTGGTTTGTAATGGGGGGGCGGCAAAATGTATCCTCGCCTGTGTGGCCAAAAATCCTAGCACCGGCCCTGGTTATTAAACTTTTTATATTGTCTGATTAATGTTATCCCCTGCTAAAAGTGACTGCTCATTTGAGTAAATGTTGTCGGTGTTAAAGAATAATTTTGTACCCACCAAATCTGAAACAGTTAGGAGTTTTCATTTAAAAAAATCGAAATCAGATGGAAGGATTGCAGTATACATTGTAGAACTAAAAAATATGAGAGACAGAAAAGAGGCTTCCCCTAAAAATTTTTAGAGAATTATGGAGTCCCCAAAATATAACATATAATTATTCTTATAAAACATAACCTTTATTAGTAAAAATGAAAAAAAAAAAACATAGGTAAAGACATGTTAAAAGGAAAAAAATAAAAAAAATATATAATAGCTATCACTGGAAAAAGCACAAAAGGGGCAACTATCCCCATTACAATGTGTGGCACAAAAAACTAAAAAGTCTGTTACATAAATCTATCTGTGACTATTAGGTACTCCACACTGGAGCCAGAAAGGGGTGGCAATCTGCTAAAACTTTCATGACACCCCACCTCAATTATTTAAAACTGGGTGTTCCTGTGCTACTATCCCTGAAAACAGTAAAAAAAAAACATTTTATCACAATCAAGAAAAATCAATAAACTGGCCCAAAGGGCACTGGATTCACCAGAAACGCCTGAGACACTTTTTGCATGCAGTTTTATCAAAAGGCCTTTTTGTCAAATTGGATATGGCACAAACATAGCAGCAGTTACTTGTAGATGATGAGGCTACTGATGCACAAAACAATAAAAACACACAAAGGAGCTCTTCAAGCAAAATATTAGCAGTTTAGAATTTACATTTACCAAGAGCATTTCAGAAATTAATGGAGAATCTCCTTTCTTACAGGTGTGGTACCCTATTTTCATGATGACCATATTAGAGCAAATTGCTTACAGTCATTAGCCTACCGACTGTGACTTAGTTTAATAGGGGGGGGGGGGGTTATGTTGGTCTAAAATTAAAAACAGAAAATTGTGTTTTTGGCATCACTAGTGTACATTTTCTAGGTTACAGAATTGATACCTGAAGTTTTTATCTTCTTATTCAAAGGTTAAAGCCATCCACAAGGGCTCCAGTTCTAACAAATAAACACCTGCTAGACTTCCTAGGGTTTCTAAATTTGTATTACTTATTTATACCTGATAAAGCCACTGTTGTTGAACCTCTTTGTTGTCGACTCTAATGGATAAAGATACCATGCGGAAATGGACTGACATTCATAATAAAGCTTGCAATACTGCAATGAAACTGTTGGCTTCAGATCGTGTACTTACACACTATGATTATGAAAGATCACTCATCCTTACTTGTAATGCTTCTCCCTATGGAAGTGGAGCTGTACCAAGTCACACCTTAAAGGGACATGAAACCCAAACATTTTCTTTCATGATTCAGATAGAGAATACAATTTTAAAAAACTTTCCAATTCACTTCTATTTTTTAAATTGCTTCCTTCTCTTGTTATCCTTTGCTGAAATGTTTATGCAGGTAAGCTCAGGAGCAGCAAATAACCTAGGTTCTAGCTGTTGATTGGTGGCTGTATATATATACTGATTGTCATTGGCTCACCCATGTGTTCAGTTAGAAACCAGTATTGCATTTCTGCTTCTTCAACAAATGATACCAATAGAATAAAACAAATGAGATAATAGAAGTAAATTAGAAAGTTGTTTAAAATTGTATTCTCTATCTGAATCCTGAAAGAAAACATGTGGGTTTCATGTCCCTTTAAGGAATGGTAGTGAGGTTCCTATTGTATTTATAGGACTCATCTACAGAGAGACATGATGTCCAATTTGACAAGGATGCTTTAGCTATTGTTTCAGGGTAAAAAGGTTCATAGCTATTTGTTTAGGTGAAAGTTCAACATAAACATTTACTGGGTCTGTTCACCAGCATTACTCCCACTCCTCTAAATGATTTTACCATGCATGATCCAGTAGTCCTTGATGTTGAATGATCTTGTGTTCCAGTATCGTCCTGGAAAGACCATAACCAATGCTGGTGCTTTAAAGGGACACAATACTCATATGCTAAATCACTTGAAACTGATGCAGTATAACTGTAAAAAGCTGACAGGAAAATATCACCTGAGCATCTCTATGTAAAAAAGGAAGATATTTTACCTCACAATTTCCTCAGCTCAGCAGAGTAAGTTCTGTGTAAAAAGTTATACTCAACTGCTGCTCAGCTGCAGATAAGAAATGAACAGCAGCCAATCAACATCAGCAGTGCTGAGGTCATGAACTCTTTTACTGTGATCTCATGAGATTTGACTTAACTCTCATGAGATTTCATTGTAAACTTCCTTACACTGAGTAGGGAAATAACATGAGAGTGCACGAGGCTCAACCCTTCGGCTGTCCCGGGACAGACATACTGATATGTTGCTTAGAAGTCCTTTACAATGGGATGTGGCTACTGAGAAACTTTTGAGGTAAAATATCTTTCTTTTTTACATAGAGATGTTGAAGTGATATTTTCTAGTCAGCTTTTTACAGCTATGCTGCATCACTTTCAAGTGTTTAAACATTTGGGTATTATAGCCCTTTAAGTCAGTTGCTGATGCCTTCTTCTGAGTTCCTTGTTCCTCCTACTTATATCTGAGGTTCATTTGTTGGAATTTATTCCAAAACCTCCATTACAAGCCAGTGACATTTCTCACATGATTGCCAAGGATTGCTTGCTGGCTTGTGTGCTCATCTGGTTTTAGAGGTGGTGGCAAAAATTAAAAGTTGAAGAGAAGTTCAAAACCATTTGTAGTGCTTATTATGGGGAAACCGAGTGATCATTCCTAAACACAGAACAAGTTTTGCATGCTCTCCAGGAGGGCCAGCCTGGAATAGCCTGCATGAAAGCTCTAGCTAGAAGTTATGTTTGGTGTCCTTAAAATTATGACGTGATTGAGAAATAACTAAAAAAAAAATTGTGTATAATGTCAATCTACGTGTTTTTCTCCACCTACAGCCACGGTATATCCATGGGAAGTGACCAGGACACTTTGATTGCATTTACAGATAGATTTTGCTGGCCCTTTTCCAGGACAGATGCTCTTTTTAGTGGTTACCTCCCTTTTTAAGTTGTTGCAATCACATCTGCTACATAAAAAGTCTGAGGGATTGTGTTTGCTACACATGGTTTGCCTGATACTTTTGTATCTGATAATGGTACACAATTTACTTAATCACAATTCAAAACCTTAATTATAAGTTATTAGATTTGTGATGTCAAACCTGCACCTTTCTATCCATCATCAAATCGTCAAGCTGGATGCTTCAGACAACCAAATGATTATTGGAGGAGATTGGAATTTTAGACTTGCAAATTTCCCTCTGCAACAACATGCGACACCATGCTCCATTACAGGTAATAGTCCAGCAGAGTTACTTATGAACTGCTATCCAAAAATATATCTGGATTGTTTACATCCTGATTTTAACATCTGACTTACAGGAGAAACAATAATCAAATTCCATAAGAACTTAAAGGGACAGTAAACATAAAACATTTTATTGTTTATAAAGATAGATAATCCATTTATTTATCATTCCCCAGTTTTCCATAAGCAACACTGTTATATTAATATACTTTTTACCTCTGTGATTACCTTGTATCTAAGTTTCTGCAAACAGCCTCCTTATCTCAGATCATTTGACAGACTTGCATTTCAGGCAATTAGTGCTGACTAAATAACTCCACGGGTGTGAGCACAATGTTATTTATATGAAACACTTCAACTAGTGTCCTCTTGCTGTGAAAAAACTGTCAAATACATTCAGATAAGGGGCAGCCTTCAAGGGCATAGAAATTAGCATATTAGCCTACTTAGGTTTAGCTTTCAACTAAGAACAGAAAGAGAACAAAACAAATTTTATGTTAAAAGTAAATTGGAAAATTATTTAAAATGACCCTATCTGAATCATGAAAGTTTAAATTTGGACTTTACTGTACCTTTAAGGTTGCTACGTTGACAATATTTGAACCTGGCAGTACTGTTTGTGTCCCAAACTATGCTACTGGATCTAAATGGATACCGGCACAAGATTTTGTGGGCACTGGACTGGTCAAACAAAACAAAGATTCCGGATATCAGAATATTATGAAGGGACGTTGATCAGATCTGAGAGCAGATTGCAAAAAATTGTGCCTGCTAAGCTTTCTGTTGGTGCTGGGTTTTCTATGGTACCAGATGACATTGAACCACTAGATAATGATGTTTCCCTACTGTTGCTATTACAGTCATCATCTCACAATTCATCTGATGGTGCACAGGAAGAACTGACAAGCCCAAATAATAATCAAAATGAAGCAAATTTAGACCTTCAGCTTCCAAGAAGATATATTCACCCTCCAAGTTATCTAAAATACTTTGAGATCTAGGCAGGGGAAAGTAATATTATATAGTAGTGTTGTGTATACAGCAGCCAAACAGCAGATGGCAGCATTATGAAACTGTGTTTGTTACAAGTTCCATACTGTCATGTAATATCTTCTACTTATTATTTACTTTTCTGGTTGTTTTTGGTTATATATATATTTATTTTTTTTTACAGAGAGGATACTTGTTCCAGTTATTAGAGTTATTGTGAGTTACACTTATAGATAATATATTAGTATATAATACTCTCAGTCATGAAAGTTTAATTTTGGCTTTAGTGTCGATTTAATGTCTTTGTCTGTTCCTGTAATGCAACAATAAATATTGAAGATTATTTGCAAGGAGGACTGTCGTGCTGCTTTTTTCATTTGATACTTACAAGCTTGGCAGTTGCTTGTAACTATCCTCCTGCATCTAGGTTACAAGTGCTGGTCACACTATCTTTACTACTTTTTTTTTTTTATTTAATGCACACCATCGGGCTCTCTCCCAGAAGCTCCGGATCTTAACCCTTACATTTCCTCACACAAGAACTCTCGCACTCATATGTACTCTAATGCTTCTGTTTAGAAGCATAAAAGAAAAAACTGTTATCTTATAAAGTTTCAAACCTTATTTGAACCACACCAGCCATTCCAGTTACTGTGGGCAAGATTACAAGTGGCGTCCTAAATACATTTTTCACGTACTCACGCACAAACAAACTTTTAACATAGGCGGATTAGCGAGCACATTACAAGTTGATTGCAAGGTACCCATTTAAAAATGGGGTACCTTGCATTCCAATTGGCTGACATTTTCAAATCAGCCAATAGGATAAGAGCTACTGAAATCCTATTGGCTGATTTTAACATATTTAAACGGGTACCTTGCATTCAAGCTTCAGTGTACGGCTGTGATCGTTTGAAGAGGACGCTCCGCGCTGGATGTCATCGCCAGTCCTGGACAGCTCCGCTCCACACCTCTGTGCCACTGAGATGAAGAAAGAAGATGGTCTCGCGATGGAGGAAGATGTCGCCGCCTGGATGAAGACTTCTCGCTACCTGGATGAGGATGGATGACTGGACTTCAAGAACCGTGAGTAGATATTCTGGCATTAGTTATTTATTTTTATTTTTTTCATTTCTTTAGGGTGTTTTTTTTTTAGATTAGGGCTTTGGGTAGTAAAAGAGCTGAATGCTCTTTTAAAAGGACAGTAAAAGAGCTGAATGTCCTTTTAAGGGCAATGCCCATACAAATGCCCCTTTAGGGGCAATGGGTAGTTAAGGATTTTTTTAGACTTTTTTTATTTTGGGGGGTTGGTTGGGTGGGGGGTTTTACTGTTGGTGGGACTTTGTAAATTTTTGTAGGTAAAAGAGCTGTTTAACTTAGGGCAATGCCCTACAAAAGGCCCTTTTAAGGGCTATTGGTAGTTTATTGTTAGGTTAGGGGGTGTTTTTATTTTGGGGAGGTTTTTTTATTTTCATAGGGCTATTAGATTAGGTGTAATTGTTTTTATTTTTTATCTTTTCGTTTATTATATTTTGTAATCAGCATTTTTTATTTTTCGTATTTTTAGTGTTTATTATTTTTTGTAATGTTAGATTTTTAAAATGTTTTTTGTAGTGTTAGGTTTATTTAAATTTGTAATTTAGGTTTTTTATATTTTCGTAGTGTAATTTTTTTACTCATGTAATTTAGGATTTTTAATTGGTAGTTTTTTTTAATTTTATTAGAATAGTTATGTTAGGTTAATTTATAATTTAATCTTAGTTTTTTTTTATTTCACAGGTAAGTTTTATTTATTTTAAGATAGTTATATAGTAACTTTTCATTTAAAGTTAGGGGGTGTTAGGTTTAGGGGTTAATAGTTTAATTTAGTGTTTTGCAATGTGGGGGCCAGCGGTTTAGGGGTTAATAGGTTTAGTTTATTAGTTACGATGTGGGGGGCTGGTGGTTTAGGGGTTAATAGGTTTAGTTTATTAGTTACGACGTGGAGGGCTGGAGGTTTAGGGGTTAATACTTCATTATACTGTTGGCGATGTGGGGGGCCGGCGGTTTAGGGGTTACTAGATTAAATTAGTGTTGGCGATGTGGGGGGCCGGCGGTTTAGGGGTTAATAGATTTAGTTTATTGGTACCGATCTGGGGGGCCGGTGGTTAAAGGGTTAATACTATTATTTAGTGTTGGTGATGGAGGTTTAGGGGTTAATAGCTTTATTTAGTTTCAGCGATGTCTGGGAGCGGCGGTATAGGGGTTAATAACGTTATTTAGCGTCGGCGATGTTGGGAAGCGGCAGATTAGGGGTATTTAGACTAGGAGGCCTATTTATCAAATGTCTGTTGGACCTGATCCGACAGTGTGGATCATGTCCGACAGACATCGTTGAATGCAGAGAGCAATACTCGCCAGAAACACGGGCCCTCAAGCTCCATTCTGAGCTTGATAAATGGGCCTCAATGGGTTTATGTTAGGGTGTTAGGTTTAAACGTAAATTTCTTTCCCCCATAGACATCAATGGGGATTGCATTAAGCCGATTTGCCATTTTGAGATCCCCATTGATGTCTGTGGGGGAAAGAAGAACGAGCCCGTAAACACAGACCTTGGCTTTTGTGCGTTATGGAGCTTAACGCACCATAACGCACAGTACAAGGAGGTTTTTCAGTAACTCATAATGGCAGAACTATGAAAAGTGCGATACAGCTCATTTTACTGCTTTATTTACACACCCGGTATAGCGCAAAACTAGTAATCTAGGTGAATGTTCTTCACATAGAAGAAAATGTTCTTTTTATTTATATATATATATATATATTTTTATTTATATATATATATATATATATATATATATAGAAACAGTAAAGTAGAAATAACTGCAACATCCAAAATGTTTCAAAGTAAATTGTTTAAGCCTTTAAATATTGAAACAAAGTTCTGATCCGGAGGGTACAGTATTCATTCACCAATATGTAGCAAAAGTACTGATCCAATAGAGGTTCCCCCTACACACGCCCTGTGCATTTAATAGAAGACAGCAGGTAACAGCCCATTAATGCAGTGTTTCACAGCTCTAGAGCATAGCAGGTTTATGTATATTTAAACTACACACAGGTATAAGGTAAACAATCAGGGGGAAACCGTGTTCCCAGGAGGCACTACCGCCTCGACTCACCACCCCACGGGTGCACCGATTGACCTCTTGTCTGGTGTGTATATTCAGCGTCCCTTAGGCATCAAAACTCTAGAGCTGACTTTATCCAAACAGCTGTGGCGTCTTCGGCAGAGCGTCCCACTATGCGGGAGGGGGTGTGTTCCGATCCTCTGACATCATGTGGTTTCCGTAAACCAATTGGAGAAGAGATCTGTATTACTTGAAAAAAGACCTCCGTGAACTTTGGAGCTTAGAGTCCTTAGACCGTTGCTGCAGCCCAGTAAAGTGCTCAGCAAAAGGAAGAATTTTGCAGACAACGGTCAATATAGATAAAACTTCATCTTTATTGTAGAAAACATTAAAACACTCCAGGGGTCATCACAAGTACACAACACGAGTGTCCGCTAACATGTTAGCGGACACTCGTGTTGTGTACTTGATTTTACATGTTTTCATCTATTTGACTGCAAAGGGCTCCAATGCACGTATATAATGTATGTAATGTGTGTGTGTATATATATATATATATATATATATATATATATATATATATATATATATATATATGTGTGTGTGTGCGCGTGTTCTCCCCAGGACTTTTTAAGCGGATGCATCACCCGGCTAACATTTTAACTAATATTAAGCTAAAATTAGCTAATATTAAAAATGTTTATTTTCTTATTGCACAAGTTATCATTAAATACATTTGGTAAATGATGCTATATATATATATATATATATATATATATATATATATATATATATATATACACACTGTATATATACGCACATATACACACATGCATTTATATGTGTAAATATGTATATACATATACACTTCTGAGCCCTTTCTTATTAAATACCTTAAAACATGAAATATAATTTTTATTCAAATTTCAATATTTTTTTCATATTTAAAAATAAGAATATTGAAATGTAAAGTGCTAATTTCCTACTGCTCACAGACACCTAGATTACAAGTTTTGCGTTCGTGTTTTAACGCTAAAAAAATGGCCATTTTAGCGTTAAAACTGGACCACAGCTATTAAGAGTCTTGTCGGTATAGCTGTACCGCAAGCATTTTAGCCTGTAACGCAACGTCAGTCCCACACTCAAAAAAAATGACGTTTTTGGGTAGGATTAATCCCTAAACCTCTGGCCTCCCA
Source organism: Bombina bombina (assembly GCF_027579735.1). NCBI lineage: Eukaryota > Metazoa > Chordata > Amphibia > Anura > Bombinatoridae > Bombina > Bombina bombina. Next base: position 259,270 of record NW_026512529.1, on the reverse strand, counting down.
CATCACTGCAACTAAGTAAACCTATTAACCCCTAAACCGCCAGCCCCCCATCGCAAAAAACTAAATTAAACTATTAACCCCTAAACCTAACAACACCCTTACTTTATATTAAAATTACAAGATCCCTATCTTAAAATAAATAAAAACTTTCTTGTGAAATAAAAAAAAAAGTTTCAACTATAAATTAAACTAACATTACTATTATACTAAAATTAAAATAACTATCAATTAAATAAATTAAATTACACATTAAAAAAACCTAACACTACTAAAAGAAAATAAATCTACAATTACAAAAAATAAAAAATACTAAATTACAAAAAAATACTAAATTACAAAAAATAAACACTAAATGACGAAAAATAACAAACAAAATTATCCAAAATAGAAACAATTACACCTAATCTAATAGCCCAATAAAAAAAAAAAAAAGAAATCAGCTCTTTTACCTGAAAAAAAATACAAAGACTCCCCCAACAGTAAAACCCACCACCCAACCAACCACCCAAAATAAAAAACCTAACTCTAATAAAAACCTAAGCTACCCATTGCCCTGAAAAGGGCATTTTTATGGGCATTACCCTTAAAAGGGCATTCAGCTCTTTGTCTTGCCCTGAAAAGGGCATTCAGCTCTTTTAAGAAAAGCCCAAACCTTAATCTAAATAAAAACCCCAGCCAAAAAAAGTTTTAAAAAACCCAACACTAACCCCCGACGATCCACTTACAGTTTCTGAAGACCGGACATCCAGGAGGCGAAGTCTTCATCCAGGCAGCGAAGTCTTCATCCAGGCAGCATCTTATATCTTCATCCCTGCTGTGTCTTCTATCTTCATCCCGGCGGTGCGGAGCGGGTCCATTCTGGGGTGCAGGGGAATAGGGGTTAATAACTTTATTATAGTGGCAGCGATATCGGGAGCAGCAGATTAGGGGTTAATACATTTATTTTGGTGGCGGTGATATTGGGAGCGGCAGATTAGGGATTAATAACATAATGTAGGTGTTGGCGATGTCGGGAGCTGCAGATTAGGGGTGTTTAGAAGTGGGGTTTATGTTAGGGTGTTAGGTTTAAACGTAACGTTTTTTCCCCCCATAGACATCAATGGGGTTGTATTACGGAGCTTTTAATTCCACGATCGCAGGTGCTAGTTTTTTTTTACACTCTCTCCCCATTGATGTCTATGGGGATAGCGTGCACGAGTACGTCAAAGCAGCGCTTGGATTTTGTGCAGTATGAAGCTCATTGCCACCATATCACACGCACAAGGCGGCTTTTCAAAAACTTGTAATGGTCTATAAAAAAAAGAAAACATTTTTAGAAAAAAGTCAAATTAAAGGGACACTAAACCCAACATTTTTCTTTCATAATTCAGGTACGGCTAGATTTAGAGTTTTGTCGGTAACGACCCGCGTAGCTAACGCTGGCTTTTTTCTGGCCGCACCTTTTAAATAACTCTGGTATTGAGAGTCCACAGAATGGCTGCGTTAGGCTCCAAAAAAGGAGCGTAGAGCATATTTAACGCAACTTCAACTCTCGATACCAGAGTTGCTTACGGACGTGGCCAGCCTCAAAAACGTGCTTGTGCACGATTCCCCCATAGAAAACAATGGGGCTGTTTCAGCTGAAAAAAAACCTAACACCCACACAAAAAAGCCGCGTTCAGCTCCTAACGCAGCCCCATTGTTGTCTATGGGGAAACACTTCCTACGTCTGCACCTAACACCCTAACATGTACCCCGAGTCTAAACACCCCTAACCTTACACTTATTAACCCCTATTCTGCCGCCCCCGCTATCGCTGACCCCTACATATTATTTTTAACCCCTAATCTGCCGCTCCGTAAACCGCCGCTACTTACATTATCCCTATGTACCCCTAATCTGCTGCCCCTAACACCGCCGACCCCTATATTATATTTATTAACCCCTAATCTGCCCCCCACAACGTCGCCTCCACCTGCCTACACTTATTAACCCCTAATCTGCCGACCGGACCGCACCGCTATTATAATAAAGTTATTAACCCCTAATCCGCCTCACTAACCCTATAATAAATAGTATTAACCCCTAATCTGCCCTCCCTAACATCGCCGACACCTAACTTCAAACATTAACCCCTAATCTGCCGACTGGAGCTCACCACTATTCTAATAAATGTATTAACCCCTAAAGCTAAGTCTAACCCTAACACTAACACCCCCCTAAGTTAAATATAATTTAAATCTAACGAAATTAATTAACTCTTATTAAATAAATTATTCCTATTTAAAGCTAAATACTTACCTGTAAAATAAATCCTAATACAGCTACAATATAAATTATAATTATATTATAGCTATTTTAGGATTTATATTTATTTTACAGGTAACTTTGTATTTATTTTAACCAGGTACAATAGCTATTAAATAGTTAAGAACTATTTAATAGCTAAAATAGTTAAAATAATTACAAAATTGCCTGTAAAATAAATCCTAACCTAAGTTACAATTAAACCTAACACTACACTATCAATAAATTAATTAAATAAAATACCAACAATTACCTACAATTAAACCTAACACTACACTATCAATAAATTATTTAAATACAATATCTACAAATAAATACAATGAAATAAACTAACTAAAGTACAAAAAATAAAAAAGAACTAAGTTACAAAAAATAAAAAAATATTTACAAACATTAGAAAAATATTACAACAATTTTAAACTAATTACACCTACTCTAAGCCCCCTAATAAAATAACAAAGCCCCCCAAAATAAAAAAATGCCCTACCCTATTCTAAATGACAAAAGTTCAAGCTCTTTTACCTTACCAGCCCTGAACAGGGCCCTTTGCGGGGCATGCCCCAAAGAATTCAGCTCTTTTGCCTGTAAAAAAAACATACAATTACCCCCCCAACATTACAACCCACCACCCACATACCCCTAATCTAACTCAAACCCACCTTAAATAAACCTAACACTAAGCCCCTACCTTATCTTCACCCTGCCAGGTTCACCGATCCGTCCTCGGAAGTCTTGATCCAAGCCTCGGAAGTGTTGATCCAAGCGGGGGGCTGAAGAGTGACGTCCATCCTCGGGCTGAAGTCTGGATCCAAGCGGCGACTGAAGAAATCCATCCTCGGGCTGAAGTCGGAAGTCCATCATCTGGATGAAGTCTTCTATCAAGCTGCATCTTCAATCTTCTTTCTTCTGGAGCGGAGCGGAACCATCTTCTTCCAAGCCGATGCGGAACATCCTCTTCAACCGACGACTAGACGACGAATGACGGTTCCTTTAAATGACGTCATCCAAGATGGCGTCCCTCGAATTCCGATTGGCTGATAGGATTCTATCAGCCAATCGGAATTAAGGTAGGAATATTCTGATTGGCTGATGGAATCAGCCAATCAGAATCAAGTTCAATCCGATTGGCTGATCCAATCAGCCAATCAGATTGAGCTTGCATTCTATTGGCTGTTCCGATCATGACGTCATTTAAAGGAACCGTCATTCGTCGTCTAGTCGTCGGTTGAAGAGGATGTTCCGCGTCGGCTTGGAAGAAGATGGTTCCGCTCCGCTCCAGAAGAAAGAAGATTGAAGATGCGGCTTGATAGAAGACTTCATCCAGATGATGGACTTCCGACTTCAGCCCGAGGATGGATTTCTTCAGTCGCCGCTTGGATCCAGACTTCAGCCCGAGGATGGACGTCACTCTTCAGCCCCCCGCTTGGGCTTGGATCAACACTTCTGAGGCTTGGATCAAGACTTCCGAGGACGGATCGGTGAACCTGGCAGGGTGAAGATAAGGTAGGAAGATCTTCAGGGGCTTAGTGTTAGGTTTATTTAAGGGGGGTTTGGGTTAGATTAGGGGTATGTGGGTGGTGGGTTGTAATGTTGGGGGGGGGTATTGTATGGGTTTTTTTTACAGGCAAAAGAGCTGAATTTCTTGGGGCATGCCCCGCAAAGGGCCCTGTTCAGGGCTGGTAAGGTAAAAGAGCTTTGAACTTTTTTAATTTAGAATAGGGAAGGGCATTTTTTATTTTGGGGGGCTTTGTTATTTTATTAGGGGGCTTAGAGTAGGTGTAATTAGTTTAAAATTGTTGTAATATTTTTCTAATGTTTGTAAATATTTTTTTATTTTTTGTAACTTAGTTCTTTTTTATTTTTTGTACTTTAGTTAGTTTATTTCATTGTAGTTATTTGTAGATATTTTATTTAAATAATTTATTGATAGTGTAGTGTTAGGTTTAATTGTAGATAATTGTAGGTATTGTATTTAATTAATTTATTGATAGTGTAGTGTTAGGTTTAATTGTAACTTAGGTTAGGATTTATTTTACAGGTAATTTTGTAATTATTTTATTTTAACTATTTTAGCTATTAAATAGTTCTTAACTATTTAATAGCTATTGTACCTGGTTAAAATAAATACAAAGTTGTCTGTAAAATAAATATTAATCCTAAAATAGCTATAATATAATTATAATTTATGTTGTAGCTATATTAGGGTTTATTTTACAGGTAAGTATTTAGCTTTAAATAGGAATAATTTATTTAATAAGAGTTAATTTATTTCTTTAGAATAAAATTATATTTAATTTAGGGGGGTGTTAGGGTTAGGGTTAAAATTAGCTTTAGGGGTTAAAAAATGTATTAGAGTAGCAGTGAGCTCCGATCGGCAGATTAGGGGTTAATACTATTTATTATAGGGTTATTGAGGCGGGAGTGAGGCGGATTAGGGGTTAATAACTTTATTATAGTAGCGGTGAGATCCGCTCGGCAGATTAGGGGTTAATAAGTTTAGGCAGGTGGAGGCGACGTTGAGGGGGGCAGGTTAGGGGTTAATAAATATAATATAGGGGTCGGCGGTGTTAGGGGCAGCAGATTAGGGGTACATAGCTATAATGTAGCTGGCGGCGGCGTGCGGATGGCAGATTAGGGGTTAATAAGTGTAGGTAGCTGGCGGTGACGTTGAGGGGGCAGGTTAGGGGTTAATAAATATAATATAGGGGTCGGCGGTGTTAGGGGCAGCAGATTAGGGGTACGTAAGGATAACGTAGGTGGCGGTCGGCAGATTAGGGGTTAAAAAATTTTAATCGAGTGTCGGCGATGTGGGGGGGGCTCGGTTTAGGGGTACATAGGTAGTTTATGGGTGTTAGTGTACTTTAGAGTACAGTAGTTAAGAGCTTTATGAACCGGCGTTAGCCCAGAAAGCTCTTAACTACTGACTTTTTTCTGCGGCTGGAGTTTTGTCGTTAGATTTCTAATGCTCACTTCAGACACGACTCTAAATACTGGAGTTAGGAAGATCCCATTGAAAAGATAGGATACGCAATTGACGTAAGGGGATCTGCGGTATGGAAAAGTCGCGGCTGAAAAGTGAGTGTTAGACCCTTTCCTGACTGACTCCAAATACCGGCGGTAGCCTAAAACCAGCGTTAGGAGCCTCTAACGCTGGTTTTCACGGCTACCGCCAAACTCTAAATCTAGGCCGTAGAGAATACAATTTTAAACACCATTCCAATTTACTTCTATTATCTAATTTGCTTCATTATTTAGATATCCTTTGTTGAAGAAATAGCGATGCACATGGGTGAGCCAATCACACAAGGCATCTATATGCAGCCACCAATCAGCAGCTACTGAGCCTATATATGCTTTTTAGCAAAGAATATTAAGAGAATGAAACAAATTAGAAAAAAGAAGTAAATTATAAAGTTGTTTAAAATGACATACTCTTTCTAAATCATGAAAGAAAAAATTGGGGTTTCATGTCCCTTTAAGTAAGCCTCCACTAAGAATGACAGAGTAAAGCTGTGTAGGCTAGTGTCTGTACCTTGACCTCTTTTCTCAAAATTTGCAAAAAACAGTACAAGTGCCTAAAAGTGTTAAATTTCTTCAGACCATATAAATACTGTGGGCCGATGATCAAAAGTCTTGGTGTAATTATCAAAGAAAATGGGCTGTCCCTGTGAGCTGTCTCACATAGAAATAATAATAGCTCTCTGCTTTAACCCCTTAAGGACACGGCCATTTTTCAATTTCTTTCCCTGAAGGACCAGGGCTTTTTTTAAATTTCTGCAGTGTTTGTGTTTAGCTGTAATTTTCCTCTTACTCATTTACTGTACCCACACATATTATATACCGTTTTTCTCGCCATTAAATGGACTTTCTAAAGATACCATTATTTTTATCATATCTTATCATTTACTTTAAAAAAATGATAAAATATGAGGAAAAAATGGAAAAAAACACACTTTTTCTAACTTTGACCCCCACAATCTGTTACACATCTACAACCACCAAAAAACACCCATGCTAAATAGTTTCTAAATTTTGTCCTGAGTTTAGAAATACCCAATGTTTACATGTTCTTTGCTTTTTTTGCAAGTTATAGGGCCATAAATACAAGTAGCACTTTGCTATTTCCAAACCACTTTTTTTTCAAAATTAGCGCTAGTTACATTGGAACACTGATATCTTTCAGGAATACCTGAATATCCCTTTACATGTATATATTTTTTTTTAGAAGACATCCCAAAGTATTGATGTAGGCCCATTTTGGTATATTTCATGCCACCATTTCACCACCAAATGCAATCAAATAAAAAAAATTGTTCACTTTTTTCCAAATATTTTCACAAACTTTAGGTTCCTCACTGAAATTATTTACAAACAACTTGTGCAATTATGGCATAAATGGTTGTAAATGCTTCTCTGGGATCCCCTTTGTTCAGAAATAGCAGACATATATGACTTTGGCGTTGCTTTTTGGTAATTAGAAGGCCGCTAAATGCCACTGCGCATCACACGTGTATTATGCCCAGCAGTGAAGGGGTTAATTAGGGAGCATGTAGGGAGCGTCTAGGGTTAATTTTAGCTTTAGTGTAGTGTAGTAGACAACCCCAAGTATTGATCTAGGCCCATCTTGGTATATTTCATGCTACCATTTCACCGCTAAATGCGATTAAATAAAAAAAAACGTAAAATTTTTCACAATTTTAGGTTTCTCACTGAAATTATTTACAAACAACTTTTGCAAGCATGGCATAAATGATTGTAAATACTTCTCTGGTATCCCCTTTGTTCAGAAATAGCAGACATATATGGCTTTGGCGTTGCTTTTTGGTAATTATAAGACCGCTAAATGCCGCTGCGCACCACACGTGTATTATGCCCAGCAGTGCAGGGGTTAATTAGGTCATTTGTAGGGAGCGTGCAGGGTTAATTTTAGCTTTAGCGTAGAGATCAGCCTCCCACCTGACATATCCCACCCCCTGATCCCTCCCAAACAGCTCCCTTCCCTCCCCCACCCCACAATTGCCCCCGCCATCTTAAGTACTGGCAGAAAGTCTGCCAGTACTAAAATAAAAGGTGTATTTAAAAAAAAATAAAAAAAATTGTATAGCATATTTACATATGCAGCTGTGTAGGATCCCCCCTTAGCCCCCAACCTCCCTGATCCCCCCCAAACAGCTCTCTACCCTCCACCTCTAACTTACTGGGAGCCATCTTGGGTACTGGCAGCTGTCTGCCAGTACCCAGTTTGCAAATAAAAATGTATTTTTTTTTATTTTTTTTATTTATTTTCCTTTTTTCTGTAGTGTAGTGTAGCTTCCCCCCCCCCACCAATCCCCCACCCGCTCCCAGATCCCTTAGATTAACTTTTATTAGGGATTTTATCCCCCCTTACTGCCACTTCTGTACAATGTCTTTTTCCGTAGTGAAGCGGTTCCCACCCGCTCCCTCCCCGTGCACGCGCCCGCCCGCCGCCCCCCGTGCACGCGCGTGCTCCGGTGCGCACTCCCGACAACCCCGCCCGCGATCCCGCCCTCCTCTCTCTTCAGCCTTTCATCGATGGCCGCCCACCCGCCTCCCACGTCAGCTCCCACCCACCAACGATTGCGGCCATCGATGCCGGTGCAGAGAGGGCCACAGAGTGGCTCTCTCTGCATCCGATGGGGGAAAAATGTTATTGCAGGATGCCTCGATATCGAGGCATCACTGCAATAACTGTAAAGCGGCTGGAAGCGATCAGGATCGCTTCCAGCCGCTTTAATCCCCAAAGTCGTACAGGGTACGTCGCTGGTCTTTAAAGACCAGGTTGTGTGCGACGTACCCTGTACGACTCGTGTCGTTAAGGGGTTAAAACATTTTCAATGGAGGACAAAGAACACAGGGAAAACCCTGGGTATGCTTTAACTTCATGCTGAAAGCCCCTTTATTTGTTTGCAGTGTTCGCCGCACTGAGCTGCTAAGGCAGCCCACGGGAGAACGCTATTTGGCTAAGAGGTGATGTTTCCACCTCTTAGCCAATAGCCCTGCGGGAAATCTGGCTACTTCATGACTGAAAGTCCCCTTTATTTGTTCCAATGGTGAAATGCTAGGTTTTACCAGCACTTTAATATTACACCTAATATGAATCAAATTACGCTGTTTTCAGTGCACTGTTCCTTATAACCTGCCAATTATCTTGTTTAATTGCTTACCATCTAATTCTGAAAGTGTCTGTGTAAGAACTTGCTGTGTCAGCATCTACTAGTATTGTACACTTTTTTAATTTGTGGCCTGGACCAGACCATTGAATCTTTGGTGGCGACCTTAACAAGATTCCAACACCCTCCTTGGCTATCCTAGTATAGCAGCAAGGTATTGTCTGCTGGCAATAAATATACTTTTTCTTGAGAAATGGTGCCTAATATTTAAATCGTAGAGTGAAAACTTCACACCATGTTGCAGAAAAATGTTTCAAGATTTAGCCTGCTATTCAAGCATTGTTTGTGGTGGGCCTGAGTTCTCTCAGAAGGCTATGATTACGGCTTTGTAAGCCAAAACGCGTAAGCCATCAGTGCCACACCATTTACTTTTCTAATTTGTTGCTGCCAACTTCCTTGGATTGTATCGTTTTTTAACAAGGATGTGAATAAAGCTTGAATTGATTTTATTACATGGTGGCGGATTCTCCTTGATTTGCTTGAATCCATTACCAGCTTATCCGCCACTTATTACCTGCCGGGGGAGGTGTGAGCAGGTGTCTTAGCGCTATTGGATGGGATTACCCCACGATGAGGAAGGGCGGCGAAGAATGATGATAGAGTGACGTCAGCAATCCACGAGGACGCCAAGCCATGCCGGTCAAGATCCCTGAGCACTTGGAGAGGCAGAATGTTTATGCCCGTGCCAGGAAGGAGCAAGTAGAAAGTCTGGTAAGAAAGGCTACAAGGCCACTGGAATAACTACTGACAGCTTAGTCTCTGCAAATCACATAAGAATTTTTGGCACTAAAGCACTCTAACATATGAACTTTTGTTCACAGTATTACTTTATTTCTTTATCTCCGCACTTTATCGAAGCGCACTAGACACCTTATTTACAACTTGTATTGATAGCTACAGATACAGTCTGGAGTTTCTTTCTGTTAATAGAGGGCCTGAGTTCTCAACATACTAAAGATGGCAACTTCTTTTATAAGCTTTCACAGAAAGTGGATACTTCTAGAGAGGGTGTTCTGTCGAAAACTCCAAGTCGTTGAAATCTTCAATTATGTCACTTCCGGTGATTCTCCCATTTTCACCAATCCTCTGGCATCCAACCCAAGTGAACCTTGGGGAATGAGGTTTACAAGGGGGGCTTTGCTCCCCTGGAACCCCCTAGGCAGAGGCAAAAATAGATAGTGAAGGTAGGCGCTAATGCTGAATTACAGTGTCCATCTGATTGGCCTGTGTCTCCGTGAGGGACAGGATGCACAACCAATCAGATGTTTAATTGGAGATTTCAACCACTTAGAGTTTTCGAAAGGGACAGCGGCTTACCTGAGGCTTGCACTACCACGGAGAGCAGTTGGAGTTGTCTGGAGCTAGCGGAAACTTGTGTCTCAAATTCCACAGAACTGGCGAGTGCTGAAAGAGGATCTCCCACATTCCTAGCCACCTCTGAAGTTCAACTGTCTAGTTTCCCTAGACTGCATAAGATTGAGTTATCGGTCCTGCAGTGGGGCATAGAGATCCACCCTGTAGACCTCCAAGACTCAAGAGACTTTGAGGCATCAGCAACTTCCTTCCATTGTCTGCAGCGCTAACCGAGAAATGCGAACGTAGTGATGAACTCTCATTTTCAAATGAAAATTATAGTTCAGAAGGCTCCATATACCACATGGCTATTAACCCCCAAGAGATTTTTGGAACAGTGGCACTTTGATTTTCTGGGTCAACATTCTCCTGCCTAAACATTCAGGAATAGAGGCAATTCACTAGTCAGCTGTTACTGTGTGTTTTTCCTATTTGTCACAATACAGTGGAAAATGAGAATTTGATATCTAATGACTCTTGCTGCAACTCCTGGTTGCAGCAAAATGAGATTTTGATATCTAATGAATCTTGCTGCAACTCCTGGTTGTGACTTACCCATGCTATTCTAGAGCCCACTGAAGTATTCTTACTTACCTTATACAACAGATCAAATGTTAACTTCTATAGTAGTCCCATAGTTAAAGGGACACTGAACCCATTTTTTTTCTTTCATGATTCAGATAGAGCATGCAATTTTAAACAACTTTCTAATTTACTCCTATCAATTTTTCTTTGTTCTCTTGCTATCTTTATTTGAAAAATAAGGCATCTAAGCTTTTTTTTTTTTGGTTCAGTACTCTGGACAACACTTTTTTATCGGTGGATGAATTTATCCACCAATCAGCAAGAACCACCCAGGTTGTTCACCAAATATGGGCCGGCATCTAAACTTATATTCTTGCATTTCAAATAAAGATACCAAGAGAATGAAGAAAATTTGATAATAGGAGTAAATTAGAAAGTTGCTTAAAATTCCATGCTCTATCTGAATCACGAAATAAAATTTTTGGCTTCAGTGTCCCTTTAAATTATAATTGAAAATAGGATTTGGGAGGCAGAGTCTATCTCCCAGGGGAACCCTAGTTGTGTGATGTATGTTAATCAATATGTTGCAAACTACCTTTCAGGAGAGTACAAGAATTTGCTTACTGCCCCTATGATGACTGTTACCAAATTCAACCAGCTCTACTTATCTCGTAATCCACTGAGAAGTTTCTACAAATTTTCTACCTCCAACATAGTGAAGATTACCCCATATTCCAACTTTAAAACAGTGGGGATTACATCCCACCATAGCGGAATATATACCTCATAACATTGCTGAATAACCAGGTGAGCAGTTTTCGACTTTCGGCTTATACCTTATCAGAAGTGTTGAACATACTATGCTGGTTTTCCGTTTAACTCCATTTTATTTTGATCCCCTGCAGGCCTTGGGATAAGTGTACACTTATACACATGTTTATATTTCACATTGATCACAATGAAATCATTCAATTTTTATTTAATTAATACACAGTCCGTGTATATACTTACTTACAATTGACATGTGGTCAGCCTATCACAATGATTGATTTTTTGCACACGGACTGCCAGGATTGGCTGAACTTAGGGGGAGGGTTTCATAGGCCTTTAAATGTTTGTTATTCACAAGTGTTGGTTGTCATAAGAAGGGACTGTGTTTTTGTCCCGAAACGTCACAAATAAAGATTTACTAAACACAGACTGCTGAAGACCAGTGAGTGCTTATGTATTGATGCTATTCCTTGACACTTGCACCCTGGCTGTTGTTGTTGGATGGTGAGAGTGCATACACCACAACTGCTACTATTTGATATCTATGCTGTGCAGTGTACCCACATAAAAGCTGACCTTTGAACTTCTTCCTTCTGTCTGGGTGTACATATCCTGACATGACATCCACAGAGCCTAGCACATCAGCATTGCCTACTAATATAACAGAAGAAAAATATGAAGATATATTTACTTTTACCGATTAGGATGCAGATAATATCCGCTTTGGATCAATTGAGGATCAACAAACAGAAGAGTCACATCAATCACTTTATAACACATTAGTGAAATTGAAACAGAGAGAAATTGACCTCAATTTACATGGGACATACCTCTCAGATTACCACAAGTAATGCATGATACCAAGAGGATTTTGAGAGAGGAATGTACCTACCATAGGCCGCTCTAATACAAAATTTTGCATAAATAGGTGTAAAATAATGAATAAATGCTCTTTTGACTTGATGTTGCTTGTGAACAGGGAAGTGGGTCGCCTTCTCAAAGAGATAAGAGTCGAAATACAAACCTTTGAACAGGAGAAATCCGAGGACTTGGGGTCTGTCACAAATACAGACTGTATAGGTAAACTATCCACACAGATGAAGACATACAAACAGGAAATGATCTCATTTAAAAATAGAAAATGACATACTGCGAGCCAGGATTACACCTATAAAAGCATATACAGGTGGATGATGGCACCCGAAGAAAGGAGGACATTTCGCCTATGAAGGGAAAGGAGATTCACTAAAAAGGGAATTAACACAGTGGATACAAGCTCAGGAGAAAGCTCTGATCCTGGTGTGATTACTGGAGGCGAAGAAGCCAAATTTAGAGGGATCATGACACACTCTAGGGGCGGAAGAGTATATAAACAATGGGATAACCAAAGTACCAATATTTCATACCTACCTCAACCCACAGCACACCCAACTACGAGCCGTTTCTTAGGCAGATGTCCAGGCCACATACGAGGAGGGGGGCACTGCCCACCACCCTGCATTACAGAGGAGATAGTAAACATGGTGTTTAACATCAACTCTCGCCAATGGAATGCAACCGAATAAAGTCTACTCAATAAGGGACTCTCTTTTGTACCTTCCACAAGAAGTAACGATTTTGATTTCTATATAGACATTCAGAAATTCGGTAGAAATCTCAGATTGAAAGATTTTTTTGGGGTTGAGTCTGAAGAATCAGGAATATTTAGACCTAAGCGCCATTTTGATCCAAACTCTTACAACCCTACTATCAGTACAGTGACACATTTTCTGATTGGACAGATACAACATAAGCCATTAGGGAGATTTAATGATAACCTCACCAAAGAGGAATGACAAGCATTAAAGACCCTATCTTAAAATAAATACAAATTTTCCTGTGAAATTAAAAAAACCTAAGTTTAAACTATAAATTAAACTAACATTACTATTATACTAAAATTAAAATAACTATTAAATAAATTAAAATTACACATTAAAAAAACCTAACACTACTAAATAAATTAAATCTACAATTACAAAAAATAAAAAATACTAAATTACAAAAAAATATAATACTAAATTACAAAAAATAAACACTAAATTACGAAAAATAACAAACGAAATTATCCAAAATAAAAACAATTACACCTAATCTAATAGCCCTATAAAAATAAAAAAGCCACCCCCCAAAATAAAAAACCCTAGACTACAATAAACTACCAATAGCCCTTAAAAGGGTGTTTTGTAGGGCATTGCCCTAAAGAAATCAGCTCTTTTACCTGAAAAAAAATAGAAACCCCCCAACAGTAAAACCCACCACCCAACCTACCCTCCAAAATAAAAAACCTAACTAACAAAAACCTATGCTACCTATTGCCCTGAAAATGGCATTTTTATGGGCGTTACCCTTAAAAGGGCATTCAGCTCTTTTTCTTGCCCTGAAAAAGGGCATTCAGCTCTTCTAAGAAAAGCCCAAACCCTAATCTAAAAAAAAAAAACCCACCCAAAAAAAGTTTAAGAAAAACCTAACACTAACCCCCGACGATCCACTTACAGTTTCTGAAGTCCGGACATCCAGGCGGTGAAGTCTTTATCCAGGCAGCGAAGTCTTCATCCAGGCGGCATCTACTATCTTCATCCCTGCGGCGTCTTCTATCTTCATCCCGGCAGCGCGGAACAGGTCTATCCTGAAGACATCCCTTGCATTCCTATTGGCTGATTTGATTTTGGAAATTCAAATCAGCCAATAGGGTGAGAGCTACTGAAATCCTATTGGCAGTTCAAATCAGCCAATAGGATGAGAGCTACAGAAATTATATTGGCTGATTGAATATTGCTTACCTGATAAATTTATTTCTTTTTTGACATGATGAGTTAAGGGATCATCTTAATTACTAATGGGATATTCACCTCCTGGTCAGCAGGAGGAGGCAAAGAGCACCACAGCAGAGCTGTTAAATAGCTCCTCCCTTCTCTCCCACTCCAGTTATTCGACCGTAGTTAGAAAGAGAAAGGAAAAGCCAAGGTGCAGAGGTGTCTGAAGTTTACAATAACCCACAACCTGTCTTAAAAGAACAGGGCGGGCCGTGGACTCATTGTGTCAAAAAAGAAATAAATTTATCAGGTAAGCATACATTTTCTTTTCTTTTTTAAGACACAATGAGTCCACGGATCATCTTAATTACTAATGGGATTCAATACTCAAGCTAGAGTACACAGATGATACGGGAGGGACAAGACAGGGAACCTAAATGGAAGTCACCACTGCTTGAAGAACCTTTCTCCCAAAAGCGGCCTCAGCTGAGGCAAAAGTGTCAAATTTGTAGAACTTTGAAAAAGTGTGAAGAGAAGACCAAGTTGCAGCCTTGCAAATCTGTTCCACAGAAGCTTCATTTTTGAACACCCATGAGGAAGCAACAGCCCTAGTGGAATGAGCCATAACTCTCTCGGGAGGCTGTTGTCCAGCAGTCTCATATGCATAACGTATAATACTCTTCAGACAAAAAGAAAGAAGTAGCCGTAGCTTTCTGTCCCTTACATTTTCCTAAGAAAATCACAAACAAAGAAGAAGAATGACGAAAGTTCTTAGTCGCCTGTAAGTAAAACTTTAAAGCACGGACCACATCCAAATTGTGCTGAAGTCTTTCCTTCTGAGAAGAAGGATTAGGACACAAGGAAGGAACCACAATCTCCTGATTAATGTTCCGATCAGAAACAATCTTAGGAAGAAATCCTAGTTTAGTATGTAAAACTACCTTATCTGAATGAAAAATAAGATAAGGAAACTCATACTGCAATGCCGAGAGCTCTGACACTCTTCAAGCAGAAGAAATAGCAACAAGAAATAAAACTTTCCAAGATAACAACTTAATATCTAAGGAATGCATAGGCTCAAATGAACCCTTGAAGAACTTTGAGAACTAAATTAAGACTCCATGGAGGAGTAACTGGTTTGAACACAGGCCTGATCCTGACCAGGGCCTGACAAAAAGATTGTACATCTGGGACATCCGCCAGACATTTGTGTAACAAAATAGATAAGGCCGAGATTTGACCCTTTAGGGAGTTCGTTGATAAACCCTTCTCCAAACCCTCTTGGAGAAAAGACAAAATTCTAGGAATCCTAACTCTACTCCACGATTAGCCCTTGGATTCGCACCAATAGAGATATTTACGCCAAATCTTATGGTAAATCCTTCTAGTTACAGGCTTACGAGCCTGAATCATGGTCTCTATGACCGAATCAGAAAATCCCTGCTTGGATAAAAACTAAATTTATGCTTACCTGATAAATTGATTTCTTCTATGGTAAGACGAGTCCACAGATTCATCCTTTACTTGTGGGATATTATCCTTCCCTACAGGAAGTGGCAAAGAGCACCACAGCAGAGCTGTCTATATAGCTCCTCCCTTAGCTCCACCCCCCAGTCATTCGACCGAAGGTACAGGAAGAAAAAGGAGAAACTACTAAGGTGCAGAGGTGACTGAGTTTAAATAAAAAAAATATAATCTATCTTAAAATGAAAGGGCGGGCCGTGGACTCGTCTTACCATAGAAGAAATCAATTTATCAGGTAAGCATACATTTAGTTTTCTTCTATAAAGGTAAGACGAGTCCACGGATTCATCCTTTACTTGTGGGATACAATACCAAAGCTACAGGACACGGATGAACGGGAGGGACAAGACAGATGGTTAAACAGAAGGCACCACTGCTTGAAGAACTTTTCTCCCAAAAATAGCCTCCGAAGAAGCAAAGGTATCAAATTTGGAAAATTTGGAAAAGGTATGAAGCGAAGACCAAGTCACAGCCTTACAAATCTGTTCAACAGAAGAATCATTTTTAAAAGCCCATGTGGAAGCCACCGCTCTAGTAGAGTGAGCTGTAATTCTTTCAGGAGGCTGCTGTCCAGCAGTCTCGTATGCCAAACGGATGATGCTCTTCAGCTAAAAGACAAGAGAGGTAGCCGTAGCTTTTTGACCTCTACGCTTTCCAGAATAGATAACAAACAAAGAAGATGTTTGACGAAAATCTTTGGTCGCTTGCATGTAAAACTTTAAAGCACGAACCACGTCCAAGTTGTGCAATAGATGCTTCTTCAAAGAGGAAGGATTAGGACACAGAGAAGGAACAACAATTTCCTGATTAATAAGCTTATTAGTAACAACCTTAGGAAGGAATCCAGGTTTGGTACGCAAAACCACCTTATCAGCATGGAAAACAAGATAAGGCGAGTCACATTGCAATACAGATAGTTAAGAAACTCTTCGAGCCGAAGAGATAGCAACTAAAAACAGAACTTTCCAAGATAGAAGCTTAATATCTATGGAATGCATAGGTTCAAACGGAACCCCTTGAAGAACCTTAAGAACTAAATTCAAACTCCATGGCGGAGCAACAGGTTTAAACACAGGCTTTATTCTAACTAAAGCCTGACAGAACGACTGAACGTCTGGAACATCTGCCAGACATTTGTGCAGTAGAATTGATAAAGCAGATAGCTGTCCCTTTAAGGAACTAGCTGATAGCCCCTTCTCCAATCCTTCTTGGAGAAAGGACAAAATCCTAGGAATCCTGATCTTACTCCATGAGTAGCCTTTGGATTCGCACCAATAAAGATATTTACGCAATATCTTGTGATAAATTTTCCTGGTGACAGGCTTTCGAGCCTGAATCAAGGTATCTATGACGACTTCGAGAAACCCCGCTTGGATAAGATCAAGCGTTCAATCTCCAAGCAGTCAGCTGCAGAGAAACTAGATTTGGATGCTGGAACGGACCTTGAATCAGAAGGTCCTGTCTCAATGGCAGAGACCATGGTGGAAGAGATGACATGTCCACCAGGTCTGCATACCAAGTCCTGCGTGGCCACGCAGGAGCTATCAAAATCACCAAAGCTCTCTCCTGTTTGATTCTGGCAATCAAACGAGGAAGGAGAGGAAATGGTGGAAACACATAAGCAAGGTTGAACGACCAGGGTAATGCTAGAGCATCTATCAGTACTGCCTGAGGATCTCTTGACCTGGACCCGTAACGAGGAAGTTTGGCGTTCTGATGAGACGCCATCAGATCCAATTCTGGTGTGCCCCATTGCCGAATCAATTGTGCAAACACCTCCAGATGGAGTTCCCACTCCCCCGGATGAAAAGTCTGACGACTTAGAAAATCCGCTTCCCAGTTCTCCACTCCTGGGATATAGATTGCTGAAAGATGGCAAGAGTGAGTCTCTGCCCATCAAATTATTTTGGTAACCTCTATCATCGCTAGAGAACTCTTTGTTCCCCCCTGATGATTGATATATGCTACAGTCGTGATATTGTCCGACTGGAATCTTATGAATCTGGCCGACGCCAGCTGAGGCCACGCCTGAAGCGCATTGAATATTGCTCTCAGTTCTAGAATATTTATCGGGAGGAGAGCCTCCTCCTGAGTCCACAATCCATGTGCTTTCAGGGAATTCAAGACTGCACCCCAGCCCAATAGGCTGGCGTCCGTTGGCACTATGACCCAAGCTGGCCTGCGGAAACACATTCCCTTGGAGAGATGATCCTGTGACAACCACAAAAGAAGAGAGTCTCTGGTCTCTTGGTCCAGATTTATCTGAGGAGATAAATCTGCATAATCCCCATTCCATTGTTTGAGCATGCAAAGTTGCAGTGGTCTGAGATGCAAGCGAGCAAACGGAACTATGTCCATTGCCGCTACCATTAAGCCGATTACCTCCATACACTGAGCCACTGATGGGCGAGGAATGGAATGAAGAGCTCAGCAGATGAATAAAATGTTTGATTTCCTGACCTCCGTCAGAAAAAATTTCATGTCAGAGTTCCCAGGAAAGGAACTCTTGTGAGAGGGATAAGTGAACTCTTTTGTACGTTCACCTTCCACCCGTGAGATCTTAGAAAAGCCACCACGATGTCCGTGTGAGACTTGGCTAGTTGGAAAGTTGACGCCTGGATTAAGATATCGTCCACATAAGGCGCCACAGCTATGCCCCGAGGCCTTAGAACCGCCAGAAGGGACCCTAGCACCTTTGTGAAAATTCTGGGAGCTGTGGCCAACCCGAAGGGAAGAGCCACAAACTGGTAATGCTTGTCCAGAAAGGCAAACCTGAGGAACTGGTGATGATCTTTGTGGATAGGAATGTGTAGATACGCATCCTTTAAGTCCACGGTGGTCATATATTGACCCTCCTGGATCATCGGCAAAATAGTCTGAATGGTCTCCATCTTGAAGGATGGGACGCTGAGGAATTTGTTTAGGATCTTGAGATCCAAAATTGGTCTGAAGGTTCCCTCTTTTTTTGGGAACCACAAACAGATTGGCGTAGAACCCTTGCCCCTGTTTTGTTTTCAGAACTGGGCAGATCACTCCCATGGTATATAGGTCTTCTACACAGCGTAAGAATGCCTCTCTTTTTGTCTGGTTTACAGACAATTGAGAAAGATGGAATCTCCCCCTTGGGGGAGAATCTTTGAAATCTAGAAGATACTCCTGGGTTACTATTTCTAAAGCCCAGAAGTCCTGAACGTCTCTTGCCCAAGCCTGAGCGAAGAGAGAAAGTCTGCCCCCTACTAGATCCGGTCCCGGATCATGGGGCTACCCCTTCATGCTGTCTTGGTGGCAGCAGCGGGCTTCTTGGCATGTTTACCCTTGTTCCAAATCTGGTTAGGTCTCCAGACTGACTTGGATTGAGCAAAATTCCCCTCTTGCTTTGCGGCAGGGGAAGAGGTAGAGGGACCACCTTTGAAGTTCCAAAAGGAATGAAAATTATTTTGTTTGGTCCTCATCTTATTCATCTTATCCTGAG
The DNA here is from genome assembly GCF_027579735.1 of Bombina bombina. Taxonomy (NCBI): domain Eukaryota; kingdom Metazoa; phylum Chordata; class Amphibia; order Anura; family Bombinatoridae; genus Bombina; species Bombina bombina. The sequence goes on along the minus strand of NW_026512529.1, from coordinate 240,353 downwards.
GAAGGGCATGGCCTTTCCCTCCAGTGATGTCTGAAATGATCTCTTTCAGTTCAGGCCCAAATAGGGTCTTACCCTTGAAAGGGATAGCTAAAAGCTTAGATTTTGATGACACATCAGCAGACCAGGACTTAAGCCATAATGCTCTATGCGCTAAAATGGCAAAACCTGAATTCTTCGCCGCTAATTTAGCCAATTGAAAAGCGGCATCTGTAATGAAAGAATTAGCTAGCTTGAGAGCCCTAATTCTATCCAGAATATTATCTAATGGGGTCTCAACCTGAAGAGCCTCTTCCGGAGCCTAGAACCAAAAAGATGCTGCAGTAGTTACAGGAACAATGCACGCTATAGGTTGGAGAAGAAAACCTTGGTGAACAAATATTTTCTTCAGAAGACTCTCTAATTTTTTATCCATAGGATCTTTGAAAGCACAACTGTCCTCAATAGGTATAGTTGTACGCTTAGCCAGGGTAGAAATAGCTCCCTCTACCTTAGGGACCGTCTGCCACAAGTCCCGCATGGCGTCAGATATGGGAAACATTTTCTTAAAAGTAGGAGGGGGAGCGAACGGAATACCTGGTCTATCCCACTCCTTAGTAACAATTTCCGAAATCCTCTTAGGGACCGGAAAAACATCAGTGTAGGCAGGAACTTCTAGGAATCTGTCCATTTTACACAATTTCTCTGGAACTACAATAGGGTCACAATCATCCAGAGTCGCTAAAACCTCCCTGAGCATAAGTGGAGGTGTTCTAGTTTAAATTTAAAAGCCGTCATATCTGAATCTGTCTGAGGGAACATTTCCTGAGTCAGAAATCTCTCCCTCAGCCAGCAAATCCCTCACTTCAGAACATTGTGAGGGTACATCGGATATGGCTAATAAAGCGTCAGAGAGCTCAGCGTTTGTTCTCACACCAGACCTACTGCGCTTCCCCTGCAACCCAGGCAGCTTAGATAAAACCTCTGTGAGGGTAGTATTCATAACTGCGACCATATCTTGTAGGGTGAAAGAATTAGACGCACTAGAAGTACTTGGCGTCGCTTGTGCGGGCGTTAACGGTTGTGACACTTGCGGAGAACTAGATGGCAAAACCTGATTCTCAAACCCAATAAGAAAGATCACTACTGCTAAAGACAAATTGGTAACATGCAAGTTTAAAAAGGGTGTGCTTAACCCTAATTGGTTAAAAACTCTCTGATAAGGAAACACCTTACATGACGTAGCAAATGTACCTATTGTCAACTAACATTGTTAATGTTATTAAAGTAAGAAGATGACCCTTACCTCCCATGATATCAGAAATAATCTCCTTCAGATTAGGACTGAACAAAGTCTTCCCCTTGTAAGGAATAGCTAGAAGCTTAGACTTGGATGACACATCCTCAGACCAAGGTTTTAACCATAAGGCTCTGCGGGCTAAAATAGAGAAACTCAATATCTTCACTCCCAATTTGATAACCTGAAGGGAAGCATCTGAAATAAAGGCATTGGCTAGCTTAAGAGCCTTTATCCTATCTTGGATCTCATCCAAAGGAGTCTCAGTCCTAAAAGCTTCAGACAGTGCATCAAACCAATATGCCGCCGCATTAGTGATGGTGGCAATGCACACAGCCGGTTGCCACTTCAAACCCGGATGTACATAAATCTTTTTGAGTAACCCCTCTAACTTCTTATCCATTGGGTCTTTGAAAGCACAACTATCCTCTATGGGAATAGCAGTTCTTTTAGCTAAGGTAGAGACGGCTCCTTCTGCCTTAGGAACAGTTTGCCAAGCCTCCTTAACAGAATCTGCTATTGGAAATATTTTCTTAAAAATAGGAGAGGGAGAAAAAGGGATGCCCGGTCTCTCCCACTCCTTAGCAATGATTTCAGTAGCTCTTTTAGGGACTAGAAATACATCTGTGTAAGACGGAACTTCAAAATATCTGTCCAATTTACTAGACTTTTGAGGGACAAACACCATTGTGGAGTCACTATCGTCTAAGGTGACCAAAACCTCCCTGAGTAACAGACGAAGGTGCTCAAGTTTAAATCTGAAAGATACTACTTCTGAGTCCGTCAGAGGCAATAGGCTCTCTGAATCTGAAATTTCTCCTTCAGAAAGTACTGTAGTACCCTCTTCTTCAGGATGTTGGGAGGAGGCTTCCGAAACTTCAACAATTGCGCCCGAAGCCTTGCATACTGAATGCCTGGCTTTCCTCTTATGTTTGCCCTGCAACATTGGAAAGGCAGAAAGAGCATTAGAAATAGTGGAAGACATGAGGGAAGCTATGTCTTGTAACGAAATCCCAGAAGGGACTAAAGCTGAACCGCAGGGCACTGCTTGTGAGGGCGGTATAATTTGGGACGTTTGGGGAGAAAGCTGTGGCATAAATTGACCCTCATCAGTAGACTCTTGGACAACATCTGCCTTAGAGGAAACTGGCTCAGAAAAAATCTTACCCTATAAGTCAAAGTCCTTGCAATACATGAAGGACAGAAAAGGATTGGTGGTTCCACATTGGGGTCAAAACATAAAGAGCAGGTGACACTTTGCAAGTCCTCCTGATCCATGTTAGTTCACAATTTATCAAATGACAAACAAAATTTATAAAAATTTATAAAAAGTATTTGCAATAATGGTAATAGAAAACCGTTACTGTTTCTTTAAATTTAAAACGGTTTCGTTTCTGTAATGCAGCCTGTCAGATTACCAAAAGTCCACTCTGAACAGTTAATAGAAAATAAAATACCTCTGCCCCTCAGCATCTGCTGAAGTGCTGCTACCTGACAGAAGATCGTTAGATGACCGGTTCTAACGATCCGTTTTGTCCGCTTTGCGAATCTCTCGTTTTGAGCAGTGAGCACAAAAAAGAAAACCACCAGTCTGCCCTAGCAACGCATGCCTTTTTCAACATGCGACCCCCCCCCAGACCAGACCGGCTCCTCTAATGACGCACTAAAAAATACTGAAGGGCTACAGTGGCGCACAATCAAACCGGAAGGACTGCCCATCGTGGGCGTAACCTATGCCGTTCTCCACCGATAATCTAATGACAGCCAAACTTTAGTGAAACCACCAGAGCCATTAACAGTGTAAACGTACTCTGCGGGTGACACCGTAACACTGCCTCAAAACCCTTACCTAATAAAACGGCTAGATTACGAGTTTTTGACGGTAAGGCTTACGGTGCTAATGAGCAGTTTTCAGTCACTGCTCACCTACAAACAACGCTGGAATTGCAGGTTTTTACAAACCCGACGTTAGCCATAGAAAAGTGAGCGTAGAGCAAAATTTTGCTCCACATCTCACCTCAATACCAGCGCTGCTTACGGTAGCGGTGAGCTGGCTAAACGTGCTCGTGCAAGATTTCCCCATAGGGATCAATGGGGCAGATCCGGCTGAAAAATAAACTAACACCTGCAAAAAAGCAGTGTTCAGCTCCTAACGCAGCCCCATTGATTCCTAAGGGGAAATACTTTTTATGTCTACACCTAACACCCTAACATGAACCCCAAGTCTAAACACCCCTATTCTTACACTTATTAACCCATAATCTGCTGCCCCCGACATCGTCGCCACCTGCATAATCTTATTAACCCCTAATCTGCCGCTCCGGACACCGCCGTCACCTATATTATACTTATGAACCCCTAATCTGCCGACCCCAATGTCGCCGCCACTATTATAGTTATTAACCCCTAAATCTAAGTCTAACCCTATCCCCCCTAATTTAAATATAATTTAAATAAATCTAAATAAAATTACTACAATTAACTAAATTATTCCTATTTAAAACTAAATACTTACCTATAAAATAAACCCTAAGCTAGCTACAATATAACTAATAGTTACATTGTAGCTAGTTTAGGGTTTATTTTTATTTTACAGGCAAGTTTGTATTTATTTTAACTAGGTACAATAGTTACTAAATAGTTATTAACTATTTAATAACTACCTAGCTAAAATAAGTACAAATTTACCTGTAAAATAAAACCTAACCTAAGTTACAATTACAATAAGAAAGGGATCTAGGGAGCGCCTCAAAGTGGGCGAAGGATAAATCTAGAATAAGTCAATATGAGTAGTTGGGTGAATGTGTAATTTCTACAGATTTTATTATACAGCATGTACACAGTTAAAAAATATATGACCAGTTAAATAGCATTTGACATAAGAAACTTCACATAAAAGATAAAAATGTACTCATGGATCCATGTAACATAAATTAAAAACTGATATCATTCATAAATTCTTAAAACTTTAAAAATACATATAATAGCAATAAATTAGTCTCAGGTTGACTTAATATACAATACAATGTATTCCTCTCAGGTTAAGAGGGGTAGTGTAACATCAATACATAAGAGAAAATGGCATACTCCTGGTATAAAAACATGTTTTGAGTGTTGTGCGTGCGTTCCCGCACTAAATGTCCTAAGTCCCTAGTGAAAAGGACAGTAAAAATACTCAAGTCTCTCTGTGACGTTCAAATCCCAAAAAACTTTAATTGCACTTAATCCAGTGGGGGTGGTTTGGGTGAAAGTGTCCAGTAAGAAATGTGATTAAAAATTGTGGTTAAAAATATGATAAAATATATAATGAAAATCGTTGAAAAAACAAAAATTAACAAAAATTAGAAAAATGCAATTTAAAAAGTGTGAAAAATGAAAAATTTGCAAATGGAAATTCCAAAACTAATAAAAAACAAATGGCAAAATAGGTGAAAGTCTTAAGCCTAGATTTGGAGTTTGGCGGTAGCCGTGAAAACCAGCGTTAGAGGCTCCTAACGCTGGTTTTAGGCTACCTCCGGTATTTGGAGTCACTCAAAATAGGGTCTAACGCTCACTTTTCAGCCGCGACTTTTCCATACCGCAGATCCCCTTACGTTAATTGCGTATCCTATCTTTTCAATGGGATTTTTCTAACTCCGGTATTTAGAGTCGTGTCTGAAGTGAGCGTTAGAAATCTAACGACAAAACTCCAGCCGCAGAAAAAAGTCAGTAGTTTAGAGCTTTCTGGGCTAACGCCGGTTCATAAAGCTCTTAACTACTGTGCTCTAAAGTACACTAACACCCATAAACTACCTATGTACCCCTAAACCGAGGTCCCCCCACATCGCCGCAACTCGATTACATTTTTTTAACCCCTAATCTGCCGACCGCCACCTACGTTATCCTTATGTACCCCTAATCTGCTGCCCCTAACACCGCCGACCCTTATATTATATTTATTAACCCCTAATCTGCCGCTCCGGACACCGCCGTCACCTATATTATACTTATGAACCCCTAATCTGCCGACCCCAACGTCGCCGCCACTATTATAGTTATTAACCCCTAAATCTAAGTCTAACCCTAACCCCCCTAATTTAAATATAATTTAAATAAATCTAAATAAAATTACTACAATTAACTAAATTATTCCTATTTAAAACTAAATACTTACCTATAAAATAAACCCTAAGCTAGCTACAATATAACTAATAGTTACATTGTAGCTAGTTTAGGGTTTATTTTTATTTTACAGGCAAGTTTGTATTTATTTTAACTAGGTACAATAGTTACTAAATAGTTATTAACTATTTAATAACTACCTAGCTAAAATAAGTACAAATTTACCTGTAAAATAAAACCTAACCTAAGTTACAATTACAATAAGAAAGGGATCTAGGGAGCGCCTCAAAGTGGGCGAAGGATAAATCTAGAATAAGTCAATATGAGTAGTTGGGTGAATGTGTAATTTCTACAGATTTTATTATATAGCATGTACACAGTTAAAAAATATATGACCAGTTAAATAGCATTTGACATAAGAAACTTCACATAAAAGATAAAAATGTACTCATGGATCCATGTAACATAAATTAAAAACTGATATCATTCATAAATTCTTAAAACTTTAAAAATACATATAATAGCAATAAATTAGTCTCAGGTTGACTTAATATACAATACAATGTATTCCTCTCAGGTTAAGAGGGGTAGTGTAACATCAATACATAAGAGAAAATGGCATACTCCTGGTATAAAAACGTGTTTTGAGTGTTGTGCGTGCGTTCCCGCACTAAATGTCCTAAGTCCCTAGTGAAAAGGACAGTAAAAATACTCAAGTCTCTCTGTGACGTTCAAATCCCAAAAAACTTTAATTGCACTTAATCCAGTGGGGGTGGTTTGGGTGAAAGTGTCCAGTAAGAAATGTGATTAAAAATTGTGGTTAAAAATATGATAAAATATATCATGAAAATCGTTGAAAAAACAAAAATTAACAAAAATTAGAAAAATGCAATTTAAAAAGTGTGAAAAATGAAAAATTTGCAAATGGAAATTCCAAAACTAATAAAAAACAAATGGCAAAATAGGTGAAAGTCTTAGGCCTAGATTTGGAGTTTGGCGGTAGCCGTGAAAACCAGCGTTAGAGGCTCCTAATGCTGGTTTTAGGCTACCTCCGGTATTTGGAGTCACTCAAAATAGGGTCTAACGCTCACTTTTCAGCCGCGACTTTTCCATACCGCAGATCCCCTTACGTCAATTGCGTATCCTATCTTTTCAATGGGATTTTTCTAACTCCGGTATTTAGAGTTGTGTCTGAAGTGAGCGTTAGAAATCTAACGACAAAACTCCAGCCGCAGAAAAAAGTCAGTAGTTAAGAGCTTTCTGGGCTAACGCCGGTTCATAAAGCTCTTAACTACTGTGCTCTAAAGTACACTAACACCCATAAACTACCTATGTACCCCTAAACCGAGGTCCCCCCACATCGCCGCAACTCGATTAAATTTTTTTAACCCCTAATCGGCCGACCGCCACCTACGTTATCCTTATGTACCCCTAATCTGCTGCCCCTAACACCGCCGACCCCTATATTATATTTATTAACCCCTAATCTGCCCCCCACAACATCGCCGCCAGCTACCTACACTTATTAACCCCTAATCTGCCGTCCGCACGCCGCCGCCAGCTACATTATCCCTATGTACCCCTAATCTGCTGCCCTAACATCCCCGACCCCTATATTATATTTATTAACCCCTAACCTGCCCCCCACAACGTCGCCGCCACCTACCTACAATAATTAACCCCTAATCTGCCGACCGCAATGAGCCGCCAGCTACATTATAGCTATGTACCCCTAATCTGCTGCCCCTAACACCGCCGACCCCTATATTATATTTATTAACCCCTAACCTGCCCTCCCTAACATCGCCAACACCTAACTTCAATTATTAACCCCTAATCTGCCGACCAAATCTCGCCGCTATTCTAATAAATGTATTAACCCCTAAAGCTAAGTCTAACCCTAACACTAACACCCCCCTAAGTTAAATATAATTTACATCTAACTAAATTAATTAACTCTTATTAAATAAATTATTCCTATTTAAAGCTAAATACTTACCTGTAAAATAAATCCTAATATAGCTACAACATAAATTATAATTATATTATAGCTATTTTAGGATTAATATTTATTTTACAGGTAACTTTGTATTTATTTTAACCAGGTACAATAGCTATTAAATAGTTAAGAACTATTTAATACCTAAATTAGTTAAAATAATTACAAATTTACCTGTAAAATAAATCCTAACCTAAGTTACAATTAAACCTAACACTACACTATCAATAAATTAATTAAATAAAATACCTACAATTACCTACAATTAAACCTAACACTACACTATCAATAAATAAATTAAATACAATACCTACAAATAACTACAATGAAATAAACTAACTAAAGTACAAAAAATAAAAAAGAACTAAGTTACACAAAATAAAAAAATATTTACAAACATAAGAAAAATATTACAACAATTTTAAACTAATTACACCTACTCTAAGCCCCCTAATAAAATAACAAAGCCCCCCAAAATAAAAAAATGCCCTACCCTATTCTAAATTACTAAAGTTCAAAGCTCTTTTACCTTACCAGCCCTGAACAGGGCCCTTTGCGGGGCATGCCCCAAGAAGTTCAGCTCTTTTGCCTGTAAAAAAAAACATACAATACCCCCCCCCCAACATTACAACCCACCACCCACATACCCCTAATCTAACCCAAACCCCCCTTAAATAAACCTAAAGCTAAGCCCCTGAAGATCTCCCTACCTTGTCTTTACCTCACCGGGTTCAGCGATCGGTCCAGAAGAGGGTCCGAAGTCTTGATCCAAGCGGAGCAAGAAGAGGTCCTCCATCCGGTAGAAGTCTTCATCCAAGCGGGGCAGAAGAGGTCTTCCATCCGATTGAAGTCTTCATCCAAGCGGGATCTTCTATCGTCATCCATCCGGAGCGGAGCGGCAGGATCCTGAAGACCTCCGACGCGGAACATCCATCCTGGCCGACGACTGAACGACGAATGACGGTTCCTTTAAATGACGTCATCCAATTCCATCAGCCAATCAGAATATTCCTACCTTAATTCCGATTGGCTGATAGAATCCTATCAGCCAATCGGAATTCGAGGGACGCCATCTTGGATGACGTCATTTCAAGGAACCGTCATTCGTCGTTCAGTCGTCGGCCAGGATGGATGTTCCGCGTCGGAGGTCTTCAGGATCCTGCCGCTCCGCTCCGGATGGATGACGATAGAAGATCCCGCTTGGATGAAGACTTCAATCGGATGGAAGACCTCTTCTGCCCCGCTTGGATGAAGACTTCTACCGGATGGAGGACCTCTTCTTGTTCCGCTTGGATCAAGACTTCAGACCCTCTTCTGGACCGATCGCTGAACCCGGTGAGGTGAAGACATGGTAGGGAGATCTTCAGGGGCTTAGTGTTAGGTTTATTTAAGGGGGGTTTGGGTTAGATTAGGGGTATGTGGGTGGTGGGTTGTAATGTTGGGGGGGGTATTGTATGGTTTTTTTTACAGGCAAAAGAGCTGAACTTCTTGGGGCATGCCCCACAAAGGGCCCTGTTCAGGGCTGGTAAGGTAAAAGAGCTTTGAACTTTAGTAATCTAGAATAGGGTAGGGCATTTTTTTTATTTTGGGGGGCTTTGTTATTTTATTAGGGGGCTTAGAGTAGGTGTAATTAGTTTAAAATTGTTGTAATATTTTTCTTATGTTTGTAAATATTTTTTTATTTTTTGTAACTTAGTTCTTTTTTATTTTTTGTACTTTAGTTAGTTTATTTCATTGTAGTTATTTGTAGGTATTGTATTTAATTAATTTATTGATAGTGTAGTGTTAGGTTTAATTGTAGGTAATTGTAGGTATTTTATTTAATTAATTTATTGATAGTGTAGTGTTACACCTAAAGATTGTCAATGCCCAATACACTCAAGACGCCAGACGATGCAGGGGGCTATTGAGAGCACTTAGGGGAGAACTTTCACCTGCCATTTAAGATGACTAGATTCACCGGTGAGGATTGCCCAGAAGCCCTTAACCTCTCCATCGGTTTTAAAGCTCTCACTCTGGAAGATTGCGGACTGTCTGCTCATCTGATTCCGCCTAAAGATAACTCAGGGCTGCACTTTTTTTCCCTGCCTTCACAGCTGGCTCAAGGCAAATCTCCACACGAGATTCATAGAATGGATGTCATGCATCGCAGTAATATACTGAAAGTCCCTTATGATCCGGGTGGCCGGTTTCACTACATACCGGACATTGGATATGGTGTGAGGTAGATAAGTAGTTTTTGACTATCATAGTTGTGCGGCTGGACTCAGGAGGGTTTGATACTCTATTACCCTACCTCCTCTTTTTATTCTACTCCTCTATGGGCAAGCTTGGGACACTTGCGCTAACAGCACATACCTTCTAATATTACAAGCGCTTATTTCACCTAAATGACTACCCTAGTGCTACATTTTGGTTCTGATGTATGCCCAGCTTGTATGAGATTCTGTAAGCCCAGAGAGGGTAGTCTTTTCAGCTTTAAAATGTGCCTACAATTCTCTCTCCTGCAAGTTCTTCATCTCCTCAGCAGTGCAGGGGTCGGCTAGTCATAAGAGATACGCTCCTTGGTAATATACTTTTCAAGGAAAGTTTCACTTACAATTCTACGGTCAAATCTAAAGAGGCCATTGGAACTTGATTATGATGACTAACAGCCTGAAATATAGCCTCATTTTTACTACATGCTATTATCTGTATATATGTTCTATATTGTTAAAAGAGGTTTATGATCTCCTAGCTCTGTAAGTCATTCGATGTCCATTTGAACAAGCGGTTGTTTTTTAGCCTGCTCTAGCAATATAAGCCTGGAGAATAACCCCATCTTATTGTTTATTATTTACCAGACTGACCACTGTTAATGTTTGTGTTTTTTGTACATTTGTCTGCAAAATTTGGTATGATTACAATAGCCCCATAGATATATAAGGATAAAACATTCTACAAAATACCTTAATCATTTTTATATATTCTATGCTTACGCTATGGTCTATTATGGGCTTGTTTGACAAAGGAAGGTATCTGGATATTTTACTTAGCAACATCTTCCCTTGTGCTAGTTCACTAGAGGTATACCATATTTATATTTTGCTACCAATTTACCTATGTATATATGATTGTAACTGTATTAAAATTAGACATCTATGCCACTTGGATGAAACGTGTGTATAAAAGGAGGTTATAACTCAGGACCCAATAATAACAGACTCACTTAAATACAGCTGCTCAGCTCTATGTTTGGTTCTAGCATTATGTAATTTAGCCTTATGAAAACCTGTGAAACATAGGTCAAATAGCTTCAACTATTTCTTTTAAGGTCTAACTCAGAGAAAATTCTGCATATTCTTAATATGTTCCCACTAGTACAATGATGTGCTAATATTATAGGTATTTCATAAGCTGCTATGCCTCTTTGCAGGTTATGGTATATATCGCATGTATAATCTGTTCTCATATGTCCAAACGTATCCTATCACTATTACATGTATGTTGCCTAACATTCCTTATAACTTATCCTACCTTTTACATAGAAACATAGAAACATAGATATTGACGGCAGATAAGAGCCATAGGCCCAGCAAGTCTGCCCCACCTTACCTAACAGTATAAACTTATCTAGTTCGTAGGATAGCCCTATGCTTGTCCCATGCATTTTTAAAGTCCCCCACAGTGTTTGTTGCTACTACCTCTTGAGGAAGTTTATTCCATAAATCAATCACTCTTTCTGTAAAGAAGTGCTTCCTCAAATTACTCCTGAATCTACTACCCTTTAGCTTGAGCTCATGACCCCTTGTTCTTGAATTTTCCATTTTATGTAAAATACCCACAGCCTCAGTTTTACTAAACCCTTTAATGTACTTGAAAGTTGCTATCATATCACCTCTTTCCCTTCTCTCCTCTAAGCTATACATATTTAGGTCATTGAGCCTATCCTGGTAAGTTTTATTTTTTAGACCATGTACCATTTTGGTAGCCCTCCTTTGCACAGATTCAAGTTTGTTAATATCCTTCTGAAGATATGGCCTCCAGAACTGCACACAATACTCAAGATGAGGCCTAACTAATGATCTATAAAGTGGCATAAGAACCTTACTATTTCTGCTGCAAATACCTCTACCAATACATCCAAGCATTCTGCTAGCCTTACTCGCTGCCCTACTACATTGTTTACTAAGTTTTAAATCATCTGAAATAATAATTCCCAAGTCCTGTTCCTCGTCTGTAACAGTCAGTAAAGTGTCATTGAGTCTGTAATTAACATTTGGATTTTTCTTCCCTAAATGCATTATTTTACACTTTGCTGTGTTAAACTTTAGATCCCAGTCGTTTGTCCAATCCTCCAATTGTTGTATATCACTTCTCATTTTGTCTACCCCCCCTGGAACATCCACTCTGTTGCAAATTTTTGTATCATCTGCAAAGAGACATACTTTCCCCTGTAGCCCTTTGCTGATATCGCAGATACATATGTTAAACAAAACAGGCCCCAGAACTGACCCCTGAGGAACACCACTAGTAAAAGCCCCCTCTGCTGAATGAACTCCATTTACTAAGACACTTTGTTTTCTGTCCTTAAGCCAGCATTCCACCCAGTTCACAATTTTTGAATCTAGACCAAGGAGATATAGTTTGTGAATAAGTTTATTGTGTGGGACGGTGTCAAATGCTTTGCTGAAATCTAGATATGCTACATCAACTGCTCCTCCCTTGTCTAATACTTTTGTTACATAATCAAAGAAGTCAATTAGATTAGTCTGACATGATCTCCCTGAAGTAAAACCATGCTGATTTTGGTCCTCTAAATTGTTTGTCTTTATGTAAGTCATAATTCTTTCCTTTAAGAGGCTTTCCATTAATTTCCCTACTACTGAAGTTAAACTAACTGGCCTGTAGTTGCCAGATTCTTCTCTACTGCCCTTTTTATGAAGAGGTATTACATTTGCTATTCTCCAATCATCTGGGACAGCTCCTGTTAATAGTGACTGATTAAACAGATCAGTTAATGGGACAGTTAGCACTGAACGAAGTTCTTTTAAAACCCTTGGATGAATATTATCAGGACCCACTGCCTTTGTAACATTTATTTTTGATAATGCTAACAAAACCTCATCCTCTGTAAAAAGATTACTGTTAAGCTTGTTTCTATTTTGCATAGCATCCCTTAATGTAGACATTGTATCTTCACAATCTTTAGTGAAAACAGAACAGAAGTAATCATTGAGACAGTCTGCAATCTGCTTATCTCCTTCTATTATTCTACCATCAACTGATTTCAATTTTACTATTCCTACCTTATTTTTTCTTCTTTCACTGATATATCTAAAGAATGTTTTGTCCCCATGTTTTACTGACTGTGCTATCTTCTCTTCTGCATCAGCTTTAACCTTCCTAATTAACTGCTTAGTCTTTTTTTGTTGGAGTCTCCATATTTTCATATCATCATCTGCTTGTGTGTGTCTGTAATTTTTATAAGCTATCTTTTTTGTCTTTACAGCATGTGCTACTTCTTTGGAAAACCAAATTGGTTTCCGCTTTCTTTTACTTTTACAGACATGTCTAATACAGTGTGCGGTTGCATCTAAAATGGCACCTTTCACAAATTCCCACTGTTCTTGAACCCCTGTAATAAGATTTTTCCCCTTTAAATAGTTTTTTAGGTATTCTCCCATTAATGAAAAATCTGCCGTCCTAAAGTCTAAAACTTTTGTTTTAGTCTGGGTGTACAGTTCCTGAACATGAATACTAAACCAAACAGATTGATGATCACTGGATCCTAAGTTCTCACCTACAGACACATCTGAAACTGTATCACTGTTTGTAAGTATTAGATCTAATATAGCTTCCTTACGAGTTGGTTCCTTGACTAATTGTTCAAGTGATTCCCCTAGCAGAGATTCAAGAATATACCTGCTTCTAGCCGATCTAGCAGAAGGAATCTTCCAGTCTATATCTGGCAAATTAAAGTCCCCCAGTACTATAACCTTACCCTTCATGGTCATTTTGGTTATTTCATCTAATAACAGATTGTCCAGTTTTTCATCCTGCAATGGAGGCCTATATACAACCCCTATTCTAAAAACATTTTTATCTCCAATTTCCAAAGTCACCCAAATACTTTCCACCTCATCATTTGTTCCTACAATTTCAGTAACCTTTATATTTTCATTTACATACAAAGCAACTCCTCCACCTTTCTTTCCTACTCTGTTCTTTTTAAATAACCTGTATCCAGGTATGACTATGTCCCAGTCATGCAAATCATTGTACCATGTTTCTGTTATAGCTACTAAATCCAAGTTGTCCCTAGTCATTATTGAAATGAGTTCAGGTAATTTATTTCCTAAGCTGCGAGCATTTGTGCTCATGGCACGAAGAATTTTTCTACTAGAATTTCTAGAATTGTTACTTGGACTAACAGTTTTGGCATGCTGTGGGGGGCAGGTGGATATATTAATGCTACCCCCCTTTATTAGTTTAAATGATTTCTAATAAAGTATTTGAACTCCTCTCCCAGATACTCTGTTCCTTTAGCATCCAAATGCAAGCCATCTCTCCTAAATAACCTAGTATCTTTCCAAACAGAGCTATAATGGCCAATAAAACCAAATCCTCGTTCCCTGCACCACTTATCTAACCAAGAATTAAATGTTGTTATCCGCTCCATCTTTCCTGCTTCCTGGTCATACACAGGTAAAATAGCAGAAAATGATAGAGTTGATGCCACAGTCTCTAAATGATTACCTAGGTCACAAAACTCTTTCTGAACAGCAGCAACATGATTACTAGCCAGATCATTTGTTCCTAAATGAACAATCACATCCAACTCACTTCCCTTTCCTGCTGCCTTAACAATTCTCAAAATACGATTCCTATCCCTGTGAGCAGTAGCTCCTGGAAGACATCTAACCTCCCTTGTTTCTCCTTTACTTTCACCTAAATACACATTCCTCAAAATAGAGTCACCCACTAACAGTCTTTACATATAGAGACACTCCCCTATAGTACCATCATGGTTATACCTATACTTTTTGGACCGGTTTCTACACAGAGGATAAAATATTAGTTCCTAGTATACAAGCATTTTGCAAACTAGACCTACCGGTAAGCTTCAGTGTTCACTATATTAAATATATAGGGATGCCTTCTTTCTGAAAGATCCACACACCTTACTTCTCTCTATCTCCCTACGGTTTGCTTTACCTTATAGAAACCTGAGAAACATATAGTAAATTAATAGCTTTAATATAGCTCTGTCGGACTAATCTACATATGTTCATGCCTACTACTTCTAATCCTCTTCGGGTCTACCTCAGAGAAAAATTTACATATGGCTATCACATCCCAATTAGTACTATTATATAATGCTGTTAAGGGTATTCTTACAGGCTATTATAGGTATCACATGTATAATATGATCTTATATGATTAAACGTATCTCATCATTATTATCCCTTCTTAGATGTTATAACTGACTTCTATTCTTGTAGAGAACCCTATATATTACTATTCTGGTTTAATTACATACCACAGCACCTAGTTCCCACTAATTTAAGATTAATAATTTTATTCCGCCATGTTCCGTAAATTACCTTTGTATCTATGGCTCCGCCCCTCCACCCTCCACCCTTTCCCTAATTTACATGCCTTTAAAATAACTGAGATAACTCCCCTCATTTATCTCCCCTACGTCACTATAGCCTATGGAAATATAGACGCTTAAGCCTGCCCCTCTTCCCCTTTTTCCTTTTCCCCTTTACCAGTAAATACTTGGCACTCTTATATATTCTAGTTTGGACACCTTTTCTTTCTAGATTCTTATTAGACTACTGTTAAGCGGTGTTTACCCGCTGAAGTTAGTCTTACTAGTGTATACCACTACATATTTAAGGTATAGGTGTCAAGTAAGTTCAGATGGCCTTGTATATTAATCAAAATATTAGAGTAACTTTATAGTTACATTTCTCTTTTTATGGTTATCATTGTTAATGTTTCATGTTGCCAATATCAATTGGTTTAGTTGTAAACCATAGAATTAGCCATTGACCATTTGCTATTATGTTTATAAAGAAGAAAATGAGATTCCTAAAAGACTTGCATAATATATAATTTTTTTTTTTTTTTTTTTTTAAAAAACATTTTTATTGAGGATATACTTTTTAGCATACAGCTTTCTCAAACATGAATATAAACAGAGTCTATATTAAACAAAGCATGAAAGGAGCATTCTTATGCACAAGGTTCTAAAACTGCTGTCAGTGGCTGAGAGTAGAAATTTCTCCTTGTGTGGGAATCCTCGTTTTTACAGAGGTCACCTTATGTATACACAATGAACATTTAGGGGAATACAGAAGTATATCATCAGTCTACAAAGGTGTAATCCTTAAGGAAACAGACCAGTCAAAAGAAGTAAATAATTAGCATGGTATTACTCAGTATGTTGTAGTTCAGGCTTCAAGCGGGTCAGGAAGTTCGCCGACCCCTCTCCGCTTGTCATCTGGTAGGTAGAGCTTTGGGCTACTATCACAGCTCTTAGGTAGGGGAGGGGGTAGGAAATGAGTATAAAGATCATAGGCGAGGGTGTCTGAAGGGGGAGTATTTCGATCTCACTACGCTCTCTCTAGTGTCTAGGTTCCAGTATTAGGGGTCGACCGGGTCAGCATAGAGTCCCAGGGTTCCCAAATTGCGCATTAATTGCTCAGTTGCCTTCTCTCTCTAGCAACATAATTTGCCATGTTTTTAAGGTAGTTCACACTCTCGATTACACTTTGTAGTCTAGGGGGCTGGCTCTTTTTCCAATTTCTGGCTATAAGCAGTTTAGCAGAGAGGAGAACATAGATCAAGAGGTGTTGGTTAGCTTTAGGGAGTTTATCTATGCCTAAATGTAAGATGGCCAGGGCTGGATTTAGGGCTTGAATTATCTTCAATTCTGTACAAAGCCTACCTACTTTCTGCCAATAGGTCGCTAGCTTGGGGCAGGTCCACCACACATGGATGGGGGAGCCCAGCTCCCCGCACTCCCTCCAGCACAGCTGCAAATGTTCTGGGAAAAGTCTCCTTAGTTTTGTGGGTACTAAGTGCCATCTGGTTATTACCTTAAAATATAGTTCGTAGAGAGTGATACAATGGGTTGCCTTTTTCGTTAGTCTAATGGCCTTGTCCCAGATTTCTGCCGAAAATGTAACTTGTAACTCCTCCTCCCATGCATTCATATGGACTGTTTTTGGGGTAGCCCCTTCTTCCAAAAGACAGTGATAATGTACTGAAAGAGGTTTGTGTAGTTGGGTGTTGTTTGTCCACCGCACCTCCCAAACGGTCAGGTCTCTCAATGTGTCATCTAAAAACCCCCAAGATCTCATTAGAGTACGGAGTCTCAATAAGTCAAATTGGTGTCTAGGGGACAGCGTAGGAAGGTCCACCATGTCTCTGTGTGGTCGTATCTGTCCGTTACTGTAAAAGTCTCTCACAGAGTTTATTCCCGTAGTAGTCCATGAGCTGAGATTTGAGTCTAGTAGTCCTATCAGGAGGCCTCTTATTGGATGTATTGGTGAGGGGTGTGGAGCTACTAGCTTATTGTGTCTCAGTTTAGTCCAAGCATCTCGGCACCCCTTCACAATATTGTTCGCGACGTGAACCTTGGTTTGCCAATGTTGAGGTAACCAAAGAAGATCATCTAGATGGATGTATGCGGGGAGCGAAGCTTGCTCCAGCTCTCTCCATCTCGTTGGCGGGAGGGCCTTAGCCCATGCTGTAACATGGGTTAGCATTGCTGCCTCATAGTATGTTTTTACGCTGGGAAGGCCAAGACCTCCTCTCTCTATTGGTTGTTGCAAGATATGCGCCGCCACTCGGGGTCTTTTGTCATGCCAGGTGTTTGAGTTGAAGAGGGACTGGAACCTCCTCAGCAGCGCTCCCGGAACTGGTATCGGGATACACCGGAATAGGTAGGTGAGTTTTGGTAGGATCATCATTTTAAGAGCTGCTACCCTGCCCATCCAGGATATATCGCAGTATCTCTTTGAATTAATTTCTGAAGTGACCGTCATTAGTAGTGTTTCAAAGTTCTCCTTGATCACCACAGTCTTTTTATGTGAGAGGAAGACCCCCAAGTGACGGATCCCCTTGTAGGACCACTTGAAGGAATAGAGACGTTGGATCTCGTCTCTCTCGTTCTGAGGAATATTAATGGAGTAGGCCTCCGTTTTGGTCACATTCAATTTGTAATAGGAGATGTCCCCGAATTGTTTGAAGAGGGCCATCAGTGGAGGAAGAGAATCTACCGGGTCAGAGAGGAAGACCGTAAGATCGTCGGCAAAGAGTGCGAGCTTTTGGGGGGTATCATGCATCTGCACTCCATGGATTAGTGTCGATTCTCTAATTGCGATTGCTAGAGGTTCGATAGCCAATACGAACAGTAATGGAGAGAGAGGACACCCTTGTCTGGTTCCATTGCTAATTGTAATTTTAGGAGAGCAGAATCCCACTCCCCTAACAACTGCGGTCGGGGTTGAGTACAGCGCTTTGATCGCAGTGATGAATGGGTCCGGCACACCAAACGCTGAGAACATCTGAAATAGGTAGGTCCATCTCACCCTGTCAAAGGCCTTCTCGGCATCAAGTGACAGGGTGAGTATAGGGAGTCCCATATCTATTGCCTCTGAATATATATTTAAAAGGCGTCGAGTATTATCAGTGCCCTGTCTCCCCTGCACAAAACCCACTTGGTCTAAGTGTATAATTGAGTGTAAATGCTTCCCTAATCGGTTTGCCAATATTTTGGCATATATTTTGGCATCGACATTAATAAGCGATATGGGTCTGTAGCTGGAGCACAGCAATGGGTCCTTACCTTCCTTGTGGATAGTAGTGATGTTTGCCTCCAGGAACTCCGCCAGAAAAGCGCCCTTAGTCGCTACATTCTGGAACAGCCGGAGCAGCACTGGGGATATAAGTGGGCTGAGCTCACGATAGAGCATAACCGTGAACCCATCTGGTCCGGGTGCCTTATGAGGAGCTAGATCTTCTATAGCTCCTCTTACTTCCGCTAAAGTGAACTGTCGCTCTAGTTCGACCTTAGATTCCTCGGATAGAGTGGGCACAGGTAGTCTCTCCAAGAATCTGGGGACATCAATACGTTCAGTGTCATTAGTTGTTTCCGAATTCTCAATATTGTATAGAGAGG
The DNA here is from genome assembly GCF_027579735.1 of Bombina bombina. Taxonomy (NCBI): domain Eukaryota; kingdom Metazoa; phylum Chordata; class Amphibia; order Anura; family Bombinatoridae; genus Bombina; species Bombina bombina. The sequence continues at coordinate 221,804 of NW_026512529.1, read as the reverse complement.
AGTAGTAGTCAGCGAATGCTGTTCCTATTTCTTTGGGGGAGTATACTACGCCGTCACGTGTTGCAATGCAGGGTATTCTTTTCTGCAACGTGCGCTTGCGGAGCTTATTGGCCAGAAGTTTATCTGCTCTATTGCCTTTGTGGTAATATAGCTGTTTGAACTTGTGTAGATTCTCTTGGACCCGCAATAAATCTCTCTTGGAGATTTCGTCTCTGATAAGTCCGATTTGGAGAGCTATCTGAGCGTTCTCCCGCTCTAGGGTACGGAGATCTCCATATAATTTCGCTAAGGGTTGGCCAGCCTCTTTACGCAATCTAGCCGCTTTTTTTATAAAGTGTCCACGCAGGTACGCCTTAAGAGCGGCCCAAACCATTGTGATATCAGAGAGTCCTGAATCATTATGTGTCAGAAACTCCCGTACAATCTCTCGAAGTGTAGGGAGTTCTATTTCCGATATCCATTGCTCCGAGAGTCTCCACGGGGGTCTATTAGTGAGAGCTTGTAACTTAGTGAAATCCAAGTAAACCATGTCATGGTCTGACCACGTGCATGGGTTAATGTTGGGGTTGGCGAATTGGTCTAAGGACCATGAGTCACAGAATATATAATCCAGTCTGGAGTACGAATTATGGGCCTTTGAGTGGTGCGTGAAGTCTTTCACTGAGGGTGCTAAGCACCTCCAGGCGTCATAGAGGTTATGTTGGTATATGAGTTTCCGGAAGGCATTGGAGATAGAAGAGGTGTTTCTGTCAGAGCGTATTGCAACAGAGGACTGTTTGTCAGTGGTTGGGTCCCAGACCATGTTGAAATCTCCCCCTATTACTAGGTGTCCCCTCTTAATCTGGTCTATGTGTGTTAAAAGTTTACGAAGGAAAGGGATCTGTTTGGTGTTGGGTGCATATAGTGAGACCAACGTAAATAGTGAGTCATTGAGTGAACAGATAAGAATCAGAAACCTGCCCTCATTGTCTCTCTCGGCATATTCCAATTTAAATGACAGATCTTTACTAATCAAGATGGCAACTCCTTTGTTCTTACTTTCTAGATTAGAGGCAGTTTCGCATACTGGGTAGTGCCGAGAGAGCCAAGAGATACGGGGCTCCCCCATCCAATAAGTCTCTTGGAGAAACATAATGTGTACTTTGTGTGTCAGGGCATATTGCTGTAATAGTTTTCTCTTAGTGGGAGAGTTTAGACCTTGCGCGTTCAGCGTGGCTATGCGTATGGGGGTCATTTCAGGGATGTGGGCGGGGTTTCCTGTGCTAATAGGGGTACGGGTGTATTCCAGCTGTTAATTACAGGGTACTGGACGTATGTAGTGAGGTCTAGGAGCTCGTGGAATGTTTTAGAGTAAAGGAAATGGTACGTGGGTAATAAGAGACTTCCGTGACTGGCTAAAAGTGATGAGCATACACTTTCGCAATGAGTGCACCGACTGGTCTATGCCAGTGGGGCACAACTAATAAATTGGGGGGGAGCTAAGCGGAGAGGGGTCCATGGCCCCGCCGGTGTGGGGTAACATATAAAGAGAAGAAGGAAGGAGAAAGAGAAGAAAAGAGAGGAAAAGACAAGAGGAGAAGAAAGAAAAGAAAGCTTGAGAAACATATGTGTTAAAAATATATGTCATATATAAGATAACATTTAACTCTGTGAACCTTTTAATACAATATTAATTTCAATTTCAACAGGGGGAACTTTGAATTATGCACGATAGTCTAACATCAAGTAATTAGGAGCTTCACAATCATCACTTCCCCGTTAGGTATCATTAAGCTTCTCATGTCTAATACTAAACTCTATGTGCCATGTGGTCAGGTTTTCCCTAATGGTGGTATGGACATTCGGATCTTAGATTATGGTACCATTCACTAGTCTACTAGTCGTTGTCTAAGAGACGGCGAACCATAGTAGCTAGGGACCTGTTATTAAAAGTCTCAGCAAGGTTAGGTCAGTCGTCTCATAACAGGCCTGTAAGGGAGTTCAATGAAATGTCCCCGCAATTTCTGTATATTACTAGACGTTATGGGGGGAGCTAAAGCGTAGTCTGGTCTTAGGGCATATCTATTTCATAATAAAGCCTAACGGGCACATAGTTAACACAGGCATTTAGGAGTAGACTTGGTCTAATCACAGTTTCCGTCATGTTCGGGTATCTAAGATGGTCAGATAAGTGAGTCTGTGAGCATTCAAGTGCGTATGTACATAATACGGTACTGTAGAACCATGGGTAAACATGTGATTCAACAACAAGATATAAGCATAATTAGCACCTATAACCTATGCAAGAAATAACAATACATATATGGGCAACTAGAAAAAGGAGATAAACATGTTTAAAGTCTCTGATTAATGTCCATTGTAAAAATAAGCAGTGGTAGTATATATGTGGGCAATAATAAGAAAGTAAACGTGTCCAAAGCTTATGACAAATGTCCATTGCAACAATAAACAGTAGTAATGTTCATGTGGGCGATAGGATAAAAAAAAAAAAGCAAACATGTTGAAAGTCTATGGTGGGCGCCCATGTAAAAAGAAAAGAAAAAAAAGACAAATAAATTACGTCTTCGTTCTTTTCAGTCCATGAGGTAGACTATTTGGGGATTGGTGAGTGTTTCCTCCTGTGATGAGGTGGTTACTTCTTTCAGAAGGTTCAACAGGTAAAGTATGAAATATGAAAGCAGGCTCTCTATGGGTCTGAATCCTGATGTGGGCCAATAAGGTCTCTGCGCTTCTTAAAGATCTCATTGGAATGTCCAGAGGTGCTAGGGGGTCTTTGTGGTAAAGGCTTCCATGGTGGAGCCGACGCTCTTAATCCGGTAGGTAGTTCTGGAGTAGGCAAGTGGTCCTCGCCATCAGCAGGGAGTAAGTTCCATTTTTGAAGTAATTCACGAGCCTGTTGGGGAGTAGAAGCCATGTACTGCTGGCCGTCTCTGGTAATAAAGAGGCGTACTGGGAATCCCCATCTATATTTTAAGTCTTTTTCTCTCAGTATTTTGGTATAGGGTTGGTAATGCCTGCGAATCTGCAGTGTGTGGGTGGAAAGGTCTGGGTAAACTTGCAGGCTGGCATATTCTTCAAGTAAGTGTTTGTCCCTGGCTAAAGCTCGGAATATTTTTTCCCTGTAGGTGTAATAGTGGAGCCTCGCTATGACGTCCCTTGGCTGGGCACCATCTGCCGAGCGAGCTCTAAGGGCCCTATGTGCTCTGTCTATGAGGGCTTCGGTGCCTGTTGCAGGTCCCAGCACTGCTTCAAATAGGTCTTGGAGATATTTTTCTAGATCTTGTGGCAGGACTGATTCCGGAATGCCTTTAATGCGAATATTGTTATGGCGGGATCTGTCCTCCAGATCTGCCAGTTTTAGTTCTAAGTCTGAGATTTGGATGGCTAGAGACTGGGAGTAGCTGAGTAGGTTGGTGTGATCTATTGCTAGGTCTTCCTGTTTGCGCTCTAGCGCGTCCGTTCGTTCCCCTATGAGGCCGATATCTCTCTTTAAATCTGCGTGGGACCTGTCAAATCTCTTGGTCAAGGAGTCATGATGTGAGGATAATAGGGACTGGATGGCTTCTATCATATTATTATTAGAACCGCCTGCTGTTCCCAGAACCTGTGTTGCTTTCTGTTTTAGTAATGATCCAGTCTGAGTGTCTGAGGCGCTACCGGTATCTGAGTATTCATCCTCTGAACCTGGCTGGGTAGAGCTAGTACGATGCTGAAAGTGATCAGCAACAGTTCTTTTTGGTGTGGCTTGGGGCTTCTGTTTCCTTTTGTGAGCTTGCGACATCCTGTTGCTTTGAGACATAAGATTTCTTATTGGTACTTGCGTATCACTGTTGAGGGCCTGCTTGTTTCACATATGTTAGTGAAGATACATTAACCGGCGGGGCCACAAACACTTGGGGTTTGGTTACATGCTGTTATGTGTTGTTACTTTTAAATGGAAATGTATGTCCTCTTGAAAGCTATGTGGCCTAGAGGTCTGCTTGTCAGGGATCTTATCCTACACTGCTGGCACGTCAGTTGCAGGAAAGATAGAATCTGCTTATTTGAGGGATGTACTCTGTGTAGCTTTTAGTCCCTGTTCCTGAAAGCTTGTCCAAAGGCTGCAACAGTCTTAGCTATGTACCCCACTCCCCAGGGGATGCATCTCCTTTCGACAAAGTGGGATAAGGGGGTGAGGATATGACCCACCTGTGGTACCAGGTGGGAAATGGTAGGGAGAGGGGACAAAACTCACAGCTGCTGAGGAGGAGCAATTTTGAAGTGTCTCAGGGTGGTTAGGCTTATCTCAGACACAAAGTGTATATATAATGGCCCTTCCTTCCTTAGGCAAGACTCTATCTCGCATATGCAGGTAGTGGTAGTTGTTTATGAAGCAGGCTATTGCTTAGAATATGTGTGGCAATGCGTAGTACTAAATGTCACATGTAATGCAGCCAGATATGGTAAGTGGGTTATGCTGCTTCAGCTATGGCAAATCTTAAGGTTGCAGTGTTTTTTATTTTTATAGCTATGAAAAGCCAATGCACTGCCTTCTCCTGAGTCTGCCTGCTGAGGCTTGAAGTCCTGGGGTAATATGACTAACTGGAAGTGTGCAGCGGGCCGCGGCAAGCAACTTGGGCAGAGTTCCAAGAAGACAAGATGGCGATTTTTCGCGCCACTAAATCTCCGCTCGAGTTAGGCAGTTTAAGCTCTGAGGCACTTACCGCAATGGCTCTTCTCCTTTACTCGATTCCCGATAGCGGTGTTTCGCCGGTAAGTCCTCTGTAACCCTCTGTGGGGGCACAAGCAGAGCTGTTTGCAGGAAGAAGTTGCGGTGTCTCACCGGTCCCGGTATGGCCGCCAGAAGTAGATCGCGGCCCGTGCGCTGCACTCTGTTGGTCTCAGTTGGGTGCACTAGATCTCCGGTATGATGCCACAAGTGTGGCTGATGTCTGGTGAGTCAGTCGGGCTGTGTGCTATCCGTGTGTCTCTTGCCCGGTCCGCGGGCCGCTCCGGTCTCCCGAGTCTGTGTGAGCTGAGGGCTGAAAGCACTCTCCTCTCTCCACCTCACAGAAGTACACGAAAGTCTCAGAGTGGGTACCCTTAGTTAAGGGAACGTTAGGACAGCAGCATGGACAATTTCCAAATCTTTTTATCTCACTATATAGGGTTTGAGAAAGATTTCTCTGCGGAGCTCCACTGTGTAACGTCTGCTTAGCTAGGCAGTTAACTCCGCCCCCATAATATATAATTTTAACCCCTTAATGACCGCAGCACTTTTCCATTTTCTGTCCGTTTGGGACCAAGGCTATTTTTACATTTTTGCGGTGTTTGTGTTTAGCTGTAATTTTCCTCTTACTCATTTACTGTACCCACACATATTATATACCGTTTTTCTCGCCATTAAATGGACTTTCAAAAGATACCATTATTTTCATCATATCTTATAATTTACTATAAAAAACATTATAAAATATGAAGAAAAAATGGAAAAAAACACACTTTTTCTAACTTTGACCCCCAAAATCTGTTACACATCTACAACCACCAATAAACACCCATGCTAAATAGTTTCTAAATTTTGTCCTGAGTTTAGAAATACCCAATGTTTACATCTTCTTTGCTTTTTTTGCAAGTTATAGGGCCATAAATACAAGTAGCACTTTGCTATTTCCAAACCACTTTTTTTCAAAATTAGCGCTAGTTACATTGGGACACTAATATCTTTCAGGAATCCCTGAATATCTATTGACATGTATATATTTTTTTTTCAAAGACATCCCAAAGTATTGATCTAGGCCCATTTTGGTATATTTCATGCCACTATTTCACCGGCAAATGCGATCAAATAAAAAAAATTGTTCACTTTTTCACAAATTTTTTCACAAACTTTAGGTTTCTCACTGAAATTATTTACAAACAACTTATGCAATTATAGAATAAATGGTTGTAAATGCTTCTCTGGGATCCCCTTTGTTCAGAAATAGCAGACATATATGGCTTTGGCTTTGCTTTTTGGTAATTAGAAGGCTGCTAAATGCCACTGCGCACAATACGTGTATTATGCCCAGCATTGAAGGGGTTAATTAGGGAGCATGTAGGGAGCTTCTAGGGTTAATTTTAGCTTTAGTGTAGTAGACAACCCCAAGTATTGATCTAGGCCCATTTTGGTATATTTCATGCCACCATTTCACCGCCAAATGCGATCAAAGTAAAAAAAAACGTTAATTTTTTCACAATTTTAGGTTTCTCACTGAAATTATTTACAAACAGCTTGTGCAATTATGGCACAAATGGTTGTAAATGCTTATCTGGGATGCCCTTTGTTCAGAAATAGCAGACATATATGACTTTGGCGTTGCTTTATGGTAATTAGAAAGTCGCTAAATGCTGCTGCGCATCACACGTGTATTATGGCTAGCAGTGAAGGGGTTAATTAGGTAGTTTGTAGGGAGCTTGCAGGGTTAATTTTAGCTTTAGTGTAGAGATCAGCCTCCCACCTGACACATCCCACCCCCTGATCCCTCCCAAACAGCTCCCTTCTCTCCCCCACCCCACAATTGTCCCCGCCATCTTAAGTACTGGCAGAAAGTCTGCCAGTACTAAAATAAAAGTTTTTTTTTTTAAGAAAAAAAAAAAAAAGCATATTTACATATGCTGTGTTTAGGATCCCCCCTTAACCCCCAACCTCCCTGATCCCCCCCAAAACAGCTCTCTAAGCCTCCCTCTCAGCCTTATTGGGGGCCATCTTGGGTACTGGCAGCTGTCTGCCAGTACCCATTTTGAACAATCAAATGTTTATTTGTTTTTAAAAAAAATTCTGTAGTGTAGCTCAATCCCCCCCCCACCCCCCCCACCCCCCACGGACCAATCCCCACCACCTAAATCACACCTAAGGGCTTTTTTATTGATTTAAATTTTGTCCCACTTTTATTGTTTTGGGACACATTTTTTCCGTAGTGTAGCGGTTCCCACCCGCTCCCTCCCCGTGCACGCGCCCGCCCCCGCCCCCGCGTGCACGTGCGCGCGCCCCCGGACTTACCCGCCCGCGATCCCGCCCCCCTCCACATGACCAGGGCCATCGATGGCCGCCACCCACCTCCCACACCGGCTCCCACCCACCAACGATACCGGCCATCGATGTCCGGTGCAGAGAGGGCCACAGAGTGGCTCTCTCTGCATCGGATGGCCGTAAAAGGTTATTGCAGGATGCCTCCATATGGAGGCATCACTGCAATAACCGGAAAGCAGCTGGAAGCGAGCAGGATCGCTTCCAGCTGCTTTCCACACCGAGGACGTGCAGGGTACGTTCTCAGGCGTTAACTGCCTTTTTTCTGAGGACGTACCCTGCACGTCCTCGGTCGTTAAGGGGTTAATTCATGTATATGCTCATGTTGGTACGCAATATATGTTTTGTAAACAAAGATGTATCTATTAGCTTGGTATTACTAACGGTAACCTACTCATTATGTCTATATTGTACCCTATTATTTTGCTTCTTTGTTGTAACTATATTAAGAATCTCAATAAAAGAAATATTTAAAAAATAAAAAAAAAAAATACAATTTTTGCAGAACAATTTCTTTATGAATTTTAATGCAGGTAATACATTTTCTTAGAAAAAAAGAGATAGGGGCACCCTAGGTAAAATATGGTGAAAATAAGAGTAAAAATGTAAACCAGTTACTAAAAACTTGAACAAAAAAAAAAGTGTAACTGTGCAAATTAAAAATGTCAGATATAATACCAAAATAGTAATAATAATGATAATAAGGACAAAACAATATTATAAATTCCCGTATATCTATATAGATGAAATATGGAATCCAAAAATAGAATTTCAAATTAATCAGTCCAGGCCCAGGCTGCTCTCTGTGAGGGGATTGATGGTCCGAGTCCCAAAATCAGTAATCTGTAGAGCAGTGCTTTCCAAACTGTGTGTCGTGACACATTAGTGTGTCGGCTGCAGTGTGTAGGTGTGTCCCTGCTTCAGCACAAATTTTTTTGAATTTACATTTTTTTTTAAACTTTTTTTTTATTTTCCAACTTTCAGTCTGCCTGCTACACATATCACATGGTTGACACGTGATTGATACCTAGTGGGTCACAGATAATCTTAACTTATTGACGCAGCTCAGTGGGAACTGAAACTATTCCCATTGGCGGCACATTAGCTCCTGATTGCACGTGTAGTCACAGTGAGTGGGACAGCATTGTGTTTGCAGCGCGGACAGTAATCAGTCAGACTCACAGAGCTCTGAGAGCGGCAGCGTAAATGCTGAGCTGAATTCAGAAGTTAAAGTGTTTATTTTTTGCAGCTAGCTCCCAGTAGTGCATTGCTGCTCTTGCTCTTCATATATGGATAGGAAGTAGAAGCTTAAAAATGCTTGATAATGAAATGCGAGTGTCCACCAAATATTCAGAAACTGTGTTCATCCCATCAAACTCATATATCACATTAAAGTAGTAAGTAGCTATTGGTGTTATTAAACTTTTTTAATTATTGCACATACTTACATACTGTTACTTGTAAATACATTTAGTTATTATATAATTTATGTATGTGTCCGTATCTCAAAAAAGTTAGTTTAACCTCCTGTTTGCTAGTACAACTGAATTACTATGTCGCAAAATGATGTAGGTCTAAAAAGTGTGTCACCAACAGGAAAAGTTTGGAAAGCTCTGCTGTAGAGGATGGAGGAAAACAGAAGCGCCACATGGCCTAGTATTGCATGCATTAGTGATAAAGCACAACGAAATTTAGAAAAATCACTCACATGTGAGAAAGCACCCCTCTTGAACTGATTCATTTTAAGTTCTATTTTTGGATTCCATATTTCATCTATGTAGATATACAGGACTTTATAATATTGTATTGTCCTTATTATTATTACTATTTTGGTATTATATCTGTCTTTTTTTTTTTTTTAATATTTTTTTATTGAGGTTTTGCATAAAAAAAAAACATAAAACATAGTACGCCTTTTGATAACAAGAAAAGATACAAACAGAGTTGAGCGAAACATTTCAGCAGTTATGAAATACATTATAGGTAGGCTGGGGAAACCTCGATTTTGTAATAAAATAGCATAAGGAACTGACCAATTGAGAACATAGATTTAGGCCAAAGGCCCAGAAATATAAAAGATGACTAATGATCAGCTCTTTAGGAGCTTCAAGAAGAGATACAATAAGGGGGGGGGGGGGGGGGGGAGTTTCAGCGGGTAAGCACCGCTATGTAAATGAGGGAGAGGGTGGAGGGGCGGAGCCATATATATATATAAAGGCAATTTAAGGAACTTCGCTGGATTAAATTTATTAAACCTAAATTAAAGGGGACTAGGTAGTGTAGTAAATAGTTAAGCTAGAATAGAAGTACATACAATTCTCTTGTAAGGGTAGTGATCCATTATAGCATCTAGGAAGGGATAATAGCTATGAAATACAGATGATCATATAAGAACACATTATATATGTGATACATAACATCAGTGACGTGCAGTGAGGTCAGAGACTGGTGAGGCACTAGATATGATACGCCGGAGAAACACATGTACAGAGGGCCGCAAGTACCCCCAACAGGGCAGGTTTAAATGATAGCTGAACCAGTGCACAGGTGATATAATCAGGTGATGGGTGAGAGCAAGTTAGTAACCACTGAGTTACTGATCAGCTGATTACTTAACCTGTGCACTGATTCGGCTATAATGAAAACCTGGCCTGTTGGGGGTACTTGAGGACCATTGTTGAGAAACACTGCACTAAAGCACCAGCTCATCGGAAATGTATTGATTACCTGGAGAATAAAGCACACATACTCTGCTCACTGACACCCACACACACTCTGCTTTCATACACACTCACACAATTCTGTGGCACAGTGCCAGTTACTAAGCAATTAGAATGATACACAATCTCTTCTCTACTCACTACTGTATTGTAAAAATAGAAATAATTTACCATACAAGTTTTACACAAAGGACAAGTTATCAATACTGCCAACACAGCTGCTGCAATATGGTGTTCAAGAAATGCACGTGCACATCACACTTAGGTATGCTCTTCAACAAAGGACACCAAAGGATACCAAAAGAATGAAGTACATAATACTTTTTTTTGTGTGCAATTTCTATCTGAATGATGGAAATGTAATTATGACTTTCATGTTCCTTTCAAAAACTAATTTGATTTGCTGACATGGGGCCAGTAACAGTTGATGCTAATTCTCAAAATATAAATAACTAAAAAAAAGTCTATTAAAATAGCATGCTCTACCTCAATCATGAAAGTTTAATGTTAAATGTCTCCCTTTGACTATGTGTTTAACTAGTTACTTTACAGTGGAATTATTTCTAAAAACATTTAACTGCAATAATTACATATATTGTTTAAATGACTCGTCTCCTTTTTATTAATATAAACTTGTATAAAAGCAGCACATATTAAAAACACAATGAAACAGCTTTCAATTGATTTGTGAATTACAAGTTAACAGCAGTCTTTAAATAAATGGAGACACAGAGAAAAATAAAAATAGATACTGCATCCTCTGACTGAACAGACATAACATATATGGGGTTTGTACCAAATTAAATAAAATAACCATGAAAAAAGGAAGGCAATATTCAATGTCAAAAACTTTAATTTAAATAATGTGGACACTGCACACTTAACTTCAAACTCTGGGTTTTATATTATGGATTTAAATCTGAATTGACCCTTTGACTTCCTGTCAGTATTGGGTTATGCTCACTTACTGTCCCCCCTGTTAATGAGCTGTATCTGAACACAATTTGTGAATCACAAGAGATGTAGAATACTACTTTACTCTTCTGCTTGGGTTATGCTCACTTACTGTCCCCCCCCTGTTAATGAGCTGTATCTGAACACAATTTGTGAATCACAAGAGATGTAGAATACTACTTTACTCTTCTGCTTGGTGTCATCTGTTCTTAGGTTACCTCAGCTTCCAGTTGTGTCACATGACCCTGCTCACTGCATCCTCCTTCTGATTATTCTATCTTCACTTGCTAGGAGGCATCAAGAGGGGTGCCTCCCATTGGTCCCAATTATTGCTGTTAATATATTGACAGAACACAGGTGGCGCTGCAGCACAGCTTTTCCTTTGACCCATGTACTGCAATGGAGAGAAGCGTTCCTGTACCTGCCTCTCCATAGCATTACATGGGGGGAAATTTTTTTTTTTTGGACTTTTTTTTTTTTTAATTAAAATGTAATTAAGCTTTGGCCACATATGGCATGGTAGGCACTGCCTCCCCTGCCTCCTATGAGTGCACGTCCCTGCATAACATGACCGGTAAGGAGGTAAAGCAACTTATAAAATCCCTTTAACAGTAGGTCATCAAGAGTAGTAGAAGTTTTACCATATCAGGAGGATATTCAGGGATATTTCAGTATGGCCAAACATCAAAAAGCATTTAAAACTAGTTTAGCATCTACTGCATTTCTAGCTAAATTAGTTAATCCGACATTTATGGCCTTAATCTAGTATATGCATAAGCCCAAATTGTAGGCAAATTAGGGGATTCAGAGCAATATAGTCATATAGGTTCAATCTCATATATGTATTCACTTATATACAATTAACAAAAAAGGAACACAAGTTAACAGTGTAGAATGTAGAGTATGCAATAGCAATTGTACATTGAACAAAGAACCTAAAAGGTGTGATAGGATTGTGTAAATTGTAAGAGCCTATAGGGCTGCAGGAGAAGCCTAACTGACATTGTGTGCAGAGTTATAAACAATCTAACCATGTTAGTATCAAGCAATATGCGGTAAGTTAGTCTAAAAATTGACATCATAAGTGACATGTTTTATCAGGTAGCATAGAGGCAATCAAAGTTAAACAAACATAACTTGGACTAGTTACTATACTGTAGATGCCTCAGCTAATACATGTTAGTCACTGAAATGGTGTTCTCATCTCTGTACACACTTTAGCAACAGTTATGTATAGCAGAAGAATGTCATTAGCTTGCAATCTGAGCAAAGGAGAACCAACTTATAAACAAAATTATCAGCAGGCAACATACAAAAATCATTTAGTAAACATCTCTGCTAACGTTAACCTGACTACTACAAGACATTTTCTTAACCTATGCCCGCTCTCAAAAACAAGTGCTGATTGTGTAGGTGTAAAATTATATATATTCTGCTGATAGCTGCAGTCCGGAGAAGTTTCAGGTGGACATTCTGTATCCTACTTGGCTTAGTTTATAGTTCATGGCTCACAGCTAGGACAGAGTTGGAAAATTAACTGACCAGGGCAGATCAGGAAAGCGCTGACACGATTCCAAGTACAGCACTACAGTTTGTCTCCACTTTACCCTATGCCCAATCGCAGTTTGAGATAGAACAGCTGAGGTCCAGACTTGCTCCCAGTGAGTGTATGCGGGAAAATGGCCAGGGTCACTGTGTCTCCAAGCTTTATTTCTGCTAATGATCGCCTGGGCATCTTTATGGAAGGATCCCTTGTGTCCCACTCTGAGGTTTTTCTGTGGCTCCCTCTTGGGAAAGAGACTGCAAAGAAAGATATAAAGAGGCCGTGGACCCCCCGCCTCCCTCCCGGAGGCTCGACTATTGTCCCCACATCCGCCAGCGAGGCTAGCAGTAGACACCGCTCTTCAGTAGTTAAAAGGTGCGGCTTGGGGCCCATAGGCTGACGTAGCGAGCGCTGCATATCTGTGATTTGGAGGAATCCCTCTAGTCCCAGCATAACGGTCCTTATATGGACCGGTACAGCTGAGCGTGTTGGTGTCAGGCCGTTGCTTGTATTGCCAGGTAATACTGTAGTCGAATCCCATCTGGGCTGCTTTGCTTGCGGTGGCTCAGAGGGGTATTAGCAAATTTTCTGTTCGGCCAGCCACGTGGGTGTCATATCTGGATAAGCGAGCAACGCCATCTTGGCCGCGTAGTTCCTCAATGTCGGATCTTAAGCTGCAGAAATGGGTATTGGCTTTGTCAAGAAGGTGCCTCAGAATAGAAGCGAGGTGTATGGAAGATTCCTCCATCCCATAGGCTTGATAAATAAAATAGAAAGATTTCTAAAACAACATATAGAAAGGCTTTAGTGACCAGGTTTCAGCTCTCCTAAAACACGTCTTTCCTCAATGATAGTTGGCCCCGCCCCCTATATCTGTCATTTTTAATTTGCACAGTTACACTTTTTTTCTTGTTCAAGTTTTTAGTAACTGGTTTACATTTTTACTCTTATATTCACCATATTTGACCTAGGGCGCCCCCTCTTTTTTCTATTGTCATTCAGTAAGTCCAGTCTCTGTTGAGAGGCCCTTAACTTAGTGGTCCACTAGGGGTAGATGACCTTGGTCATTATGTTATCATCATCATTAGAGAGATCAAATAGACGAATAAATAATTGTAATCATGAATTAAATGAGGAAAATATGAATGAGCTGAGTTTATAATGTTTATTAAAGTAAGTTTTAATCTTACCACTAGCTGTCAACTTTTTATTCCTGACCATTTACTATCCTGAATGGAAAAAACAAATGTTTGGGAAACGCTTGTAAGGACCCACTTCACCGCTGCTGGTGAATTGCAAGGGGCCAGTCTGCTGAATAACTGTAAGATTCCAGTCTGCTATATTTGCACCAAGAGGGGTGCTTTCTCACATGTGAGTAATTTTCCTAATTTTTTTTGTGCTTTATCACTAATACATGCAATACTAGGCCATGTGGCGCTTCAGTTTTCCTCCATCCTCTACAGATTACTAATATATTTTTAGTGCATATTTCATTTATTTGTTTTAAAAGATTTTCAAAATTACATTTTTAGTTAGCCCTATGTGTGCATCGCCTTTACATACTTAAAGGGACACTGAAGTCAAAATTAAACTTTCAGGATTCAGATAGAGCATGCAATTTTAAACAACTTTCCAATTTACTTCCATTAACAAAGTGTGCACAAGCTTTTTATAGTTACACTTTTTGAGTTACCAGCTCCTACTGAGCATGTGCAAGAATTCACAGAATATACATATTTGAATTTGTGATTGGCTGATAGCTGTCACATGATACGTGGGAGTGGAAATAGACATAACTTTAAAATCTGTCAGGAAAAAAAAATCTACTACTCATTTGAAGTTCAGACATAGGGGCCGATTTAACAATGGCCGAATGGCCCCTAATCGCCCTGTTTCTGCACGAGCCTTCAGGCTAGCTGCAAATAGGAGTTAAGAAGTAGCAGTCTTAAGACTCATAATGCCTCCTCTGAGGCTGCGGTCTGCAATCTGCCCGATCGTGTACGATTGGGTTGATTCACACCCCCTGCTAGCGGCCGATTGGCAGCAAATCTCCAGGGGGCTGCATTGCACAAGAAGCTCACCAGAACTGCTTGTGCAATGTTAAATGCAAACAGTGTATGCTGTTGGCATTCAGGGATGCCTTAAATTCAGCGATTAAATTCAGTTATGTCTTAAATGCGATCATATTGTCTTTTTATCATGCATTTATTTATTATGCAAATCTACTGTATTTACATTCTAATTTACTTCTATTATGACATTTTCTTTGTTCATTTGGTATCTTTTTTTAAAAAGCAGGGATGTAAGCTTAGGAGAGTGTACATGTCTGGAGCACTATATGGCTGCAGTTTTGCAAGATTGTCATTCATTTTCAAGAGCACTAGATGGCAGCACTATTTCCTGGCATGTAGCACACCAGACATCTACCTAGGTATCAAAAAACAATGGGTAATGAGAGAGGAGAAGAGAAAGAGAGAGATCTTGTGGTTAATAACTACCAATGCATTTTATTGTGAAATGATATCTGAATATTATTGTGAAGTTATATTGAAATATATATTTTTTATTAAAGTGATTGTAAAGTTGAGGTTTCTCAATCACTTTAGGTAGCATTTGTTCAATATAGTATAGTTACTAACGGCTAGATCACGAGTTTGACGTTAGGGTAAAAAAGCAGCGTTAAGGGGTCCTAACGCTGCTTTTTACCACCCGCTGGTATTACTAGTCAGGCAGGTACAGGTGTACCGCTCACTTTTATTCCGAGACTCGAGGCTACCGCTAATCCCCTTACGTCAATTGCGTATCCTATCTTTTTAATGGGATTTGCCTAACGCTGGTATTACGAGTCTTGGAAGAAGTGAGCGGTACAGCCTCTACCTCCAAGACTCCTACCGCTTTTAAAAGTCAGTAGTTAAGAGTTTTATGGGCTAACGCCGGAACATAAAGCTCTTAACTAAAGTGCTACAAAAGTACACTAACACCCATAAACTACCTATTAACCCCTAAACCGAGGCCCCCCCACATCGCAAACACTATAATATTTTTTTAACCCCTAATCTGCCGACCGGACATCGCCGCCACCGACATTATACCTATGAACCCCTAATCTGCTGAACCTAACATCGCCGACACCTACATTATATTTATTAACCCGTAATCTGCCCCCCTCCAACGTCACCGCCACCTACCTACAATTATTACCCCTAATCTGCCGACCGGACATCGCAGCCAATTTAATAAATGTATTAACCCCTAAACCGCCGCACTCCCGCCTCGCAAACACTAGTTCAATTTTATTAACCCCTAATCTGCCCCCCAACGTCGCCGACACCTACCTACAATTATTAACCCCTAATCTTCCAACCCCAACTTCGCCGCTACTATAATAAAGTTATTAACCACTAAACCTAAGTCTAACCCTAACCCTAACACCCAGCTAACTTAAATATAATTTAAATAAAACGAAATTAATTTAACATAATTAAATAAATTATTCCTATTTAAAACTAAATACTTACCTATAAAATAAACCCTAAGCTAGCTACAATATAACTAATAGTTACATTGTAGCTAGCTTAGAATTTATATTTATTTTACAGGCAACTTTGTATTTATTTTAACTAGGTACAATAGTTATTAAATAGTTATTAACTATTTAATAACTACCTAGCTAAAATAAGTACAAAATTACCTGTAAAATAAATCTAAGTTACAATTACACCTAACACTACACTATCATTAAATTAATTCCCTAAACTACCTACAATTAATTACAATTAAATGAAATAAACTAAACTACAGAAAAAAAAAAAAGAATTACAAGAATTTTAAACTAATTACACCTAATCTAATCCCCCTAATAAAATAAAAAAGCCCCCCAAAATGCGGGGCATTGCCCCAAAGTAATCAGCTCTTTTACCTGTAAAAAAAAGAATTCAATACCCCCCCAACATTACAACCCACACACCCCTACTCTAAAACCCACCCAATCCCCCCTTAAAAAAACCTATCACTAACCCCTGAAGATCACCTTACCTTGAGCCGTCTTCACCCAGCCGGGCACAAGTAGTCCTCCAGAGGGTCCTAAGTCTTCATCCGATCGGGGCAGAGGAGGTCCTCCATACGACAGAAATCTTCATCCAGGTGGCATCTTGTATCTTCATCCTTCCGGAGCGGGTCCATCTTCAAACCGGCCGACGGGGAGCCATCCTCTTCAAACAAAGTCCTAACGAAGAAAGAATTTAAATTACGTCATCCAAGATGGCATCCCTTCAATTCCGATTGGCTGATAGAATCCTATCAGCCAATTGGAATTAAGGTAGGAAAAATCCTATTGGCTGATGTAATCAGCCAATCGGATTGACCTCGCATTCTATTGGCTGTTCCAATCAGCCAATAGAATGCGAGGTCAATCCTATTGGCTGATTGGGTCAGCCAATCGGATTGAACTTCAATCCGATTGGCTGATCGGATTAAAGTCCAATCTGATTGGCTAATCCAATCAGCCAATAGGATTGACCTGGCATTCTATTGGCTGATTGGAACAGCCAATAGAATGCAAGGTCAATCTGATTGGCTGATTACATCACCCAATAGGATTTTTCCTACCTTAATTCCGATTGGCTGATAGGATTCTATCAGCCAATCGGAATTGAAGGGACGCCATCTTGGATGACGTCATTTAAAGGAACCTTCATTCTTCGTTAGAAGAGGATGGCTCCGCATCGGCTGGATTGAAGATGGACACACTCCGCTCCGGAAGGATGAAGATACAAGATGCTGCCTGGATGAAGATTTCTGCTGTATGGAGGACCTCTTCTGCCCCGATCGTATGAAGACTTCGGACCCTCTGGAGGACCACTTGTGCCCGGCTGGGTGAAGAGGGCTCAAGGTAGGGTGATCTTCAGGGGGTTAGTGTTAGGTTTTTTTAAGGGGGGATTGGGTGGGTTTTAGAGTAGGGGTGTGTGGGTGGTGGGTTGTAATGTTGGGGGGTATTGTATTCTTTTTTTTTACAGGTAAAAGAGCTGATTACTTTGGGGCAATGCCCCGCAAAAGGCCCTTTTAAGGGCTATTTGTAATTTAGTGTAGGGTAGGGAAATGTTATTATTTTGGGGGGCTTTTTTATTTTATTAGGGGGGATTAGATTAGGTGTAATTAGTTTAAAATTCTTGTAATTCTTTTTTTCCCCTGTAATTTAGTGTTGTTTTTTTTTCGTAATTTAGTTTATTTCATTTAATTGTAATTAATTGTAGGTAGTTTAGGGAATTAATTTAATGATAGTGTAGTGTTAGGTGCAATTGTAACTTAGGTTAGGATTTATTTTACAGGTAATTTTGTACTTATTTTAGCTAGGTAGTTATCAAATAGTTAATAACTATTTAATAACTATTGTACCTAGTTAAAATAAATACAAAGTTGCCTGTAAAATAAATATAAATCCTAAACTAGCTACAATGTAACCATTAGTTATATTGTAGCTAGCTTAGGGTTTATTTTAAAGGTAAGTATTTAGTTTTAAATAGGAATAATTTATTTAATTATGTTAAATTAATTTAGTTTAATTTAAATTATATTTAAGTTAGGGGGGTGTTAGGGTTAGACTTAGGTTTAGGGGTTAATAAATTTATTATTGTAGCGGCGACGTTGAGGTCGGCAGATTAGGGGTTAATAAATTTAGATAGGTGTCGGCGATGTTAGGGACGGCAGATTAGGGGTTAATAAAATTGAACTAGTGTTTGCAAGGCGGGAGTGCAGCGGGTTAGGGGTTAATACATTTATTTTTTTAAAGTTGCGGCGATGTCCGGTCGGCAGATTAGGGGTTAATAATTGTAGGTATGTGGCGGCGATGTTGAGGGGGCAGATTAGGGGTTAATAAATATAATGTAGGTGGCGGCGATGTTGGGGGCAGCAGATTAGGAGTTAATAGTATAATGCAGGTGGCGACGATGTCGGGGGTGGCAGATTAGGGGTTAATAAGTGTAAGATTAGGGGTGTTTAGACTCGGGGTTCATGTTAGGGTGTTAGGTGCAGACATAACTTTTATTTTCCCATAGGAAACAATGGGGCTGCGTTAGGAGCTGAACGCTGCTTTTTTGCAGGTGTAAGGTTTTTTTTTTCAGCCAGCTCAGCCCCATTGTTTCCTATGGGGAAATCGTGCACGAGCACGTTTTGACTGCTTACCACTACCGTAAGCAACGCTGGTATCGAGGTGAGATGTGGAGCTAAATTTTGCTGAACGCTCACTTTTCTGAGGCTAACGCCGGCTTAAAGAAAACTCGTAATAACAGCGTTGTTTAAAGGGAGCAGTAAGAAAAAAAGACTCGCTAGCACCGCACAGCCTTACCGACAAAACTCGTGATCTAGGCGTAAGTTTTTTTTTTTTTTTTTTTTAAATAGTTTTTATTGAGGTAGCAATAACATACATAACATACTCATACATTTGTCGTGGCAACATGTCTATCAACATACATCAATTCCTAAATATCCAATGCATGAGGCATGTTTTAGAGTCCGTAAACAGCGTTATATCCTTGACAATAGGGAATATATACAGCCATGCGCAGCACCTCTTTTTATATATATATATATACATTTTCATTTGGACAACAGAAAATTAATTAACAAGCGGTAGTCATATGGCCTGACTTTCATGTAGGGGTTATATGTAACAAGAAGCAGGCCTTTATGTGTCCATAACTTTACATCAGAACATAAAACATGTTGTATATATTTTGTCACAAAACCCCCTTGAAATATATAAAAATTTGAAAGTGGCATACCTCCGTTAAAAGTTAGCGGCCAATCCCGGACCACAGGTGATAAAGAGAAATATGAGGTAAATGTAGGGGTTAAAGTTGCGGGCCCCTCTAGGACCCAACATATTGGTGAGGCTCTAAACAGCATTAGTGTTAGTTATATAGGCCACTTTAAGGCCTCTGAGATATGCTAGAATTATTGTACACAATTCTGTAAGGGTTAGCACAATTATAGACATCTAAAAGCTTGTGTGAATCTATTAGGGTAGTAACATATGCAGCAGTTATAACAGCGCAAGCAGAGAGCCAAAAGCGCCCTAAAATTCAAAAGTGCCATTAGGCAGAGGGGCATATTTATATTTAAAAACGTAACCACAAGTCTAGCTCTCTACGCAAATATTAAAGCAAACCTAACAAGCCGGTACTAGAACCTGGAATATATGTGTTTAGTGGGTAATATGAGTTCAAACGTTGGGGCCTCCCCAAAGGACTGAAGGCAATATTTCTTGTCATAATTTTATTATGATCTGTAGGCTCTATACGTAGCAAATTTGATTAAAGATCTTAATGTATAACTAGCCCCCATATATTTATTCATTAAATATCTAGATACTCCAGAGCATTCCAGGGGAAAGTATACCCTAGCTGCACCGTCTCGGCCGCAGACAGCGCACCCAGGCTGCTGGGGAGCTAAAAATATCTATGTGATAAAAAGCAAGTTTCTCATTCATAAGCTCAGTAGAATGACAATTAAAGCCCACAGGCCCAAGGATATTACCCCTGCCGACCACTGGAAAAGCCCCAGAGTTACACCGGAACTAAGGTTGTGTTAATGGTAGGAAGATAAATGCAAAAAGCTATAATATAACAAGCACACATAATTAGCTCAGTTAATGGCACACACATAAGGTAACAGTTAAACATAAAAATTATATGATAGCACCCTATGTATGTAAGGATATGTTTAGTTGTTTTTAGAGAACACTACAATTACAGCCCCTGCTTTATGCAGGACCACTCAGTCTCACACCTTACCTCGGATTCCCACAGATTTAACTTAAGGGAACCCTGATATGCTCATTGATCTGAGGGTCACTACAGCAGGGTTGCTGAGTGAAACCGGAACCTTCACGCAACAATAAATGCTTAAAGCAGAAAAGAGAGTAAGTCTTATAGGATTGACTGCAGCAGTAGTGAAAGAGTTAATTAGTGCAGGTGCCTTAATTCAAACAGAGTTGCAATGGAAATAGTTTATGCAGCAGGCTTTAACAAACACACTGAAATTAACACAGTACTTTGATAAGTGAATAAATCAACCTCTGGTCATTTTGTAAACCATACTTTGATAATGAATATTAGTACTTTGCAGGGTTGTTCAATCAGAGTAATATAAGCTGTGGTAAACTTGAGGAAACAGATATAGTTTAAGTTAGAGCAAACAGTTCATTACAAGCACAATTGAGGTTAATTGCGTAAAGTCTGAAATATGCTTATGCAGTCCGATAATGAATAATGGTACTTTGTAATAATCTTTGTCACAGTTATTTGTTTGTAATTTGGTAAATAGCAGTAAAAAGGTTTAGTGCATATTTGATATCTGAAGCGAATATGGAAATCCAGCAAATGAGCGTTCCACAATATATAGCAAGTGAAAGAGAAATGAGGTTGCAGTAATACACACAGTTCATAGAATGCAATATATATAGACTAGAAATATTGTAGATGATATTAGCACATAGCGATACAGTTACCACACAGCAACAAGTCCTAGGAGTATCGCAGAGAGCCTGGCAGAGATCTGCGGCGGGAGAATGAGGAGCGTGACGTCACACGCTGCAGGGGAACAACCTCACTACAGGAGAGAGACTGATAAATCTCTTAGTGAACAAACGGAGCAAATCTTCAAGCACAAAAGAGAATCTGCAAGTTGATTCAAATAGGCAGATACTCAAGGAGAGCAATAAGTTGAGAATACAAAGTAGTATAAACGGCTAGGTCTCTTCTGAAGCAGCTTCACACTGAGCAACAAATTACCAAGCCATGAGTTCTGTTGGGAGGAGCCTTAAATAGGGGTAGTGAGTTGACATTCTTAAAGGCACAGTAGGAAAAGAGATAAATCCCTGACAATGTACATATAACTGATAATGAAAGTAACATGGAGCAAGGAACAATTTCACTGAGTCTGCTATAGTCTCCATAGTTGGTAAGGGCAAGGGAACACTTAGGCAGGGGACACAGTGGAGTTCTTCTTTTAAACCCAAACCTAAATAGAGCACAGTTAGGAGCCCCAAGGACACTGACAACATAGCAGGGGGTATTAACTAGGAGTTAAGTATAGTACTCAAGTCTTTCCGCTATTCGGGTGAATACTATACAGAGTCCATCTTTACTGCAGCATCCAGAGTCATAACAGCTCCCATACACACATATATTAACCGTCCATAACCTCCTTGTTGGTGTATCAGACTCATGGTCATCATAAAATAAGAAGGATCACAACCCTCTAAGCCTACAGCAGATTAGGTGCTCAAGGTACATAGCAGACAGGAACCATCACACATACTTTTAACAATCTTCCGCTGCCAGAAATTTGAAGGGATTTATCCTACCACAATTCTATTATAAGAAATGTCCCAGCAGGTTATATCTTGTTGAAAGGCAGCTAGCCAAAACAAATATGGCATGGCGAAGCAACGTCCCAGGACATCTATATAACAGAGGTATCGATAGGGATGCCAGACCAGGTTTTGTACCTCTGTAGATGCAGTGCCGTGATCTCTAAGAGATCTAGCACCAGAAGGGCTCACTCCACTCTCAAAAAGGTCAGCAGAAGAACATCCAAAGCCGGTATGCCGAGAGTAATCCTCTGGTGACAAGTCTCGTGCCTCCCTGCGTTCCCCGGGTCGCCAATAGGTGTCTGTAGTAGTGCCCAAAATAACCTCCGCCAACTCAAAATCCCCTTTCTTTAAAGTCCCGCATTGATGGAGGGAATCAGGTAAATTCTGCATCGTGCAGCTATTATCTCCTGCAACCGGACAGACCTCTGAGCTTGTATTCTGCAAATCAATGGACAGCATTGCCTTCCGTGGCGCATCTCCCCACGTGGCAGCTCTATCTGGAAATGCTGGTGCACTTCCAGACAATATAATTCTGTCTATTCTTGCACAGATTCTCATCTCATAGTCCTCCATCAGAGCCTTGACAGCATAAAGTAATTCCTCCATGGTAATAAATTAAGAAATAAATGCAGAGGCACAGCGTTCACTCTGCTTACCCAGTTCCCGGGGGGGGGGGGGGTGCCGAGTTCTCTTTCTTTACAGGCCGCCAAGAGATCTCCCAGCGGTCCAGTCCAGGAAGCCTCTGTCCCTTCAATATAGATATCCTTCACTCCAGCAGAGAGTTAGCAACTTCAAGAGAGTCAATTATAGGCTGGATGAGTGTTTAAAATGTCGTTTACAAGGCGGATTGTAATTCACTTGGACAGAGTTCCCAGATTAGCCTTCATCTTGGGCCATAGCCCGGACACGCCCCCCTAGGCGTAAGTTTTTTATTTATATTTTAATCTGATTTTTTTTTTATAATTTATATTTTATATTATGCTTCCTACTGCGCCTTGCTCCTCTCCTCCATTAATTTTCTGGATCAAGGCAATGTTTGACATAGATGTAAAGAGCGGTCCCACCCTCTCTCTACGTAGGCATCCAAGATGAAGAAAACCAAGTGCATGTGTAATAGATGAAATGGGCGTTAGTGGAATATCCCACGAGCATAACACTATCAGATCAAACTTGGCCAGTAGTCTTCTTATCCCGGCGTCAAGCTGAAAAGATAGGAAATATCCCAGAGCAGAGAAAGTTTGTAAAATGAGGTAAGCGGTACTCACAGTAGGCAGGGTAGTTTTTAGCGGAAGGAAATCCAGCGGTATGGCAGTTCAGGGATAAACAAATAGAAGGACCGGAAACAGGCAGAAGTCAGCAACAAAGGAAATCCAGTAATATAACAGTTCAGGGATAAACCAATAGAATGGTCAGGCAGGCAGAGTTTGGTAACAGCATAGCAATCCAATAATTCAGGGGTCAAGCAGGCAGAGTGGTCAGACAGGCAGAGTTCAGCAACGTTATGTCAATCCAGCACTTCAAGGGTTAAGCAAGCAGTCAGACAGGCAGAGTTCAGTAATGAAATAGCAATCCAGCACAAAGATAATAGCACCCAGGAGCACATACAGTAAGACCTATACTTGGGCAGTGATGTAAGGTGAATGGAATACTTACATAGGCGCATATTGGCGCCAAGGAGGACACACAGGTGTAATCAGAGCGGCATCCAGGAAAGAGAGACAGCAAGTGGCGATGACGTCATCGCCGCATGCTCTGCACCAACGCCTGCGTCTATGGCAACGGCCATAACATAGAGTCACCACCGCCGTGTCTATGGCAACAGCCTACCTAGCTGCTCCATTTCCATTTCATCCTGACTTCCCCTCAGATTTCCTTTCAATAGTTTCAGATAAATCCTACATATTGTACAGGATATTGCAGAATAAAAGAACCATCCCCACCTACAAGATTCCTGGCAGTGGAGGAATTGAACTTACCTTATAATCAGCTTATTGCATTGAAATCAGCCTGGTGTTTATTGGGATTCATTTGCATAACCCGACCAGCTGCCAAAGAATTAGTATTGCCTGTTTGGCTCTGTCCATTAAAGGGGAAATATTCCAAGCATTACCATCTATACGGACTGGTGGAGAACTGGAGGCCGGACCAGAATTACAGGGCGGCTGAGTAGATGTTATGGGCTCTTTTTTAATTTAGATCTTGTAAGTGTGAAATTTTATGCAGTCAGGGACCTGACTTTAATAAACCGGTACAGTGAATCACGGTTGTGCTTGTCTCTTTTTTCTGTTCTAGTTCTGTTTTGGAAGATCTAACTACAATCAAGATCTTATGATTAGCTGCACCGGAAAGGATTCGAGGAAACACCTGCAAGAGAGTGTTCACTATTTATGTGGACCAAATATCCAAACATTTGAACATGCTTGGAAATAAATTTATTGGGACATCTGGGACTCAGCCATCTCGGTGATAATATTCTATTTACACATTTGTTGTGTTTCCAGCATTAACATTGTTTACATTGTTCACATCTTTTTCGTTTCTTTGTTTGGGATTCTGGCACCTTATTGTTTATTTTATTTGAAAAACATCTTAAAGGCTGTGTAATATTAGGTAAACAGTGCCCCATATAGCTCTACTTAGAGTTTACATTAGGCTATTTTTACTCTTGTCTGTTGTTTAGTTGCGCTGCTTAGTGTAGATATTTAATAATTGGAGAACCTCAAGAATCTCTGTAGTTCCTATTTTTTTTTTTAGTAATTATTTTTATTATTGAGGAAACACATATTCACAAGTAGAATGCTGTACAGATAAATTTACATAAATGTCAACTTGTAAAATCATAGTAAATTATATACATATATGACTGTAGGTTTACATAGGTGTATAGACGAAAAAGCAATTAAAAAGTAAGCAGTAACAGTATGATGAGATAATGACTTAACAAGATGACATATATTCACCTACTTATGAAACAACTAGATCTAGTCTGTACTCAAGTACTCTATTATCCTCATTTTTTATTTATATTTAGAAATAAATATGTTTATACTCCTCAAACTAAGTGAGGATACTCTTGAGCCTCGACACTTCGAAAATTTACTATGTAAAGGAGAACAAAGTTGTTAAGAAAAATGGTACTAAAAATATGTTAAAGAATGCTTTCCCACCTTGATGGAGTGTTTTATATAAATCGTTAGTGATATGGGAAGAAAAGTAATTGAATATTAATCATGCTACACTAGAACCACCATGCAACTTAAAATGTATAAGCATACAATTCTTGTTGAAAAGTACACAGAGATATAATATTAAAATATATATATATATATATATATATATATATATATACACACACATGAGGTTCTGACTACAATATATGAAGTAATGTGTTGATTATTTGCGGTGTTTTGCGAGAGAAACCACGCATTTAGTCTCTGGACATAATTTATTTAATCCAGAGAACTTTTGGTTTGTTGGGGGGGGGGAGAATGTAAAAGGGCCAGCAGCTAAAATGGGAGTAGGTAGTATAATCATTTTAGAGAGTAAATATGTGGCTAGTGATAGGCTACCATAGTAAGGTGGTTACTTTGTCATATCAGAAACTAAACCATATTAGCAAGTCATTAAGTTGTCAATCCAAGAGTATGCAGTCATGTACACTTTGTCCGAAGAGATACTATGCTCCTAAGGGGGTAAATCTATGTTGAAAGTTACCCATGAAAGCAGCACCAGGATTAGAAGACTATAATATCAATGTGGGATATATCTATTAATGGGGATGGCTTTGTTATAGAGCAGTCGCTCCCTCAAAATATCTAGTGGAAAGCTGGTATAAAATACTTAGATTTTGAGATTGCGTAATATTTTATAAAAGATAGGAATACTATAAAAATACAAACAGAAAGTGAAATCCTAGGTCATTTGCTTATATATGTATTCTCAGATAAAATTAGTTTCTCTAGAAAACAGAAGGGAGTATGACATATATTGCATGACAATATCCTTAGGATGGTATATATAAAATAGATGATGAAATCCTAAGCAGGTACATTGGAAAATGATTATAATATATATATATATATATATATATATATATATATATATATATATATATATATATATATATATATACACATACACACATATACACACACACACGCACGTATATATATATATATATAGGAAATATAAAAAATTTAAGAGGGACTATATAGAGTTACAAGAAGAAATTAATCAGGAGACCGAACAGGAATTAAATATAGAAGAGGGGAATGACATGGAAGAGGTTTTCTCAAAGACAAAAAGTACTAATACCCCTATAAGATCTGAATATTCTAATAGAAAAAGAAGCTTTATAAAAGCGCAAGTACAACAACCAAGGCATTACTCAAACAATAGGTCAAGGAATGAGGGTTTTTATTACCACCAGGGTCCTAGGGCTAATTCCCATAATTGGCGTAGGAAGGATTCTAATAATTATAATTATAATCATTACCATGAATATGCATATCAGGATAGAATTCCAAATGATAGTCGGGATAATCATAGATATGTCAATGGTCAACCAAAAAGAGGCCATAAAAAAGCTCAGAATTTTCATAATAATAACAAAAAAAACATTAATCAGAATACTAAAGTAGTGATGGCAACACATGAGAGAGAGGATAGAGAGGCACCTTCTTCTTCTGAGCATTTTTCTGATCCACAGGTAAGAAATAGTAATCGTGAGAATAACAGGTCAGGAAAAATTAAAGATAATGCATCTTTTTTAGGAAAATCAGGGAAATTAACAAAACCGCAAATAGTGGAAAAAGGAAATGTACCAATAACTCACTTTTACACAAGACAAAAAAGACCTATGGAATCAGACGAGGAAAGCGAGGGGGACGAAATATACGAAATAAAGAGAAGAAAATAATTTTAAATAAAGAAAAAACTAAAATTTTTAATTTATCAGATAAGAGATTAACGCCAGCAGAATTAAGTTTACTCCAAAAAGGTCTTTCCTTTTCTCCCTCAGAGAATCCAAATTCATTTGAGTTATTTATAGATTTAAATAAATTTATTCGAAAATTAACTCTAACACGCCATTTTGAAAAAACTAAACGTAAGAATAAAGACAACATTAATCTAAAGGTTGAGGATTGGGAAACTCTAACCAATCTGATATCTTTGGAATCTAATACCGAAGGGGCCAGTAGTTGGAAAACAGGTTTGGATGAGTATACTCTGTCTCTGTTGGAAACCTTGGAAGTTGAAGGCTCTCAAGGGACACAGAGTGGTTTTAAACCGAAGTCAATTTTTTATCCATTACACTCTCAAGGGAATCATATCCCAGTATTTCAAAAATTGGTGGAAAAGGATTTAATAAACTTATGTGAAAAAATTGATAATAAGGTAAGAAAAAACAAACAGAATTTAAACAAATATGAATTAAAGGCATTAAAGAACTTGTCAAAAGATAATGAAATCATCATAAGAGAAGCGGACAAGGGGGGAAGTATTGTGATTCTAAATAGAAGTGATTACTTGAAAGAATCATTTAGAATCCTAAATGACAAGGAAACCTACCAAAAATTATTTAGAGATCCGACTCATGATTTTATCAAAATTCTGTTTGAATTATTAAATAAGGCGAAGAATCTGGGGGCAATTACTTTGGACGAGAAAAAGTTCTTGTATAATGAGAACTGCAGGGTAGCGACCTTTTATTATCTCCCAAAGATACATAAAGATCAAAAGACACCTCCAGGCAGGCCAATTATTTCGGGAATTGATTCCCTTACCTGTAAACTATCCGAATATGTAGACTTTTACTTAAAACCAATGGTAACCACATTACAGTCCTACATTAGGGATACTTTACACGTGCTTAATATAATGGAGGGAATTGAATGGAATGAAGAATTTATCTGGTTGACATTAGATGTCACCGCATTATATACCAGTATACCTCACAAGGAAGGGATTGAAAGCATAGAATACTTCCTAATGAAACATGAACACCTGCCAGAAGTGAAAGTTTGGTTCCTATTGGAAGCAATAAAATTCATTCTAACTAAGAATTATTTCCTTTTTGATAAAGAATTTTTCCTTCAACTTAGCGGCACAGCAATGGGGACCAAATTTGCCCCCAATTATGCCAACTTATATATGGGGTGTTGGGAAGACCAATATATTTGGAATAATAACCCATTTAAAAATAACATCATTCTCTGGCGGAGATTTATAGATGACGTCATTGTCATCTGGAGAGGGGATGCAGAAACATTAGAAGCATTCATCATTTACCTTAATTCCAACAATAAAAATTTAAAATTCACCCACAACAGTAATAAAATTAAAATTGATTTTTTAGATATAACTTTACAACATGAGGAAAATAGAATTATCACCACATTATATAAAAAACAGACCGATTCCAATAGTTACCTGCATGCAAAAAGTTGTCACCACAAAAAATGGGTAAACAATATACCCTATGGGCAGTTTCAAAGGGTAAAAAGGAATTGCACTAAAGCAGAGGCCTTTGAAATAGAAGCTAAAGAATTGGTAACAAAATTTGTGGCAAAAGGATACTCTACTGAAGTTATTGAACAAAGTCTGAACAAAACAAGAAAACTGGATAGGAATATTCTTTTAAAAGGTAATGAGAATAGAAAAATTTCTACGTCAAAAAAGAGAAATAATTTATTCTTAACTAAATATAATAACTCAGCTACTGAAATAGAAAGAATCATTCGTCGATACTGGTATGTCTTAAAAGAAGATCCAGTATTAAAAAATTCATTAGAAGATAAACCAAATGTTGTCTTCAGAAAAAATAGATCAATAAAAACCATATTAGCACCCAGCACTTTAAGAGAAATTAAAACAAACAAATCCTGGTTAACAGATCAACACAAAGGATTTTTTAAATGCAAAAGGAAAAATTGTAATGTATGTAAATACACTGATCCAGATAATAAAGAAGTAAAATCAAATACAAATAATAAATGTTTTCCTATTAAATCTTTTTTAAATTGTCAGTCCAAATTTGTGGTGTACATCCTTGAATGTAGCTGTGGGAAACAGTATTTGGGGAGAACAAAACGTACCCTGAAACGGAGAATTAATGAACATTTGAACAATATCACCTCTGGTGATGTTCCCCACGGCGTATATGATCATTTCAGGGATGCACACCAAAATAACCCTGAAGGTCTGAAATTTAAAGCAATAGAACAGGTGGTTCTGGATAAAAGAAGGGGCAACAGACTGTTACAATTACGGAAACGTGAGACCTATTGGATACACACTCTTAAAACTTTAGAACCATATGGTCTCAATAGAGAGGTAGACATACAGGCTTTCTTATGATTTTAAAATATCTATAACCTCTAAGTCTCTTTACCTACGCTTTTTTATGAATTCAAGAATTCCCACTAATTTAAAATTACTTACGCAACCCCTAGATACATAATGTATCATTAATTAAATCTTATTAGTTTATTTTTAAATACAATTTTTAAATTTTATATTAATTATATATATAAAAAAAATTTTAATGTGTAAATTGGATGAATTAAATTAATATATTTGTATTTACGAATTTATGGGAATACAAATTAGAAATGTAATTATAATTAAGGTTTAAACACATTTTTTGTAAAGTAGAAAGGAAATCTTCTTTTCACCCTTTTTTTAAAATTATTTAATAATATTAATGAATTTTGTATTATTATTGTACGTTTGGTTTTCTGAAAGAATATATAGTATGTAATATTATAATTGTGGTGGTTTACATTTTCCTAAATGTGAGCGCAGATATGACCATCGCATAACATAACAGGATTATAAATTTGCATGACCGGAGTTTAAATGAGACGCTAAGGTGGGCGGTCTACATTGACTAAGAACGTATTTAAGGGAAGTTTCCAGTGGGCGTGGATATTCCTCTGACGAAGCGGTGACACAACCGTGAAACGCGTAAGGCCACGCCCACCTTGCGTCTGTCTTTGTGGAACAGCGATCAGCTGTGTTTGTATCTGCACGGACCATTTTGCCAAAGAAAGATTGTGCTCCAAAAAAACTCCTACCAAAAGGGAAGTGAGTGGAACAAGAGGCCGGGAGAATTACTTGTCCAGATCTCGAGTTGCAGACAGTGACACCCGGCATTCAGGTTGGACTTGTCCTGACTTTTTTGACTAAGCACTTTCATAGCAAGCGGTTCTGAGCGAAACTTTCAAACTACATGCTAAAACATACCTCACAAGTTTGAGGTTGACTCTTGTGAGTAGATACCCTACGGGGGAGCTGTTTTAATATACACTTGTATTATTGTTTAAATTAAATTGATTTGCACTATGTAGGTGCCTTTGTGCGCTTTCTTTTTCATTATTTTTTTAGATTTCTACCTTACTCCGTGAGATCCGGAGGACTAATAAGACACAGCAGCCGACACCTACAATTGATCTGCACTATTACGTGGGATCCTACCAATTTATCCTTTTTATTGTGATTTATAATCTTATCATTACATATTTTATTCTATTATATATTTCAGTGAACCAATATTATTTGATCATTTGAATGTTTTGATTTTGGCATCATCCAGATATTTATATTGTATTTTAAAAAAAGGGGTTTATTTAGAGCGCAGTTCTGTGTTTTGACAGAGAGGTTTTTTAACCCTTTGACATACACGTTTTTTTGTTTCATTTGTTATTTTTTTCTCAATTAGAACAGCAGCACTTGTTAAACCCAACATTATGACCACTTTTTATTATGGAGATTATTTTAATACACAAAGAAATGATTCTATGTCTGATGAAGAAGAGGATCTGAGTAGAGAAACTGTGGATCCAAGGGAATTATTTCAAAAATTAGAAAAATTGAGCAAATTACAAATTAATCATTATTATGATAAAAGAATTTTAAAAAAATATATTAAAAAGAATTTAATACCGAAGGGGTTGCGTATGTCAAAAACAGCTATTTTTGATTTAGCTGATGTAGAATATCATTTAGAATGGGAGCAAGCCTTAACGGATTGCCCAAACAAATTTATAGATATTCTAATCAGATACAGAGATATAAAATTATCTAAAATAGTGGAGGAGATCAATAAAATTAGAGGTGAATTAGAACCATTCAGGGAAGATGCTTTATATGATGAAATTAATAAAGAAACCAAACAGAGGGTACAAAAATATGAAAAAGAAATTGAATATAGGAAATATAAAAAATTTAAGAGGGACTATATAGAGTTACAAGAAGAAATTAATCAGGAGACCGAACAGGAATTAAATATAGAAGAGGGGAATGACATGGAAGAGGTTTTCTCAAAGACAAAAAGTACTAATACCCCTATAAGATCTGAATATTCTAATAGAAAAAGAAGCTTTATAAAAGCGCAAGTACAACAACCAAGGCATTACTCAAACAATAGGTCAAGGAATGAGGGTTTTTATTACCACCAGGGTCCTAGGGCTAATTCCCATAATTGGCGTAGGAAGGATTCTAATAATTATAATTATAATCATTACCATGAATATGCATATCAGGATAGAATTCCAAATGATAGTCGGGATAATCATAGATATGTCAATGGTCAACCAAAAAGAGGCCATAAAAAAGCTCAGAATTTTCATAATAATAACAAAAAAAACATTAATCAGAATACTAAAGTAGTGATGGCAACACATGAGAGAGAGGATAGAGAGGCACCTTCTTCTTCTGAGCATTTTTCTGATCCACAGGTAAGAAATAGTAATCGTGAGAATAACAGGTCAGGAAAAATTAAAGATAATGCATCTTTTTTAGGAAAATCAGGGAAATTAACAAAACCGCAAGTAGTGGAAAAAGGAAATGTACCAATAACTCACTTTTACACAAGACAAAAAAGACCTATGGAATCAGACGAGGAAAGCGAGGGGGACGAAATATACGAAATAAAGAGAAGAAAATAATTTTAAATAAAGAAAAAACTAAAATTTTTAATTTATCAGATAAGAGATTAACGCCAGCAGAATTAAGTTTACTCCAAAAAGGTCTTTCCTTTTCTCCCTCAGAGAATCCAAATTCATTTGAGTTATTTATAGATTTAAATAAATTTATTCGAAAATTAACTCTAACACGCCATTTTGAAAAAACTAAACGTAAGAATAAAGACAACATTAATCTAAAGGTTGAGGATTGGGAAACTCTAACCAATCTGATATCTTTGGAATCTAATACCGAAGGGGCCAGTAGTTGGAAAACAGGTTTGGATGAGTATACTCTGTCTCTGTTGGAAACCTTGGAAGTTGAAGGCTCTCAAGGGACACAGAGTGGTTTTAAACCGAAGTCAATTTTTTATCCATTACACTCTCAAGGGAATCATATCCCAGTATTTCAAAAATTGGTGGAAAAGGATTTAATAAACTTATGTGAAAAAATTGATAATAAGGTAAGAAAAAACAAACAGAATTTAAACAAATATGAATTAAAGGCATTAAAGAACTTGTCAAAAGATAATGAAATCATCATAAGAGAAGCGGACAAGGGGGGAAGTATTGTGATTCTAAATAGAAGTGATTACTTGAAAGAATCATTTAGAATCCTAAATGACAAGGAAACCTACCAAAAATTATTTAGAGATCCGACTCATGATTTTATCAAAATTCTGTTTGAATTATTAAATAAGGCGAAGAATCTGGGGGCAATTACTTTGGACGAGAAAAAGTTCTTGTATAATGAGAACTGCAGGGTAGCGACCTTTTATTATCTCCCAAAGATACATAAAGATCAAAAGACACCTCCAGGCAGGCCAATTATTTCGGGAATTGATTCCCTTACCTGTAAACTATCCGAATATGTAGACTTTTACTTAAAACCAATGGTAACCACATTACAGTCCTACATTAGGGATACTTTACACGTGCTTAATATAATGGAGGGAATTGAATGGAATGAAGAATTTATCTGGTTGACATTAGATGTCACCGCATTATATACCAGTATACCTCACAAGGAAGGGATTGAAAGCATAGAATACTTCCTAATGAAACATGAACACCTGCCAGAAGTGAAAGTTTGGTTCCTATTGGAAGCAATAAAATTCATTCTAACTAAGAATTATTTCCTTTTTGATAAAGAATTTTTCCTTCAACTTAGCGGCACAGCAATGGGGACCAAATTTGCCCCCAATTATGCCAACTTATATATGGGGTGTTGGGAAGACCAATATATTTGGAATAATAACCCATTTAAAAATAACATCATTCTCTGGCGGAGATTTATAGATGACGTCATTGTCATCTGGAGAGGGGATGCAGAAACATTAGAAGCATTCATCATTTACCTTAATTCCAACAATAAAAATTTAAAATTCACCCACAACAGTAATAAAATTAAAATTGATTTTTTAGATATAACTTTACAACATGAGGAAAATAGAATTATCACCACATTATATAAAAAACAGACCGATTCCAATAGTTACCTGCATGCAAAAAGTTGTCACCACAAAAAATGGGTAAACAATATACCCTATGGGCAGTTTCAAAGGGTAAAAAGGAATTGCACTAAAGCAGAGGCCTTTGAAATAGAAGCTAAAGAATTGGTAACAAAATTTGTGGCAAAAGGATACTCTACTGAAGTTATTGAACAAAGTCTGAACAAAACAAGAAAACTGGATAGGAATATTCTTTTAAAAGGTAATGAGAATAGAAAAATTTCTACGTCAAAAAAGAGAAATAATTTATTCTTAACTAAATATAATAACTCAGCTACTGAAATAGAAAGAATCATTCGTCGATACTGGTATGTCTTAAAAGAAGATCCAGTATTAAAAAATTCATTAGAAGATAAACCAAATGTTGTCTTCAGAAAAAATAGATCAATAAAAACCATATTAGCACCCAGAACTTTAAGAGAAATTAAAACAAACAAATCCTGGTTAACAGATCAACACAAAGGATTTTTTAAATGCAAAAGGAAAAATTGTAATGTATGTAAATACACTGATCCAGATAATAAAGAAGTAAAATCAAATACAAATAATAAATGTTTTCCTATTAAATCTTTTTTAAATTGTCAGTCCAAATTTGTGGTGTACATCCTTGAATGTAGCTGTGGGAAACAGTATTTGGGGAGAACAAAACGTACCCTGAAACGGAGAATTAATGAACATTTGAACAATATCACCTCTGGTGATGTTCCCCACGGCGTATATGATCATTTCAGGGATGCACACCAAAATAACCCTGAAGGTCTGAAATTTAAAGCAATAGAACAGGTGGTTCTGGATAAAAGAAGGGGCAACAGACTGTTACAATTACGGAAACGTGAGACCTATTGGATACACACTCTTAAAACTTTAGAACCATATGGTCTCAATAGAGAGGTAGACATACAGGCTTTCTTATGATTTTAAAATATCTATAACCTCTAAGTCTCTTTACCTACGCTTTTTTATGAATTCAAGAATTCCCACTAATTTAAAATTACTTACGCAACCCCTAGATACATAATGTATCATTAATTAAATCTTATTAGTTTATTTTTAAATACAATTTTTAAATTTTATATTAATTATATATATAAAAAAAATTTTAATGTGTAAATTGGATGAATTAAATTAATATATTTGTATTTACGAATTTATGGGAATACAAATTAGAAATGTAATTATAATTAAGGTTTAAACACATTTTTTGTAAAGTAGAAAGGAAATCTTCTTTTCACCCTTTTTTTAAAATTATTTAATAATATTAATGAATTTTGTATTATTATTGTACGTTTGGTTTTCTGAAAGAATATATAGTATGTAATATTATAATTGTATATATACAGGGAGTGCAGAATTATTAGGCAAATGAGTATTTTGACCACATCATCCTCTTTATGCATGTTGTCTTACTCCAAGCTGTATAGGCTCGAAAGCCTACTACCAATTAAGCATATTAGGTGATGTGCATCTCTGTAATGAGAAGGGGTGTGGTCTAATGACATCAACACCCTATATCAGGTGTGCATAATTATTAGGCAACTTCCTTTCCTTTGGCAAAATGGGTCAAAAGAAGGACTTGACAGGCTCAGAAAAGTCAAAAATAGTGAGATATCTTGCAGAGGGATGCAGCAGTCTTAAAATTGCAAAGCTTCTGAAGCGTGGTCATCGAACAATCAAGCGTTTCATTCAAAATAGTCAACAGGGTCGCAAGAAGCGTGTGGAAAAAACAAGGCGCTTAATTACTGCCCATGAACTGAGAAAAGTCAAGCGTGCAGCTGCCAAGATGCCACTTGCCACCAGTTTGGCCATATTTCAGAGCTGCAACATCACTGGAGTGCCCAAAAGCACAAGGTGTGCAATACTCAGAGACATGGCCAAGGTAAGAAAGGCTGAAAGACGACCACCACTGAACAAGACACACAAGCTGAAACGTCAAGACTGGGCCAAGAAATATCTCAAGACTGATTTTTCTAAGGTTTTATGGACTGATGAAATGAGAGTGAGTCTTGATGGGCCAGATGGATGGGCCCGTGGCTGGATTGGTAAAGGGCAGAGAGCTCCAGTCCGACTCAGACGCCAGCAAGGTGGAGGTGGAGTACTGGTTTAGGCTGGTATCATCAAAGATGAGCTTGTGGGGCCTTTTTCGGGTTGAGGATGGAGTCAAGCTCAACTCCCAGTCCTACTGCCAGTTTCTGGAAGACACCTTCTTCAAGCAGTGGTACAGGAAGAAGTCTGCATCCTTCAAACATGATTTTCATGCAGGACAATGCTCCATCACACGCGTCCAAGTACTCCACAGCGTGGCTGGCAAGAAAGGGTATAAAAGAAGAAAATCTAATGACATGGCCTCCTTGTTCACCTGATCTGAACCCCATTGAGAACCTGTGGTCCATCATCAAATGTGAGATTTACAAGGAGGGAAAACAGTACACCTCTCTGAACAGTGTCTGGGAGGCTGTGGTTGCTGCTGCACGCAATGTTGATGGTGAACAGATCAAAACACTGACAGAATCCATGGATGGCAGGCTTTTGAGTGTCCTTGCAAAGAAAGGTGGCTATATTGGTCACTGATTTGTTTTTGTTTTGTTTTTGAATGTCAGAAATGTATATTTGTGAATGTTGAGATGTTATATTGGTTTCACTGGTAAAAATAAATAATTGAAATGGGTATATATTTGTTTTTTGTTAAGTTGCCTAATAATTATGCACAGTAATAGTCACCTGCACACACAGATATCCCCCTAAAATAGCTAAAACTAAAAACAAACTAAAAACTACTTCCAAAAATATTCAGCTTTGATATTAATGAGTTTTTTGGGTTCATTGAGAACATGGTTGTTGTTCAATAATAAAATTAATCCTCAAAAATACAACTTGCCTAATAATTCTCCACTCCCTGTATGTATATATATATATATATATATATATATATATATATATATCAGTGATGTGCAGTGAGGTCAGAGGCTGGTGAGGCACTAGATATGATACGCCGGAGAAACACATGTACGGAGGGCCGCAAGTACCCCAAACAGGGCAGGTTTAAATGATAGCTGAACCAGTGCACAGGTGACATAATCAGGCGATGGGTGAGAGCAAGTTAGTAACCACTGAGTTACTGATCAGCTGATTACTTCACCTGTGCACTGATTTGGCTATAATGAAAACCTGGCCTGTTGGGGGTACTTAAGGACCATTGTTGAGAAACACTGCACTAAAGCACCAGCTCATCGGAAATGTATTGATTAGCTGGAGAATAAAGCACACATACTCTGCTCACTGACACCCACACACACTCTGATCACATACACACTCACACAATTCTGTGGCACAGTGCCAGTTACTAAGCAATTAGAATGATACACAATCTCTTCTCTACTCACTACTGTATTGTAAAAATAGAAATAATTTACCATGCAAGTTTTACACAAAGTTATCAATACTGCCAACACAGCTGCTGCAATATGGTGTTCATATGCACGTGCACATCCCACTTAGGTATGCTCTTCAACAAAGGACACCAAAGGATACCAAAAGAATAGTACATAATAAAAACAAAATAGAAAGTTTATTTATTTATTTTTTTGTGCAATTTCTATCTGAATGATGGAAATTTAATTATGACTTTCATGTTCCTTTCAAAAACTAATTTGATTTGCTGACATGGGGCCAGTAACAATTGATGCTAATTCTCAAAATATAAATAACTAGAAAAGTCTATTAAAATAGCTTGCTCTACCTCAATCATGAAAGTTTAATTTTAAATGTCTCCCTTTGACTATGTGTTTAACTAATTACTTTACAGTGGCATTATTTCTAAAAACATTTAACAGCTGCAATAATTACATATATTTTTTTAAATGACTCATTATCTCCTTTTTATTAATATAAACTTGTCTAAAAGCAGCACATATTAAAAACACAATGCAACAGCTTTCAATTGATTTGTGAATTACAAGTTAACAGCAGTCTTTAAATAAATGGAGACACAGAGAAAAATAAAAATAGATACTGCATCCTCTGACTGAACAGACATAACATATATGGAGTTTGTACCAAATTAAATCAAATAACCATGAAAAAGGGAGGCTTAGCAATATTCAATGTCAAAAACTTTAATTTAAATAATGTGGACACTGCACACTTCACTTCAAACTCTGGGTTTTAAATTATGTATTTAAATCTGAATTGACCCTTTGACTTCCTGTAAGTATTGGGTTATGCTCACTTACTGTCCCCCTGTTAATGAGCTGCATCTGAACACAATTCAACAAAAACACTAAACCACATTCATTAAATTATCATTTTCATTAACAGAATCAATTTCAGTAAAATCTACAGCTGCAGCACTTACTACAATAAAATGTGGGTGAAACACTGCTCTCTCTGCCTCTCTCCCTTTCCTGCTCTGTAAGGATTCAGGAAGTGACAGTGGAACATTCCACTGCACTTAGAGGGGAAGAACAGAACTCTCTTTTTCACTTTAGCAAAGCTGTCAGCTTCACAGGACAGCAACAAAATAAATGAAAGTTGTTTTTTTTCCGTTTTTGTTTTGTTTTATATGATTTAACATCCAGCCCCAACCCTAAATTCCACTTACTAATGCCTCTCACTGGATTGGGTCAGCCCAAATGGGACTGCCTCAAATAAGCAGATAATGGGCCATGCAATGAGCTTAACCACTTTAATCCAGTAGATGGTGCAGCATGTTGTGTAAATGTGGGCAGACCTGCTTGTGCCTCTCCATTGCACAACATGTAGCTGTGAAAAAAAAATGCTGGGGAAAAAAATATAGCAATTTTTTTATTTTTTTTAAAGCCAATAAAAAAAATATTTATTTTTGCCCATATGAGAGGTGAAGCACTGCCTCACCTGCCTCTAGTGACTGCACATCACTGATATATATAGTGCCACGCAAGTTATCTACTCTTAGTTTTCTCCTAACTACTCAGCTGAACATAGTTTTTGAAACATATACATGCTATGTATGAAAGGCCCTTCTAGCAATCATCCTAGGTTACCGTTTATAGAATATACAATCAACAAATATGAATATAGAAATATGAAACATAACACTTGTTTTTAATAAAGCTAATAAACTAAATACTATATAGTATAAAGTGAGCAGATCCCTATAAAGCTTTTGAGTGAAATCTAGCATCTTACTTGTATAATGGTTACAGACCAATCACCTTTAATAGAGCCTTTACAGGTGAAAAAAACAAGAGATTCACACAGAACTCATTAAAAAAAGGTCCGGTATGGGTGAAGTTTATAGAGTTCTTTCTGGGCATAGCGTATCACCACCAAACAACGTGGCATAAATGGCAGTGTGTCGTTTTCTATCCTATGCCTGTCCTCCGCATCTGTACTTTTCGTTTTCATAATTTGCCTCGAATATCTTACGCCAGGGTTAATAAATCAGGGAACGTCGTCTCCATTTAAGAGAGGTTTGTTGTGATGCTGTCTTTATTTCTAGGCCCATAGGAGAAACGCTGTGGTCGTCTGGATGGCGGTTAGTGCTAACAGCATCAAAGCATGTTTGGGAACCTTAGCCTTGGTCTATTTGAGTAAAGATCTCTCCCACTTGGCTCTTGAGGACCACGCTTGGTATCAAAAGCTCAGTGATGATACCCTTCTCCTCATAATATATCTCAACCTCAGCTGTTACAATGTCAGGAATATGCGGATGATGCTGGGGCCCCAAAGCATCCCCTCTAGTAGTGTTCACCTCAGCTGGGTTTGGCGATATCGCTGTTAAAATCCTGCTGTCTTCCACGGGTTCAATAGCTCTATTCAATGCAGCAGTAAATTCAATTTGATTATATGTTAGAAGTCTGTTGAGCTCAGCAAATATCTGGTAAACACTAGCCATGAGGGTGGTAAGATGCCTGCCATCTTTGCAGATACAGAGCAGATTTTATGAACTTTTGCAGAACTAGTGTTTTAACAACATAGTTTAGTGTCCTCCAGGTGTTGGTTGGAAATTTAATAGGAAGTCCCACAATGGTATAGGCTACAAATGTATCTGAGTTTGGTCTTAAATCATTTTTAAATAGATTTGAGCCGGAGCTCTGAAAGCCTGCAACCTCTCGTGTGTGCTACTAGCTCCGCCCCCTCTGTAGTTCCTTTAATGAAGTTGGTTGAGGCCATTCCAGAACTGCTGTGAGCTTAGAAGGATCCATGGCAAAACCCTCCGAGATAACATAGCCAAGTAACTGGATCTGGACTTGATCAAAATCACATTTCTCCAGTTTGGCTACCAGAGAATTGTCACTGAGGCGTAGAAGTACCTGTCTCACATGTTCATGATGCTCCTCAAGGGTGGAAGAGAAAATAAGGATATCATCCAGGTAGACGATGACATTGCGGTTGAGGTCACAGAAGACATCATTGACAAATGCTTGAAAGACTGCGGGGCAGTGCACAGCCCAAAGGGCATTACGAGATATTCTTGTTTTGAAGGCAGTCTTCCATTCATGTCCTGGGAAGATACGAATCAGATTGTACGCCCCATGTAGGTCCAGCTTGAAGTAGCGAGCATTCTGAAGAGAATCATAAAGTTCAGTGATCAAAGGAATGGGATAGCGATTCTTGATAGTGATTAGGGATGCACCGAAATGAAAATTCTGGACCGAAACCGATACCGAAAATTCAGGATGCCCCTGGCTGAAAACCGAAACCAATTTTTTTTTTCTTTTTTTAACTACAGTGTGTCTGTGTGTAGCTGAGAGAGCTTGTAGGCAGGAAAGCTCCAACAAATGGGCATGGTCACTTGTACCATAGGGCGTGATCTGCAGTGAAACTGGTGGAGCTCTACAAAGGAGAGCGTGGTTATAGCCAGACAACAATACGAGGTGGACATGTGTTTTGTTTTTGGGTGTAGTTATCCATGCGATGGGCGTGGCTGCACCTGATCGTCTCTCATCGTATCTCCGCCTAGTTTGTGGTTCGGGTCTCACACTGACTCGTCAGATTATATGTCCGAAGCCCCAAATGGAGTCTGCCTGTCACCTATCACCAGAACCACCAGACTTAGCTATGACCTTACGTGCAAGGTGGTTATAGAAAGTTACTGTGCTTTTTTTTTTTAATTTAATATTTTTATTGAGGAACTACATAGTACAAATAATAAACATACATAAAATTGTACATTAGCGATAATTCAAATATTATATAGTGAACTGATATTCATCAAATATTTAAAGAGTCCTCTATTTTTGCTTACGATTTCTGCCCCTGATAATACGATTCAGGCCGCTCTTGGACCTTACCTTTTAAATTAAAGTAATGTTGGGGACATTATGTAACGGGATAAAGAAAACAATAAAAAGGAAAAACAAACAGGTATAACAAGTACACAAAGAGTTAAACCTTAAGGTAAAAATGCATAGGCTAAACCTTCTGATATCTTTCTGAAAAAGGATATGAAGTGCATACTCCAAGTCTTGTATATTACAGAGGGGTAACATAGCACTGAACATGACAGATAAACTATTGCTCCATGTATTCCAACTCTGACCATTGAAATTATTAATAATATCTCATAACTTAATTATGACAACCTAGTATGCATTATACGTGAGTAACATATATTCCACAGGAAGAACTTGTGATTAAGGATTGCCGTCTACGTGATGATACATATAGTCCAATATAATTAACATTAGAACCCATTTCACTTTATCGGAATTGATGTTTATTCTACTTCGCCCATAGCCTCGGCCGCAGGCCACCAAGCGAGTATATATTTTGACATATTGTGGTTATATGCAATGTTGTCCTGGTATATGTTTTTATTGTCTAAAATGTTCCTCCAGGGGCCTCCCACTTACCGCCAGTATAAACAGACAAACAAATAAGATATTATTAGGACATTAACATTGTTTGCAGGGCCAGTGTCAATAACATGGTGTCATACATAGCAAGCTTAACGTAGTAATTATTTGATGCAATCCTGTGGAGTCTTGCAGTGTGCTAGAGTTGCCTAGTATATTTTAGATAAAGCACAGACCTATAAATAAGTAAATAGCTGAAACATAAAAAGCAGAACAACTGGGTTAAACATTGATACTTTACGAACTGGGATTTTGAGTTAAGTTTTAGCCACAAGACTTAGATTATCCATTTGAGAGTTTACCAGCAGGGTTGCATGAGTCCCCAAACAAAGCGTAAGAAGAGTGGCTCAGAGGAAAAGAAAGATTTTTATGTGTAGTCCCAGGTTCACATATTTTGTGGAGATCATTCTGCATTATTTGGATTGTTTCTGAGGAAAGATGAAGTTGATCAGAAATGCCAAGCATGGCCGCCAACACAGAAAGCGATTGCAGCTCAGCCCTGACCGGTAGGTTAGGTCCCTTCATCCACTGGAGTCTATTTAACCTGCCGGGTGAGAACAAAGTCTTATACCTCATTGAGCTCTTCTGCTCCATTCTTATTGCATGTGGGCTATTTGCTTTCTCCAATGTCGGCATGACCCGTCTCGGTTCATAGAATAAGGTACATTCTAAGGGCTCCTTTTGTGTGCTGGGTTTATCCAGGGTGAACACCTAGGTGCTAGCGGCAGTTACAGATGAAAAGCGCTTTGTTAGGATGTCAAATGGAGCTTTATCAATTAGTTGCTGGAACATTAATTCGGGTTTCCACCATCTTGCTTGAAAGTTGTCATGCGTATCTAGTTCTCCTACAGTAGCCATCTTAACTACGCAGTACTTAATCCCGTATGTTCCGCTTCAAATTCGTGTATATTAGTCCAAAAGGTAGTATATTCAAAGAACTCAGTGTGTTATAACTGAAAAAGTCAGTAAGGCAGATTCCTGCTGCTAGCACTGATAACCCGGTGGAGGTCGTCACCTACAGATAGGCCGCTGCCTTAGGTTTCTTTTGTCCGAACTATAGCTCTGATTTCATAAGAACAACAAACAAAGAGTATAATCTAGTCACCGTAGCTCCAGTGACTGTTGTATGTTGAGATATATAGATGGTTTTGTTGTTGAGTGCTCTTAAATCGGCAGATTTATGGAGAATTCCTTCAGAGCTTATAGTAGATGCGTCTTGTCCGGTACGCTGCTCGGACACCCCCCCGTTACTGTGCTTTTTGTATACACTGTCTGGTGGGTGCTAATTTGTACCAACTGTGTACGAGCTTGGGGCTTATGCATATATAGTGTGCACGCATATTTGCCACAGGCGAATAGAATGTCTAGGCACAAGAGGCTGATGTTTAAGCACTGTATATAAGG
The DNA here is from genome assembly GCF_027579735.1 of Bombina bombina. Lineage (NCBI taxonomy): Eukaryota > Metazoa > Chordata > Amphibia > Anura > Bombinatoridae > Bombina > Bombina bombina. The sequence goes on along the minus strand of NW_026512529.1, from coordinate 179,451 downwards.
CTTATACATATTCCCTGTGCGTGCTTAGGGTTGTGTCTGATAATATCAAGTGTTTACAAACATGTTACTTATCCCCCTTTGAATACTGTATTCAGAACTTTGGTTTCCTTCTAATAAAAAAAAAAAAAAAAAAAAAAAAAAAGGGCACTGCTGGTTTCAAATATCATCATGTCATGGTACTTAAGTGTGCGCTCTGTGTATCATGCCAGTGCTGTGCTGCTCACCTTATACTAAGGATAGACATGTAACTCAATAGAGAGGGCTGTACATTTTTAGCCATTTTGGTCCTCTTTGGGCAGAAATTGGAATTGCACATTTTCTGCGGCCCAAATATTGGTGCATAGCTAGTATTATTCTTTATTTAGTTCTGTGTAACAGAATCATATTTAACTGTTTTTTTTTACCAATTACCAAAATAAAGTATAGTCCTAGAAAACTATTTTTTTTTTTTTTAATTTTCTTTTATTGAGATTCTTGAGTTGAGTACAACATAAAAAGATTCAATACATTCCAACTGCAATAAACAATCTACAATATTCAGTATGGTGTTAACATCTGTATCTTCATTTGGTAGACAAAAATTTGAGTCCATATATGTTTGTAGATTTAAAACTGTAAAGTATAAAAAGTCTTTGAGAATCTCATTTTCTTCTTTATAAACATGGCGTTTGAACAATGGTTAATGCGGTGATTCAAAGAGTGAACCAATTGTTATAGGCAGCATAAATAAAGAAATGATAACCATGAAGAATAAAATATATACAGAACTATAATAAAATTGTTCTAATACACAAGGCAATCTATGAATTCTTGACACCTTCAACACAAACATTTGGGTGCTCCTCAAGGTGGAGAATGATAAAGAGATGTTACTGTCTTCATCTTTTATAATAAGGTATCCCAATTTGACCAGCATCAGCGGGTAAACACCGCTCAGTAGTAGTCAAAAAGAGAGAGAAAAAAGAAAGGAGATGTCAAGGCTCTAATATAACAATGTTTCACACGCGCAATAAACTATATAGGGGTGGGGGGTATTATTGATAAGATATGTATATAACAATATGAGCCCGGGCCTAAGCCTAGGTTTGGCAATGGGAATAGGAATAGGAGGGCGGAGCCAGCGAAAATATAATATAAGTAAATACTCGAGGGCCTCAGAATTTTTGTGTATAATGATGATATTATAATGTGGCAGTTTTTATGAAACTGTGCTATAAATTAGTGGGAAAAGCAAAAGGTAAAATTTGCATATGTTTATCCCATTGTATCCTAAGTGTATCTGGCGCAATACATTTTTTGAGGGAGATGAGGTAGGGCCAAGATAAAGCAAGGGAGCTGTTAAATTAATTAGAACGAGTAATGGACCCTCACAGATCTCCTACATAAACAGAGTTAAAGCTTCTAGGTGATACTGAGTTGAGATCATAAACATATTAATACAGACGTAAGTATATATGTAAAATATCTACATTTTGGCCCATACTATGAAGCTCCTTTTACAAGCTTATAACATTTATGTTAAAACCACTATGAGTAAGGGATATAATTTGTATCTCCCCTCAGGGATTGTTGTCCCCACTGGACACAGACGGAAAAGGGATATTGGATATGACTCACCCTGATACACAGAGTGGGAAAGGGCGAGGGGAGATGCCTTCCCTATCTTTTCTATTTTAGTAAGGTTGTTAGTCATACATAGTATAAACATAGGCATTGTATTTAAATTATCAAAATGTAGTTATATATATATGGTCAGGCTGATTGGGGAAAAATAGGAGAGGGGGGAGGAGGGGGGGCGGAGCCTGCTAAGGAGGGATTCTGGTCTAGCTTTTGAGTCTTTACACCATATTTCCAGTTCAGATATGCTGATATGACACAGTGATTGATAGAGAGCCACAATACTATGGATATTACAATAAGAACAATATAGATAAGGTGAGTCCACTAGTATAGCCAAACATAACAATAGAGTATATGTATGATAGTGGATATTATCTTATATCCAAAACTGTGGGGTACTGCTTGTGAGGTTTGCGATAGGAGGAGATACAAAACAAGGACTAAAAATGCATGGGAAAACCATAAAATAAAAAATTATACACACATGCAGGGCCAAAGTTCAGGATTACTCCTAACTAGGGGAGGAAGCTAAAAATATAATAATTTGGGGGTAAATAGCCCCGAAATCTCAGGCATAAAAGCCATCATTTGGGAAATCTATTATGTGGGAGTCAGAGTCTTATCATGGTGTCAGCATCCCTTAGACATTAGAACCAAATTACCCCACCCATAGACAACTGCCGCTCCAGTCCGTTGCTGGCTGTAGACGCCACCGGAAGTCACAGGGGGAATGTAATTGGTGTGAGGCCACAGGGGGTGCAAGCCGAAAATGCGGCCGGTTCCGCCGCAATAATAGCAAAGGAAGAAAAAATGTAATCAGCTGCACTGGCGGTTGTGGTATAAAAATCAAAAATTTATTAGTTCTGTTTAAAAACAAGGTACAAGCAGGCTAGGCAGACAGAACATCCTAACATGTTTCGTGCCCAACACGGCACTTAATCATAGGTCCTATGATTAAGTGCCGTGTTGGGCACGAAACATGTTAGGATGTTCTGTCTGCCTAGCCTGCTTGTACCTTGTTTTTAAACAGAACTAATAAATTTTTGATTTTTATACCACAACCGCCAGTGCAGCTGATTACATTTTTTCTTCCTTTGCCAAATTACCCCACACCAGATCAGCTAAGGGGCTATGCTGTAAGGTAAATACAGTGTTAATGCAATTTATTAGAGACCCCCTAAATGAATATCACAAATAACAGGTTCATCTCTCATGGAATATTAATATGGACTCAAGTCATTTCTCCTTAGGTATCTATAATATTTCTAGGAAAACAGAAAAGACTCCCATTTATGTGTCAGGAGACATATAAATCTCTGTCATAGGGGAGAAACCTTTCATCAGTAACCAACTCTGTGCTTGAAAACTAACCCAATCCCTAGTGTACAATCTAAGCTTCTATAGACTTTAGGAAAAACATATTCAAACTTAGTGAGAAAAAAAAGAATACAAGAACAACAACAGGTACAAAGCCATACAAATTGCAATATATTAATAGTAAGACCTTTGGTATGATGTTGTGAAAACTCTACCAATATGTATAGCCAACAGGTAACTAGGTACGTCGTAGTGTGAAAATGTCAGGGTCTTTGTGACTAGCCCACACCTTTCCTTTGCAGTCGCTCCAGTCTAAACTTATAATGCAGGAGAACTCGGGACAGTGAAGGTGACGGCAAATCAGATGTGTTTAACTGGCTGAGGTTACCCGATGGCAGAGGTCTCAAATCTCCATGTGTCTCATGTGTGGAGCGGTCCACAATATGGTTTCCCATGCGTCGCTGGTAGTCTCCTCTTACCCTCTGGAGTAGGTGAGTCTGATCTGCTCCCTGTTGTGCATTCGCTGCAATGCCGTTGTGTAGCTGTAGGTTGATGGTATCAATTCGAGTTTTGCCGATAGAAAGCTTCACCCTGGATCCAATCTGCTGCATAATGCCAGCGTCAGAGCTACATATGGGGCTAGTAGCAGGGTATTTCCGCTCAGGCGATGTAGAATATTGCCTAGTATTCATCTCCCCGACATTCAGTGACCAGCTCTCAGCTATATCTCCGGTATGCGATAGGAAGCCTTTATCGCCCTGCAGTTGTTTCTGCTGTATGGTGATGTCTCTTGTCTCCGCCATCTTAGATATGGCATTGTCTTCTTCGCAGCATTGCGTTTTAATCAGATGTGTGAGATCGTCAAAGTAGACATAGATCTTCTGATCTAGTTTTATAAGAAGATATTGTATTTGACTATGAAGGTCTTCCCCCATGTTTGAAAACTTGTTGCCACAGTGCTATAATAGCTGTATAACCCGGGAATCCAGGAAGGAGAATGTGAAGATGAATAAAGGCCGCTGCAGTATTTGCAGTAGTTTGTCATGGCGCTCCGTTTCCAAGCTGTCTAAGGTGACAAAACTGCTGCAGCAGTTTGTTGTTGACCTCGTCACCACTTTGCAAAAGTTTATAATTGGTAAAAAGTGGATGTGTCAGGGAGCTCAGTAAAACAGTTTAAGCCTGCCCACTGTTCACACTCCTCACAAAGTGTGAAAAAGTTGAAAAGACTGAAAGGAAAGATTGTGGGTGGCGCCAGTGAAGGCTAACTGTGAGAGTAATTGATTTCTGGTGGGGAATATGTCTAAAAGTGTGAGTCACAATTTCCAAAAAATAAAAGTATATATATAAATCACAACTATACCTATTGTAAAAAGAGATTATTAATAATATTACCAAACTAATTCAGCTCTAAGGACAATAAAATATAATCCTAAAAAACAAGTTATTTAAATAAATTGATAATATTTTATTTTAATACATAGACTAGTCAAAACATTAGGACATTTAGAGTAGAATTGCACCGGTGCCCCTAAAATAATTAGTATTAAAAAATCTAATAGAACAATGATTCCTAAAAAACAATTCCTAAAACACAATATAATATACTTATTCCTAAAACACAATTTATTATACTTATAATATACTTCTTCCTAAAACACAATATATTATACTTATCAAACAATCTAAAATAAAGAACATAAGATGAGAGGTGATTCGTGTGATGCAGGTTAGTGGAAGTATAATACAGATACCAGCTCTCAAAGTCCCTTTTAGTAACCTTGCAGCGATAACATTAGTCAGATTCTGATTTACTCCTATTCCGGATAAGTGTAATAAAGTTGCAACTTAAGATATTTTTCCAATTTGTTACATCAAATTTGTTACATCAAATTAGCCCGGGCTGATCTTTTCAGTATTGATGCGTGTAAGATAAATCTAGTATGCTGAATCTGGGTCTCAGCGATATTGGCAAGCTTTTGTATTATCAGTTCTTACTCACCAAATATCCCCTCAGTGTAGCACAGTCTGGTTTCACTGTTGTATAACCGCCAGGCTATCTCACCAACAGTTGGACTTTCCTTCTTAATTTGCGACAAATACCGCGACAGCAGTTTCTTCGCTTTAATACTTGAAAATCCTCAGAGGGTATAACGATCCGTTTGCAGAAGTGCGCGCACTTATTTTGAAATTGCCGCTCCTACCGTTCAACCAATCTGTCTTCCTTTTGTTTGCACAGATCCTGGCTTCTTGGTATACGGTTCTGGGAGCACAATGATGGTACATACAGGCTCTCAATCAGCCTCTCCTTGCTTTGCACAAAGCTCACAGGTGCTGGGAAATCAGTCAATCCACGCGTATCGGCTCTCATGGGGCCTTTGTCAAGATAACTGTTCCCATTGTTTCTCTCCTAATAAAGGCTGTAAAATTAACCCCTTAGTGTTCAAGTCAATTAGCTCATCAAGATGTTTTCTCTTTCTTAACAGTTTTTGTTTTTTCAAAAAATAATAAATAAATTGGTATCTTAAATCCTTTGTTGAAGAGTTTTTTATTATATATTGTTTTGTATTCCAGACTTGCAAGGTTACTATCAATGATAGAAGTATAATACTACATATTTTGGAATTTCCTGCTAAACATTCATCTCTAAATGTGGATTATACCTCTCACCACCTAAAAACATTCTTCATAAGTCCATTTTAAATAAGGGGAAGAGAATAAGTCAACTTGGATATCTATTATACATTTCAAAATGGATATAAAAAAAATTAATTTATTACTATGAGATTAAGTCTAAAATTAACATAATACTAGCTGGAAGCCTCCAAATTTTATATAGAAAGATCTATATATATATATATATATATATATATATATATATTAGATGACAGTAGTCCATTTATATATACAAAATTCATATGTCTTACAAAATGTATAATATAATAAATGTAATAAACAACCTAAGTTTATATATATACAAAAATATCAGTCTAGATAGAAAATGTATTTAATGGTATATTTTAAAATTATTGTTATAGATCCAAAACGGAAATGTTAAGAATATTTAATAAGATAAAATTGAGACAGACCAAACAATTTTTTTTTTTTTTTTTTTTTTTATAAAATCTAAAAAAATCTAAAAACTCAAAAAAGGACCAGGATAGACTAAGTGTTAGGATTTAGGGTTTAAATTCTATAGGCCATTCAGATAAGTCTATTCAGATAAGTCTATTCAGATCAAGCTCACTATTCAAACCAAAATTATAGATCAATTCTGCTTCTTGTCTAAGGAGCTTCCTCTCCATATCTCCCCTTCTCCCATCTCCATGCACTTTTTTTATCCCCCAGTATTTCATACAATTTAAATTTCCCTGGTGTTTTTCATAAAAGTGTTTATATAGTGTCGTGTCTTTCCTATAATTTTCAATACTTAGGATGTGCTCCCTAATCCTATCTCTGAGTTTTCTACTCGTTTGACCGAGGTACAAAAGATTACAGTCACATTTAATGGCATAGATAACATTCTCGTCTGAACATCTAATAATTCCATTAATTTTATATAATTTCCCTGTTTTGCTAGATTCTAGACCTTTCAATTTGCTACTGTATCTGCACGATTTGCATGAATGGCAAGGGTAAAAGCCCTCTATTATATTCCCTTCAAGGTCCTTCATCCTTCCATTTACCATAGTCATTTTATTTCTCTTAAACTCACTAGGGGCCAGTAAATTCTTAAAATTTTGGGCTTTTTTATAAATAAATCTAGGGTTTCTGCTTATATTATGGCCAATTAAAGGGTCTTTTAGCAGTAAGTGCCAGTGTTTGTTAACCACTTTCTTAAAAAGTTTATGTTGAGACGAAAAGGTAGTAATTATTGGTATATCTAATTCCTCATCACTTGTGACATTAAAACTTATCCTTTTCTGTTTATGTTTCTTTTTTAGTAGATCTTTTCTATCAACCTTTTTGATATCACTTGCCAGTTTTTCTATATTTTTACTGTCATACCCTTTTTGTTTGAATCTATCAATAATAGTTCGTGATTGGCTATCATATTCATCAGATTTTGTGCAATTCTTTCTTACTCTTAATAGCTGCCCTTTGGGTATGTTCTTTTTCCAAATATCAAGATGGTTACTTTCTGCATCTATATAATTGTTGGTATCCACTTTTTTAAAAAAGGTCCTAGTCACAAGTTCACCAGCCATTATTTCAATTTCAATATCTAAAAAACTTATTTTATTTGAACTATATTCGTGAGTGAAAATTAGGCCATATTCATTATGGTTCATATCCTCAATAAATTGGTCCAGTAGCTCAAGGTCCCCTTTCCACACAATAAACATGTCGTCTATATATCGCCTATAGAGCACAAGGTTCGCACCCCATGGGGATCTTCCAATAAATTCTTCTTCGAAGATCCCCATGAACAAATTCGCATAACTGGGTGCGAACCTTGTGCCCATAGCGGTCCCTTTTGTTTGTAAATAGTATCTATCATCGAATTTAAAATAGTTTTTATTTAAAATAAACTTTATACACTCCAAAATGAATTTCCCTTGTTCCTTTAACATATTTTCATCTTTTTGTAGATAAGATTCTATTGCTCTTAGGCCTAAAGAGTGGTCAATATTGGTATATAACGCACTAACGTCACAAGTGACTAAAATCATATTATGTTCCCATTTCAATGTCTCAATTTCATTTAAAAAGTGTGTTGAGTCAAGTAAAAATGAGGGTAGTTGTTTCACATACCCCTGCAAAAAGTAATCTATATATTGAGACAAATTGGAGGTTATACTTTCAATCCCAGATATTATGGGACGCCCTGGAGGTCTCTCTAGGTCCTTATGGACCTTTGGGAGAAAATAAAAGATTGGTGTCCTAAAATTTTTTACCAACAAAAAATCATATTCAGTATCATTTATCAATTTTATCGATTTTGCATCATTAAGGAGTGTTTCCAGATGTTTAAAAAAGGTGTCACCTGGATCCCCATTTAGTTTTCTATATGTGGTGGTATCATTTAGTAACCTCTGTGCTTCTTCTAAATAATATGTGCTATTCATGATCACTATCCCCCCACCTTTGTCTGCTTGTTTTATCACCAGATCTTTCCTATTCTGTAATTCTTTTATTAAACTTTTTTCTTTGAGGGACAGATTCCATTTAATACTCTTAGTGTCGGTTGTATCTAATTCGTCTAGGTCTTTCTTTACTGATTTCTCGAAGGACTCAATATAATTACCTTTTTCATGACTTGGGAAAAAATTTGATTGTTTTCTAAAGTCTGTCTGTATGTAGCTTTTTGATGCTGGATCTTTTTTCTCTTCTAGACAGTTTTTTAAAATTGGATTTTTAATAAAGTATTTTTTCAAGGTCAATTTTCTGATAAATTGGTTTATGTTAATAAGGTGTTCAAATTTGTTCATCTTAGATGAGGGGGCGAATGACAAGCCCTTGCTCAATATTAATTCTTGTTCTTTAGTTAGTGAAACGTTACTGATATTAAAAATTCCTTTGGTTACTGTCTCAGTTCCTATTTCTGGCATCTCCTCTCTGGGTTCTAATCTTCCTTTTCCTCTCCCTCTGTTCCCTCTCTTCTCCTTTTTCCTTTTGGAGGATCGTGGGTTCTCTCCCTGCCTACATCTAAAAAAATCATTGGAGGTGCCTGGTTGAGTGGTTCGATAATCTTTTGGGTCAACTTCTAATGCCTCATATCTATTATGTGTCGGTACTCTCCAATTTTCTCTTTGTTGTTGTTGCTTATCTCCTTTATATTCAGGTTTATTATTAGATTGACTCCATTGTTCATTTCTATTAAACCACCCCCTTTCATTGAATGTTCCTCTCTGATTCCAACCCCTATAGTTATTTTCTCTCCACGAATTCCTATGTAGGTTATCATTACCATTATAGTATTCCCTATCATATCTAACATTTGTCTGATGTCTCCCGTTAAATCTAGATGAGTAATTATTATAACCCCTATGTGGTGTATATTGGTTGGAATATCCCATATAGTTAGGTTCCCATCTTCCATGGTGCTGACCCTGGTTATCTCTATAGTTGTTGTGTCTGGGTTTATAATTTCTTCTATCAAAATCTCCTTTCCACTGTTCTGTATTTCCCCTATAATCTCTCCTATTTTCTTCTCTATGTAGACTCCCTATATTAGTTTCATAAAGATTAGTTCTCCTCTCATCTTCATTGGATAATCTTTTTATCTCTGGGTCTTGTTCTACTACTGTTTCTTTGTTTTCTTTCCTTTTGCTGAACAACGATGCATTTTTCATCTCTTAAAAAAGTGGATACCAACAATTATATAGATGCAGAAAGTAACCATCTTGATATTTGGAAAAAGAACATACCCAAAGGGCAGCTATTAAGAGTAAGAAAGAATTGCACAAAATCTGATGAATATGATAGCCAATCATGAACTATTATTGATAGATTCAAACAAAAAGGGTATGACAGTAAAAATATAGAAAAACTGGCAAGTGATATCAAAAAGGTTGATAGAAAAGATCTACTAAAAAAGAAACATAAACAGAAAAGGATAAGTTTTAATGTCACAAGTGATGAGGAATTAGATATACCAATAATTACTACCTTTTCGTCTCAACATAAACTTTTTAAGAAAGTGGTTAACAAACACTGGCACTTACTGCTAAAAGACCCTTTAATTGGCCATAATATAAGCAGAAACCCTAGATTTATTTATAAAAAAGCCCAAAATTTTAAGAATTTACTGGCCCCTAGTGAGTTTAAGAGAAATAAAATGACTATGGTAAATGGAAGGATGAAGGACCTTGAAGGGAATATAATAGAGGGCTTTTACCCTTGCCATTCATGCAAATCGTGCAGATACAGTAGCAAATTGAAAGGTCTAGAATCTAGCAAAACAGGGAAATTATATAAAATTAATGGAATTATTAGATGTTCAGACGAGAATGTTATCTATGCCATTAAATGTGACTGTAATCTTTTGTACCTCGGTCAAACGAGTAGAAAACTCAGAGATAGGATTAGGGAGCACATCCTATGTATTGAAAATTATAGGAAAGACACGACACTATATAAACACTTTTATGAAAAACACCATGGAAATTTAAATTGTATGAAATACTGGGGGATAAAAAAAGTGCATGGAGATGGGAGAAGGGGAGATATGGAGAGGAAGCTCCTTAGACAAGAAGCAGAATTGATCTATAATTTTGGCACGTTACATCCATCAGGTTTGAATAGTGAGCTTGATCTGAATAGACTTATCTGAATATGGCCTATAGAATTTAAACCCTAAATCCTAACACTTAGTCTATCCTGGTCCTTTTTTGAGTTTTTAGATTTTTTAGATTTTATAAAAAAAAAAAAAAATTGTTTGGTCTGTCTCAATTTTATCTTATTAAATATTCTTAACATTTCCGTTTTGGATCTATAACAATAATTTTAAAATATACCATTAAATACATTTTCTATCTAGACTGATATTTTTGTATATATAAAAACTTAGGTTGTTTATTACATTTATTATATTATACATTTTGTAAGACATATGAATTTTGTATATATAAATGGACTACTGTCATCTAATATATATATATATAGATCTTTCTATATAAAATTTGGAGGCTTCCAGCTAGTATTATGTTAATTTTAGACTTAATCTCATAGTAATAAATTAATTTTTTTTATATCCATTTTGAAATGTATAATAGATATCCAAGTTGACTTATTCTCTTCCCCTTATTTAAAATGGACTTATGAAGAATGTTTTTAGGTGGTGAGAGGTATAATCCACATTTAGAGATGAATGTTTAGCAGGAAATTCCAAAATATGTAGTATTATACTTCTATCATTGATAGTAACCTTGCAAGTCTGGAATACAAAACAATATATAATAAAAAACTCTTCAACAAAGGATTTAAGATACCAATTTATTTATTATTTTTTGAAAAAACAAAAACTGTTAAGAAAGAGAAAACATCTTGATGAGCTAATTGACTTGAACACTAAGGGGTTAATTTTACAGCCTTTATTAGGAGAGAAACAATGGGAACAGTTATCTTGACAAAGGCCCCATGAGAGCCGATACGCGTGGATTGACTGATTTCCCAGCACCTGTGAGCTTTGTGCAAAGCAAGGAGAGGCTGATTGAGAGCCTGTATGTACCATCATTGTGCTCCCAGAACCGTATACCAAGAAGCCAGGATCTGTGCAAACAAAAGGAAGACAGATTGGTTGAACGGTAGGAGCGGCAATTTCAAAATAAGTGCGCGCACTTCTGCAAACGGATCGTTATACCCTCTGAGGATTTTCAAGTATTAAAGCGAAGAAACTGCTGTCGCGGTATTTGTCGCAAATTAAGAAGGAAAGTCCAACTGTTGGTGAGATAGCCTGGCGGTTATACAACAGTGAAACCAGACTGTGCTACACTGAGGGGATATTTGGTGAGTAAGAACTGATAATACAAAAGCTTGCCAATATCGCTGAGACCCAGATTCAGCATACTAGATTTATCTTACACGCATCAATACTGAAAAGATCAGCCCGGGCTAATTTGATGTAACAAATTTGATGTAACAAATTGGAAAAATATCTTAAGTTGCAACTTTATTACACTTATCCGGAATAGGAGTAAATCAGAATCTGACTAATGTTATCGCTGCAAGGTTACTAAAAGGGACTTTGAGAGCTGGTATCTGTATTATACTTCCACTAACCTGCATCACACGAATCACCTCTCATCTTATGTTCTTTATTTTAGATTGTTTGATAAGTATAATATATTGTGTTTTAGGAAGAAGTATATTATAAGTATAATAAATTGTGTTTTAGGAATAAGTATATTATATTGTGTTTTAGGAATTGTTTTTTAGGAATCATTGTTCTATTAGATTTTTTAATACTAATTATTTTAGGGGCACCGGTGCAATTCTACTCTAAATGTCCTAATGTTTTGACTAGTCTATGTATTAAAATAAAATATTATCAATTTATTTAAATAACTTGTTTTTTAGGATTATTTTTTATTGTCCTTAGAGCTGAATTAGTTTGGTAATATTATTAATAATCTCTTTTTACAATAGGTATAGTTGTGATTTATATATATACTTTTATTTTTTGGAAATTGTGACTCACACTTTTAGACATATTCCCCACCAGAAATCAATTACTCTCACAGTTAGCCTTCACTGGCGCCACCCACAATCTTTCCTTTCAAAAGTTTATAATTGTTTAGTGAAGTGTTTTTGTTAATTATTGCATTTTTAGGCCTAGGAGCTCAGCAATAGCATGTCTGCTTCTAATGGCTGCTAGCTCCGCCCCCCAGTCCTAGAAAACTATTATTATATGCAAAACAGTAAGTCAAGTAATGAACTCAAACAGGAGCTCTAGGCTGGCATCAAATTTGACATATGCTACACAATAATTTTACCGAAAATAAAAGGCAAAAAAACCCGAAAACCGAAATAACCAAAAATGCCATTTTAAGCCTAAACTTTCTGCGACCGAAATTTCGGTGCATTCCTAATAGTGATGATGTTTAAGGCTCTGTAGTCAATACAGGGTCTGAGCCCACCATCCTTCTTACTGATGAAAAAGAAGCCAATCCTGGCAGGAGAGGAGGAAGGGCAAATAAAACCTTTAGCTAGGTTCTCTTGAATATACTCCTCCATAGACTTGGTTTCAGCGTTGGAGAGTGGATATGTCCTCCCTCTAGGAAGTGGGGCTCCAGGAAAGAGGTCAATTTTGCAGTCGTAAGGATGGTGGGGTGGCAGCACATCAGCTGCTTTCTTTTCGAACACATCTGTGAAATCCGCATATACTGAGGGAAGGCTTGAAGGGGTCTGTAGACTGGCTATAAGGATGCGGAGCAGAAGACTAACCTTAGCAAGGCAGGAGTGGAAGCAGGAGGTAACCCAGGAGGCCAACTGTCCCTCAGCCTAGTCAAACTGTAGATTGTGTATACGAAGCCAAGGATGACAGGTTATGATGGAGAATGAATGACATCGAACTGCAACTGTTCGGTATGAATGACTCCCACAGTCAGGGTTAGGGGTGCTGATTCGAAATGGATTAAACTTGATCCAAAGGGAGTGCCATCCAGAGCAGTTATCTTGAGACATTGCTTTTTCTGCAAAAGATGTAAGCCTGCCTGAATCATAAAACGGTGATCAAGAAAATTTCCAGCTGCCCCTGAATCAATAAAGGCTTGAGCGTGGACAGAATTCTAAAAGGAAGGCCAGGGAAACAGGTACCAGGATCCTAAAGGAGTGAGGGGGTTTAGTAGTGATCACACTTAAAGGTACCCGAATACTATCCTCTAAGCATTTTTCTCGGCAGAATATTAGAGTTAGAACCACAATAGAAAGTCTCAATCTCCTTCTTCTCTGTCTTCGGATTCAGAGGGTTTGAGGGAGGAGGAATCCATGGGTTCCTCTACAGAGTTTACTGGAGGTGCTGAGGGGGAAAAGAGGATAGTCTAGAGACTGGACAAGTGAGAGGATGAGAGGGAAGATTTCTACAAGTTCTGTCTCTCTCAGCTTGTCTCTCCTGGAAGCGGGAATCTAGACCGATACAAAGCATTATAAAGTTATCCAAGGAAGAGTGAACATTGAAATAAGTAAGTTCATTCTTGATGCTTCATGAAAACCTCTCCTAAAGGCTGCCTTGAGAGCACTGTCACCCCAACTGGTCATAAGGGCCAAGGTGCGAAGCACTATAGCAGAGACCGGCAGTGTAACAACAGGAACAGTATCTTTCACAGCAAGTAGTGAGGAGAGCTTAGAGGTTATAGCCTCTAGTTTAGCATCCACACTCTGCAGTTGTGTGGTATGGGTTCCCAGCATCTGTCCTTGAAGATAAACTGCTCTTGCTACCTCATTTGGGTACATGGCCCAAGTATAATGTTATACTCATGGGATATTCACTATCAGATCAAACTTGGCCAGTAGTCTTCTTATCCCGGCGTCAAGCTGAAAAGATAGGAAATATCCCAGAGCAGAGAAAGTTTGTAAAATGAGGTAAGAGGTACTCACAGTAGGCAGGGTAGTCTTTAGCAGCAACAGGAAGGAAAAACAGCGGTATGGCAGTTCAGGGAAAAACCAATAGAAGGACCAGAAATAGACAGGAGTTAGCAACAAAGGAAATCCAGTAATATAACAGTTCAAGGATAAACCAATAGAATGGTCAGGCAGGCAGAGTTATGTAACAGTATAGCAATCCAATAGTTCAGGGGTCAAGCAGACAGAGTGGTCAGACAGGCAGAGTTCAGCAACAGTATAGCAATCCAGTACTTTAGGGGTTAAGCACACAGAGTAGTCGGACAGGCAAAGTTCAGCAACGTTATGGCAATCCAGCACTTCAGGGGTTAAGCAAGCAGAGTAGTCATACAGGCAGAGTTCAGTAACAAAATAGCAATCCAGCACAAACAAAAATAGCACCCAGGAGCACACACAGTAACACTTGGGCAGTGATGTAAGGTGAATGGAGTACTTACATAGGCGCATATTGGCATCAAGGAGGAAACGCAGGTGAAATCAGAGCGGCATCCAGGAGAGAGAGAGAGAGACACAGCGTGTGGCGATGATGTCATTGCCGCAAGCTCTGTACCACCGCCTGCATCTATGGCAACGGCCATAACAACGAGTCACCACCACTGCGTCTATGGCAACAGCTAAGCTAGCCTCCTTAAGTCCAGAAAATCAATTGGAAGTTGGAAAAAACACCACGAGATGCAGTAAGATCATGTGATAAATTTGACCTTTTTTTTTTTTTTTATAATAAGAACTTAACATAACTAAACATGTTCGGTTCGGTTTCTACTACATTGTTCATTGTCCATTGAGAAAGTCCCTTTTGGATAGTGTCCCAACCTGTAAGGATACTATAATTATCTTGTACTGCAAGGTTGTAGCTTACTGGTATGAAGGTTGCATTGTCCTGGCATTTCTTCCATGTTCAACAGGTGACATAATACTCATTGGTAGACACTGGGATTGAGGATGAGTAGTAAAGAGAGGTAAGATTGTCTAGAGTCATAGCAAGAGGGGAGAGAAAGGGGGTGGAAAAAGAGGTGAGATGTGGTTGCAGAGAAAGTCTATTTCCCTCTATTGAGGTTGGAGGGGGAAGAGGTAGGGGATTATTTTTACTGTTCTGGGAGGGATTTGATTGGGTGTTATCATTATCATGTTGTGTGCACTTTCCCAAAGGAATTTGGCCTTAAGAAAAAAGGCTATTCTGTTTCGTCTGAGGTATCCGTATTCTTCTAGGCTTACTAGCTCTGATACTCTATCTTTCCACATGTTAAAGGGACACTGAACCCAAATTTTTTATTTCATGAATAAGAGAGCATGCAATTTTAAGCAACTTTCTAATTTACTCCTATTATCAATTTTACTTCGTTCTCTTGCTATCTTTATTTGAAAAAGAAGGCATCTAAGCTAAGGAGCCAGCCATTTTTTTGTTCAGGCACTGGACAGCACTTGCTTATTGGTGGGTGAATGTATCCACCAATCAGCAACAACAACCCAGGTTGTTCACCAAAAATGGGTTGGCTTCTAAACTTACATTCTTGCTTTTCAAATAAAGATACCAAGAGAATGAAGAAAATTTGATAATAGGAGTAAATTAGAAAGTTTCTTAAAATTGCAAAATTGCATGCTCTAGCTGAATCATGAAATAAAAAAAAATTGGGTTCAGTGTCCCTTTAAGGGAAGGTGTTATGGTTGTTTTCCAGTGTCTGGCTTTTAGGGATTAGGCTTCATTTATACCTATCTGCAGGATTAGAAGTCTTAGCTTGCATGGTATTTATGGTAGTGCGTTGAGAAGGGTTATTGTCGGTGTTAAATGAAGGTCGTAGGATAATGCTAAACTTAGGTATCGTTCAACATAGTCTGCAGTGCCACCAAATAGGTAGGAGGCTTGCGCATTCGCTGCAGCCCCTCCAGCAGTCTTAAGACGTGTCTGGGTATATTTGTTTAATCCTAGAGGAGGTCAGGTACCATGTTAGTGATCTAGTTGTGTGTATTTGAGCCAATATTTGAGCCAGTTTGTGAATCTTCCACCTGAGATCTCATTTAACTGGGTTCTGTCTCTTATTTTGCCATTGGTGGTAAGGGTTGCTAGAGGGATCGTGTGATCCCATTCTCGGGTTCGTTGGAAGCTGCTGTTGAGTACGCCTGTTAGCAGTATGGGAAAGAGGGGAGATCTGTTTGTTGCAATATTTGAATTGAGGGATTGTATTTTGTCCCACATGTGAAATAAGTGTTTGTGTATATCTAATAAATTACAATTTAAGGGCCTGTGTTCTTTTGGGACCCAGCAGAGGGCTTCTACTAAGGGGCATATAGTTTGAAGAAAAAAATGTGAGGGAACACTATAATGGAATATAAATAAGCAAGCTTATTCATTTATATATAAAAAGTGTAGAGGTGCTAAGTATCAATATTGAGACATGTAAAGGAACAATTCCAGCAAAGAAACTGGACAGGATACTTGTGAAAAGCACTCTTCCCTCATATGTGGGGACTTAGTACATATAGAATTTAAAATATATCAACTTTATTAGTTATAATTAAAAAGGGTAACACATATTTAAAACACATGCAGCAAGTTCAGTGCTGTATTTAACTGAAATACTCAAATATGCCCGGTTTACGAATAATTATCCTGGGTTAATATTACCTGCCCATGGACAGTGGCCCAGTCATATAAGGGGCTAAGAGTGACTAGAATCCAAAATTAGAAAGGGTGTGTTCAGGTACACTCGTGGCGATCACCCACAAGGGATAAAGGCTAAACAAATGAGTAGCCGGCCCAACCATGCACAACTGGATCTTCTAGAATAATATGTTAAGATATGATATATGGTCCCACTCAGGATTAAAGGAATAAACTGCTGTATAGTAAAAGTAGTGTCGAATACACTAATACAGTGTGACCTTCAGCTCCAATATTGCAAACTTTGGAATAGATAATATATATTGGGTTGTCAGTATTCTTAAAGCATATGTGTACTGAAAAGTAGCAGCCTTATATAGCTCCCCAAATACTATTGGTAGCTCAACAGTGGAGGAGAGGTTGCACTATAAGTAATGGTTGTTGAAATATATATGAGGGATACTAGCAGTATGATATAAACCGTGGAGTAATTTCACTAATATAACATTAAACACTAGGAATCAATGTGTATCAATATGACAGTACCATACTGCTAAAGAGTCATATGAATCACGTGTACAATCACTGATAATATCAATATCACACGGATAATAAATATGGAATGACCACTTTGTGTGTTCAGAATGATTTATCAATTTTGTGCTAAAAGTACAATGTATCAACTGCGGTGTATCCGCTTTACTCGTATTTATTGTAGATTCCTATGCATACAGCCCCATCGCTGGTATATATATTTGTTGAACAACACTAAAGTGAGACCTTTATGCGCTGCAGTGAAGTAAATATCTAACGCTGTGCCTATAATTCGGCACACTATCAGTTAGCTAGGTTATTTGATATTGCATATATATATATATATCTCAATATAGTGCTAAAAGTACAATGTATCAACTGCGGTGCATCCGCTTTACTCATGGTTTCTGCAACAGCTGCTACATCTTTATTGCAGATTCATATCCATTGCTGGTATATATTTTATGAACACCACTAAAGTGGGACTTTTATACGTTGCAGTAAGGTTAATATCTATAACGCTGTGCCTACAATTCAGTAGGCTATCAGTTAGCTAAGTTATTGGATATTACATATATATAAATATAGTGCTTAAAAGTACAATGTATCAACTGCGGTCAATCCGCATTTCTCGGATAGACAGCAGTTGATACATTGTACTTTTAGCACAACATTGATATATCATTCTGAACACACAAAGTGGGGATTTCATATTGTTTACTATCCGTGTGATATACAGAGTATTTTTTATCTATGCCCATATAACTAATAATGCGGCAAGGTGAATATACCTCATAAGAAGAAGAACAACATACTAGATCTTACTACTAATCCCTATATGAGGTGCATAGCAACTTATTTTCACTATCAGAAATGTATAGTATCAGTGCTTGTACACATGATTCATATGACTCTTTAGCAGTATGGTACTGTCATATTGACACACATTGATTCCTAGTGTTTAATGTTCTATTAGTGGAATTACTCCACGGTTTATATCATACTGCTAGTACCCCTCATATATATTTCAACAACCAGTACTAATAGTGCAACCTCTCCTCAATAATTCCATTTTTATCCACTGTTGAGCTAAGAATAGTGTTTGGGGAGCTATATAAGGCTGCTACTTTTCAGTGCACATACGCTTTAAGGATACTGACAACACAATATATATTATCTATTCTCAAGTTTGGAATATTGGAGCTGAAGGTCACACAGTTTATTCCTTTAATCCTGAGTAGGACCATATATCATTTTGAAACAGGTATTGGCGCACCTCCAAACACATAAGACCACAAATTATTTCACATATTTAAACTTTTTTTCCTTTATATTGCAAAAAATTGCCTTCATGATATTTCTTAAATTTTTCTTACATTTTTGAATAAAAATGGGATCTTAGTCACACAATATGGCCATATTCTGCTCAGCCAGACACCACTTACAAGGTGTCCCATAAAAGACTGGTCCTACCTATATGAAATTAGCCAAACTAAGCTAAATAATGCAATATTTAATATACCAAAATAGAATTTCCAATCTCCCATCCAGACTGCATGGGATGAGGCTTACTAGCTACATATTATTCCACATATTTTAAACTTATTTCTTAATGCTGCAAAGAACTGCCTTCCCAATATTTCTTAATACTATACAATTAGCCAATACAATTCTAATATACCAAAGAGAAATTTCCAACATTACAATACTATACCTCTCACCCAGACTGCATGGGATGAGGCTTTCTGGCTTTATATACACACAGTTAAATTACATTGTTTGGAACACACCTGAACAGGGTGGAGTGCTTTAAACCAAAGGGCTTTGGTCAGTACCCTAGTGATAAATCAGTGAGAAATTTTGATTAAGCACATCTAATAAAAGCATATGTTTTTAAAATACACATATTGTGGGAGTGCTGCCAAAGTAACCAAAAAGTAAATATAATTTTGAAACAGGTATTGGCGCACCTCCAAACACATAAGACCACAAATTATTTCACATATTTAAACTTTTTTTCCTTTATATTGCAAAAAATTGCCTTCATAATATTTCTTAAATTTTTGAATAAAAATGGGATCTTAGTCACACAATATGGCCATATTCTGCTCAGCCAGTCACCACTTACAAGGTGTCCCATAAAAGACTGGTCCCATCTACTGTATATGAAATTAGCCAAACTAAGCTAAATATGGCCATATTGTGTTGGAATTATATTGGCTAATTGTATAGTATTAAGAAATATTGGGAAGGCAGTTCTTTGCAGCATTAAGAAATAAGTTTAAAATATGTGGAATAATAATATGTAGCCAGGAAGCCTCATCCCATGCAGTCTGGATGAGAGATTGGAAATTCTATTTTGGTATATTAAATATTGCATTATTTAGCTTAATTTAGCTTAGTTTGGCTAATTTCATATAGGTAGGACCAGTCTTTTATGGGACACCTTGTAAGTGGTGACTGGCTGAGCAGAATATGGCCATATTGTGTGACTAAGATCCCATTTTTATTAAAAAATTTAAGAAAAATTTAAGAAATATTATGAAGGCAATTTTTTGCAATATAAAGGAAAAAAAAAGTTTAAATATGTGAAATAATTTGTGGTCTTATGTGTTTGGAGGTGCGCCAATACCTGTTTCAAAATTATATTTACTTTTTGGTCACTTTGGCAGCACTCCCACAATATTTAAAAACATATGCTTTTATTAGATGTGCTTAATCAAAATTTCTCACTGATTTATCACTAGGGTACTGACCAAAGCCCTTTGGTTTAAAGCACTCCACCCTGTTCAGGTGTGTTCCAAACAATGTAATTTAACTGTGTGTATATAAAGCCAGAAAGCCTCATCCCATGCAGTCTGGGTGAGAGGTATAGTATTGTAAATGTTGGAAATTTCTCTTTGGTATATTAGAATTGTATTAACTAATTGTATAGTATTAAGAAATATTGGGAAGGCAGTTCTTTGCAGCATTAAGAAATAAGTTTAAAATATGTGGAATAATATGTAGCCAGGAAGCCTCATCCCATGCAGTCTGGATGAGAGATTGGAAATACTATTTTTGTATATTAAATATTGCATTATTTAGCTTAGTTTGGCTAATTTCATATAGGTATGACCAGTCTTTTATGGGACACCTTGTAAGTGGTGACTGGCTGAGCAGAATATGGCCATATTGTGTGACTAAGATCCCATTTTTATTAAAAAATTTAAGAAAAATTTAAGAAATATTATGAAGGCAATTTTTTGCAATATAAAGGAAAAAAAGTTTAAATATGTGAAATAATTTGTGGTCTAATGTGTTTGGAGGTGTATTTTAAAAACATATGCTTTTATTAGATGTGCTTAATCAAAATTTCTCACTAGGACCATATATCATATCTCAGCATATTATTCTAGAAGAAGATCTGGTTGTGCATGGTTGGGCCGGTTGCTCATTTATTTGGCCCCTTATATGACTGGGTCACGGTCCTTGGCAGGTAATATAAACCCAGGACAATTATTCGTAAACCCGGCATATTCGAGTATTTCAGTTACATACAGCATTGAACTTTCTGCATGTGTTTTTAATATGTGTTACCCTTTTTAATTATAACTAATAAAGTTGATATATTTTAAATTCTATATGTACTAAGTCCCCACATACGAGGGAAGAGTGCTTTTCACAAGTATCCTGTCCAATTTCTTTGCTGGAATTGTTCCTTTACATGTCTCCTACTAAGGGGGCCTGAAGAATGTGGGAATCTATGGCTATCCAGGCTTTTGAGTCACCTGAGCAGTGCCAGTCAAGGATTCTCTGAAGGGTAACTGCATTAAAATAGTTGTGTATGTGTGGCAGTCCGAGACCACCATCTTTAGTGGATCATTATAAGGTGGTCTTGATAATTCTAGGTCTACTCTTGCCCCACACAAAAGGAGTTTATTTGTCCCTGCATTCTATTAATGTACCAGTTTGGGAGGTGTATTGGGACGGCTTGTAGGGTATACAGAATTCTCGGGAGGGTTGTCATCTTTATGGCCTGTACACTTCCCCACCATGACATTGGCTTGTCTCCCCAGGTTTGTAGGTCTTTTGTTGATTAGTAAGGTGCTATATATTATATATTTTTTTTTTTTCGAAGAGTAGTTAGTTTTTGGGAGTTATATAGATACCTAAGTATTTTATCGCCTCCTTTTAGAGTTTGAGGGGGCAAATCGTGTTTAGAGCATTAAATTCTAGTGTAGGCATTGTTATGTTTAGTATTTCTGACTTCTAAGTGTTGATAGCAAAATTGGAAAATTTTCCAAATTTATTTATTTCTGCTAGTATTTTGGGTATTGATGTCTGGGGGGAGGTTATCGTCTGCGTACATTGCAATTTTGAGGTTGTGGGGGCCGATGTTAATTCCTTCTATGTCTTTGATATTCCTACTGTGGGATGTCAAAAGTTCCATGATTAATATGAATAATATGGGTGATAAAGGACAGCCTAGTCAGGTGCCATTTTGTATAAAGAGTGGGTGGGACAACATGCCATTTACTTTTAGCTTTTACTTTTGCCAAGGGTGACTCTAAGTCCAAAGATACGCATTATTGTTTTTGGGCCAAATCTGTATGCTTTTAGGGTTTGTTTTAGAAGTGACCAATTGATGCGCTCAAAGGCTTTCTCTGCATCAGTGGCAATAAAGACTGTTTTGATATTTTGTGCTTTCACGTAAGACATTAGTGTGATGGCTTATTGTATTGTCTTTTGCCTCCCGACGCAGAACAAATCCTACTTGATTCATGTGGATTATATAATTTAGGACTTAGTTAATACGGTTCGCTAAGATTTTGCCTAGGATTTTTATGGCAGTGTTTAGTAGTTTGCATACAAAGATAGAAGCGCTCTACCAGGAACGAACAACAGCTCAGTGGCTTGTTCTATGGCGATTTACCACCCGGAAGCAGCCTCTTTTAGACCAGTGTGCTTTTCACAGAAGAAAACTTTCCTGAAGTATATCAGTCTGATCCCGCCAAGTAAGGTCAGTCCAGCCCCGAAATACCAGGCAATTCTCCTCTGAACAAGGAACATGACAACCCCAGACGATCGTTTCGGCCTCCTATGGGCCTTGTCAGTGAGGTGCAGCCACATTCCTCTAAGCACACTGGGCAAGGAGTCCACGTCTGGTTTCCCCCATCACCCATAGGGAGACTTCCCCAGGGTCATAATAATTTGCATACAAAGAGAGAAGCGCTCTACCAGGAACGAACAACAGCTCAGTGGCTTGTTCTATGGCGACTTACCACCCGGAGTGTTTAGTAGTGATATGGGTCCATAACTACTGGGGTCTGTGGGTTTGTCAGGTTTTTAAAATTACAGAGATATTAGCTTCTAGCATGTTCATGGATAAGGAGTTTCCATTGTCTAATGTGTTAAAAAGCGTGAGTAGGTGGGGGGGGGCGAGAGTGTCTTTGAAGGTTTTATAGTAATGGTTGGTAAGTCCATTTGGTCCTGGGCTTTTCCCAGAGGGGAGTTTTTTAATTGCTGCTTTAATCTCTGAGATTGTGATAGGTTTGTTGAGTTTGTCTGCTGCAGTTGAGGAGAGTTTAGTTAATTTTGCTTTGTGAATATAACTGATCATATGCACTAGGTGTTCAGGAGAGGTGTCCTGTTTGAGGTTGTATAGTTGGTTGTAATAATTCCTGAGGATGTTAGCTATACCTTGGTTGTCATGTATGTGTGTATCAGTTAGTGATTGTAGTTTCTGTAAGTATAGGTTGTTTTAGTTTTAAGAGCCCTAGCTAGTTTGGGACCAGTTTTGTTACCATTTGCCAAAGAAATGGGATTATTGGTTTGTCAGGCCATTCTAAAAAGAGGGATGTAGAAGAGTGGTCAGACCAGGTAGTGGGACTTATATCTGTCTGTTTGACTAGGGACAGGCTGGTTTGATCTATGAATATGTAGTCTAAGCTTGAATATTGCGCCCATGGGTTTGAGTAAAATGTGTAATTACGTTGGGTGGGGTGTTTTCTCCATGGGTCTGTTAAGTTTAATTGTTGTAGGCCCTGGAGTAGTGAGTTGGGGGGTTTAAAGGAAAGGCGAGATTTTGTTGTGGAGAAGTCTAGTGATGGGTCCAAGGTGGCATTCAGGTCCCTTCCTAGTATTAGTGTCCCTTTTTTAGATTCCAGGATCAGTGCGGATAACTTTAAAAAAAAAAAGTTTGATATGTTATTGTTAGGGGCATATGCATTGATGAGTGTGATTGGTCTATTGAATAGGATACCCACTATGATTAAGATGCGTCCTTCTGTGTCAGTTTTTTTATTTAGGCATTGGAAAGGGGTCTGTTTTGAGAGTAGAATACCTACTCCTTATTTTTGTTACAGGAGGAGCTAAAATACCCTACAGGGAAGTCTTTAGAGGTACATTTTGGTTCACATTAATCTTTAAAATTGGTTTCTTGCATAAAGACGATGGAGCGTTTGGATCTCTTAAACTAGTTCAGCGCTATAGATCTTTAGGTAGGCGAGTTTATAACTTTGGTGTTCTGGGAAATTAAGGTAACGAGACGGCTATCCATGAGTGTGATAATGTGTGTTAAAGGGATATTGGGTCCTGAATGGCTTACCTGATGCTTGTGTTTGGCTTCTCTGGGATGTTCCCACTGCAACCAACATCTTTGGAGAACAGAATGACTAAGAGGAGTATAAGACGGATAGGGAGGCAACATCTTGTAGTTTAGGAAAGCTATAACGAGCAAGTAGAACAATGTGAAAAACAAGTAAAAACATTACAGTGTGAACATTTAACCCTTGATAGTAACTTTGTGATGAAAACAATTTATTTGGATACATATTATACTTGAGGGGGGTTTCCAATATACTTTAGTTCTGATCTAGGAGGAGGAGGAGATCAGCTGTAATCTTGCTTGTGTTTAGAGAGGGGAGCGGGGGGAGGGATGTTCCCTCTAAAGGCAAGAGAGGGGAAGTGCCCATTATGGGTATGGGTACACTTATTGTGTGCAGAGAGGGTGGATTGGTTACTAATTGGGACAAATGTGAAGGTCAATAAAAGTACTTGCAGTTAATGAGTTGGTTTTCCATGGCTTATTCTTATGTATGTGATCCAGGAGATTTGTGGAGTCTTTCAGGTTGGAGCTGCTGTGGGTTGGGATGCTGGTGCTTTGGATGTAGTGGTATTCCTTCGTTTTCCGGCAACTGTTGTCCAGGTGGATCGTTGTGCCTTGGAATGAGATGAGGACTTTGATGGTTGCAAAGTGGGTGTCTCTGAAAGAGATGCTAGTGAGGGTTGTGGCATATTGAGTTGCATGCAGAATTGTTTTATATAATCTGGCTCTTTATATATTGCCACTTTGTTGTCTTTCGCCGCTTTTATGAAGAAAGGAAAACCCCATTGGTAGGGGATATGAAGATCTTAGATGTAGAGTTAAAGGGAAAGTCTAGTACAAAACAAACTTTCATTATTCAGATAGGGCATGCAATTTTAAACACTTTTTCAAATTTACATCTATCACCAATTTTGCTTTGTTCTCTTGGTATTCTTAGTTGAAAGATAAACCTAGGAGGTTCATATGCTAACTTTCTAAGCCCTTGAAGGCCGCCTCACATCTCAAGGCATTTTGACAGTTTTTACCACTAGAGGGTTTTAGTTCACGTATTTCATATAGATAACACTGTGCTTACGCACGTGGAGTTCTTAGGAGCCAGCACTGATTGGCTAAAATGCAAGTCTGTCAAAAGAACGGAAATAAGGGGGCAGTTTGCAGAGGCTTAGATACAAGATAATCACAGATGTAAACAGTGTATTAATATAACTGTGTTGGTTATGCAAAACTAGGGAATGGGTAAAAAAAAAGGGATTATCTATCTTTTAAAACAATAAAATATTCTGGTGTAGACTGTCCCTTTAAGTATTGTGCTTCTTTCCTCTTTGCTAGAGTGAGTGCGCATAAATGAAAAAAATCTGTAGATTATCACTGTTCCAAATTAAAGGTGCTTTTTTTTCTTGTAGCTGTCCTGATAGCTTCCTTATTTGTGAAATCTTAGAATTATGTCTCTCAGGGGACCAGTTTCTGGTGGCTTGGATCTTAGTGCCCTGTGGGCTCCGTCAATTTTGATGAGAGAGTCATTATCTACGTCTAGCAGATATATGAAGAGTTCTTGAATGTAGTTTGTAATTTGGTTCAGTAAGACTTTTTCGGGGAATCCTCTGATTCTTAGGTTCTGTCTCCTGCCCCCGTTGTCCAGGTCTGTTACTTGTTCTTGCAGTTGTGTGATAAAGTTAGATTGTTGTTGCAGTTATTGTGCCATGGAGTCTGAGGTGGTGACACTTTATGAAGGTCTTCTAGTTGATGAACTCTTTGTCCAAGGTCTTTTGTGTCTCTTTTGACCTCTGCGAGGCCATCTTTGATCAGTTGTCCTACTTGAGTAGGAAAATTGGCGAAGTCTTCTTTGGTGGGTAGCGTGCATAAATCTGCTCTAGTGAAAGGGCAGTTATCTTCAGGAGTTTGGTGTATAGGGTTGTCGTCGAATTCCTCTCCATCTAAATAGGAGGGTGAGCTTGCGTCTGAGATGGTTCTTTTTTTTTTTTTTTTTTTAAATATTTTATTTTCAGTTTTCAACATAAACAAAAACCAAAACAAACAAAAGATTACATATTTTGCATCCCTTCATTACATTTCAATTGTCTCATATTGCTATTACCCTTCCCAGAGGGGGAGAGGCATTTTAAAATATGATTATTACATTGATGGTCCTGGCAAAATTGAATAACACATATTAGATATATCCTTAAGTTGAGCAAGTCTCACCCGGACCAGGAATGCCTTCTATACATAGGTCGCATGTGCACAAGTCCAATGTTGGAGTTGTATTTGCCTCAGCTATACTTCCAGTGAGGTTTTACATAGCAAAGTAAGGGAGCAGTCATGCAACAAAAATAAAATAAAATACAATACAGACAGACAAGACATACAGGAAAAACAAAAAAGTCTCCAAAAATTATCTTATGAGTGTGGGCGAATCACAATTGTTTTACTACGAACCATATAAAAGGACCTAACAGCCTCCAGAATATGCCCCTGAGATATGAAAACCAGACTGAATGGGGTTTGCCAGTGTTCTGAACTTAATACCGTGTATCTAATAGTGCTCACTTCCTGCTTCTATATTTGTATGAGTCCCAGATAAACAATATGTCTTCGTAAAGATCTAATTTTCCCTCCCTAAGGAAATAGAATCTCTCGAGGAGAAGGTCAGAATCCACCTGACTCTTCCAATCCTCTATACTGGGGATGGTGGATGATTTCCAGTGTCTAGGTATATTTTGCTTTGCTACATTTATCATTATTAAAAATAATTGCCTTCTAATCTTGCATGGGATTTGAGGGGTTTGAGATAAAAGAATTAGTTCGAGACTAGGCGCTAATTGTGTGTGCAGTATCGAGTTTATTTCCTCGAAAATATTCCTCCAAAAAGCATTGATTGGGATGCAATCCCACCAAATGTGCCTCATGTTACCGATTTGGCCCCCACATCTCCAACAAGTATTAGAGCATTTTTTGAATATATATTTAAGTTTTGCTGGTGTTAAATACCAACGCATAAATATTTTAATGTTCGTTTCTTTAGCCTTAGCGGAGTGGGCTGATTTTGACAAATTTTTAAACCTATTACTCCATTCCTTAGGAGGTGTAGTTTCTATTAGTTCCCTGTCCCAGCTCTTAGTGTATGTTGGGAGATCCGGAAATCTGTTATCTAGGACTAATTTGTACATTGTTGAAATAGATCTTTGGGATTTCCTACCATGTATGCAAGCTTGTTCAAATTGAGTTGGGGTCCTTGTTAGGTCTGATTTGCATCTATGGGAGTAAATGAAGTGTCTGATTTGATGGTACCTAAACCACGAGGACAAAAAAGGAATATCCATGTCATTGAGCTGTTGTTTTGATTTTAATTTGCCTTTATCCATAATTGTATGTATAGGGATCTGCGAAAGGAAGTCAGGTTTGACATGTGCAGGCTCATCCAATCCTGGGGGGAATTCCTGGTTTGATAATAATGTTGTGAGTGGGGAGTATTGTGTGGAGATTCTTTTAAATGATTTTAATATGAGTTGCCAGTCTCTCCAGGTCTCATTGGTCATTGAAAGATGGGAGATAGCTACTCGTTTTACTGCTGGGGGGTTCCAGCAACTCGTGCCCAAATGTGTCACCCCTGCTGCAGAATTTTCTATTTGAACCCATCCCTTTGGGGAAGTTGCGGAGTGGTTACACCACTCTACAATCCTTTGTAGTGATACTGCCAATTTATACGAGTGGAGGTGAGGTACTCCCAATCCTCCCCTATCTGGCACTCTATACATTGTCCCTTTGTTGATGCGGGGTGGTCTACGGCCCCACACGTAGTCATTTATGACCTTTTGTAGTATATCAATGTCTTTGGATGTATTCTGTATGGGGGTTGTCTGTAGTAGATATAGAGCTTTGGGTAGTAACACCATTTTAGACGCCTGTATTCGGCCCAACCAGGAAATATTCTTAAGGAGCCAGGAAGAAGTCAGAGATTGAAATTCATTAATCAGGGCTCCATAATTGAGTTTACGTGTAAGCTGTGGGTCAGATGAGAGGTATATACCTAAATACTTTAAACAAATTGGTTGGGCTTTCAAGGGGCATTGAGATCTAATGGATTCCAGGGATTGTGGGGTGAGATTAACCGGGAGAAACTCTGATTTTGCCATATTTACCAAAAAGTTTGAGACTTCTCCATAACATGTGAACTCATTCATGACATGTGATATAGAATTTAGTGGGTCTGATAGAGTTAGCAGTAAGTCATCCGCAAAAATCGCTAATTTATGAGAACTGTCTCCTAAGTTGATTCCTTTTATATTGGGGTTTGCCCTTAATTTGACAGCAAGGGGTTCTAAAGATAGAATAAATAGAAGAGGGGATAAGGGGCAGCCCTGTCTGGACCCATTTCTGATTTCAAACATGTCTGAAAGGGACCCATTCACCCTGACTTGAGCAGATGGGTTGGAATATAGGGCCATGATTTTCTGTATAAAATGAGTTGGGAAATCAAACCGTCTTAGTGTCCTGTCTAGGTAAGTCCAGTCCAGTCTGTCAAATGCCTTTTCGGCGTCGGTGGAGAGAAAGATAGCAGGGGAGTTTGTTTTAGAAATATGATCAATTAAATTGAGGACTTTGACAGTATTGTCTTTCGCCTCCCTGTTCGGTACAAAGCCCGCTTGGTCTTGGTGGATAAGATGGGGTAGTAAACTGTTTACCCGGGAGGCTAAAATTTTTGCATAAATTTTTAAATCTACGTTCAGTAGGGAAATTGGTCGGAAGTTGGCCGGTGTGTCTGGTATCTTGCCTGGTTTTTCCAGTACCGTAATATGGGCTTTGAGCATGGAATCTGGGAAGGGAGACGAATCTGAAATGGAGTTGAAAAGATTAGTTAAATGTGGGGCTAATTGCTTCGCAAACGTTTTATAATAAAGGCCTGAAAAGCCATCTGGGCCCGGGGCTTTATTGGGTTTTAAAAGT
This sequence comes from Bombina bombina, assembly GCF_027579735.1. NCBI lineage: Eukaryota > Metazoa > Chordata > Amphibia > Anura > Bombinatoridae > Bombina > Bombina bombina. The sequence continues at coordinate 150,787 of NW_026512529.1, read as the reverse complement.
TTAATGGCGGATAGTACCTCTGCAGAAGAAATAGGTTTGTCTAGTGCTTCTTTTTGGTCTGGTTTAACCTGTGGTAAGTCTATTTGGTCTAAGTACTGATCACATTTTTGGGAATGAAGTTTTGCGTCTCTGTCAGGGAACAGATTGTATAATTTGTGATAGAATGCTTTGAAAACAGATGCTATGGTTAATGTGTCCTCAGTGTTTTTTCCCGTCTTGTCTTTGATCGAGTGTATGTAAGTGGACCTTTGTTTTTTCTTTAGGGCTCTAGCCAGCCATCGGCCTGACTTATTGCCCTCCCTATAAAATGTCTGATTAAAAGATAGCAACTGTTGTTGGGTGACAATCTGTAAGGCCTTATTAAATTGATTCCTTTTAGAGGAAAGAAGTTCAAGAATTTGGGCATCCCCCGGGGAAGATTTATGTCTAAAATCTAATTCTGCTATTTCTCTTGCTAGTTTTGTGTGTTCCTCACGTCTCTGTTTAACTAAGTGAGCTTTAATTTTGAGGAATTCCCCTCTGATGGTACATTTGTGAGCTTCCCAAAGGGTATTAATATTTACGTCTGGGGTGTTGTTTATTGAGAAATAAGCTTTAATTTGTTTAGTCAGATTTTTAACCCTTTTTTGTCCTTGGAGGAGAGAATCATCTAACCTCCATTGGTAGGTTCTTAGCGGGGCGGATGGCCACACTAGTCTGCACGATACCAGTGAGTGATCCGACCAAGTGGAATGTGAGATCCTAGCCTCTGTTAAGTGAGAAAGTACTAAGTGGTCAACAAAAATATAGTCCAGTCTAGAGTAACATTTCTTGGGGTTAGAAAAGAAGGTAAAATCTTTTTTATGTGTATTGAGATATCGCCATGTATCGTGCAAACCAAGTAGCTTAAGATTCTGCCAAATTGAATCCAGGTGGGGGGTTTTTGCTCTGGTGTCTGGGTTGGTACAATCTACTCTGGGGTCTAAAGGAACATTCAAATCCCCTGCCATTATTAAAGGGCTTGTGGGTTTCCCCAGGATGGAATCGGTAATTGTCTTAATAAAACTATGTTGGTTTCTATTTGGGGCATAGAAATTGACCATAGTTACTGGCCTGCCATATAGCAAGCCCGTAAGGCACAGGTATCTCCCTTCATTGTCTTTGTCTATATGGGTTTTCTTAAATGGGATAGATTTGTGTATGAGGATACACACACCGTTAATTTTTTTTGATGAGTGAGTGCTGTGAAAATGTTGAGTGTAGTGCGGTGATAAAAAGCTAGGGATATTTTTGCCCTTATAGTGTGTTTCCTGGAGCATGATGATGTGCCCCCCCCCTCCTGTGCAAGTCAAGAAGAGCCATCCTACGTTTTTTGGGGCAGTTTAACCCTTTGGTATTTTGGGTAAAGATGTTCAGTACCTGTGAGTTATGTTGATCTTTATTGGTCATGTGTATTGTACCCTTCCTCCCACCTTCTACCTGGGTTATCCTGGTTCTTCATTAAACATTCTAAGCATCCGGTCTTGTAGCTATATGGAGACAAATAAAACAAATAATAACAAAAACAGAAACATACAAAACATTTAACAGTCTCCTCTAACAGGAGGAGAGTATACATCCTAACACTCAGTATATTGGGGATAAGAAATTATCCCAACTGGCTAGAACTTCTTTAGCAACTTAAGTGGAAACAGAAAAAGAAAAAGGAAAGTTTAAACTAAGTAAACACATTCAAGAAACACCCTGTTTAGGTTACTATAACAAGACTGATATGGTACTCAAGTGGACTCTCATTAGTGTCTGTTAAGATGGGTCTATGTGCCTAGGGACAGACAAGCCCCAGGATCCTTGCAAACAAGCTCAAGTTCTGTCCATAAATACAACAGTTCTAAGGAGTCTGCAACCCCTTAAAGGTTGGGAAATTGGTATATCTTCCATCCAGTGTTAATCACCCTTTTTCTGGCACTGTGGTATTGTTGGTCGGCTGGTTTCTCCCAGTCCTCTTCTTCTGGACTTGCAACCATTCTCTTCTTTGTGGGAGGGGGATAATGTCCAATCTGTGGTTTTTGCTGTTGTGAGCATTTGGATTGCCATCTTCCTCCGGTATTTGAATATCCAGTTCTTTGCATACTCTGGGAATGTCCTTTGGTGATTGACAGAGGTATCGTCTGCTTTTCCATAAGATTATGAGTTGGAATGGAAAGCCCCACCTGTATGGGATGTGATGCCTTTGCAGACTCATGGTCAAGGATTTCATCTCTCTTCTTTTAGTGAGGGTTCTCTGAGAGAGGTCTGCATATAGCTGTAGGTCTGAGTTCTCAAACTTAACCGGCTGCTGTTCCCTCGCATGTTTCATTATGCTTTCTTTCATTTGGTAGCTTGAAATACGGACAATGACGTCTCTGGGAGGCTGTGCATCTGTCGGCTTGGGGCGAAGCGCTCTATGTGCTCTATCAATTTCTATTTTGATCGGTGTCTCTGTTTTTTTTAGAAAATTGAATAAATCTTGCAGGTATTGATCTAGATCAGGTGCACTGATGCTTTCTGGGATACCTCTGATTCTTATATTCTGCCTCCTAGATCTATTTTCCATATCGTCGATTTTTTCTTCCAGATCTTGAATTGCAGAGTTTTGCTCAGTAATAATATTGTGCATGTCTGTAATTGTAGCAGAATGAGTATCTTGAGTGTTTTCTACAGCCTCTACCCTATGACCCAAATCAGACATTTCTTTCTTTAAATCATTAAGTTCTTCCTTAATGCAGTCCTTAACTTGGGCAACCAAACTAAGAAAATCTTTCTTTGATGGAAGTGCTTCAAATAAGGCTTTAGGGATTGTGATAGTCTCTGTTGTGGCTTCATGGTCAGAATCTGATGAGGAAGATGCCTCTGCAAAATCTTGTTCCTCTGCAGCCGCCATGGCTGAGGATTTAGTCTCAAGAGTTTTAAAAAAGCTATTTACAGAAGGAGTTTTGTGTGCTTTTTGTTTGGTGCTATTGCCTCTTTTAGGTTGTCTTTTTGGAGACATATTGGTATGGCAGGTGACTAAGGCTCCTTAGGTGCTGCACTGCTTGCTCTTAAATCCAAATGTAATTATTCCTCCCTTGCTGGGTTTTGCAGTATTGAAAGGGGAGAGTGGAGCTTTATACAGTGTGTTTATGCTTAACTGATCATTTGATCTGTGCTTTTGGTGATTCTCCTTATCGTATATCTAGGCGTAATAACATGAGTAACTGTTCAGGGCTAGATTATAACGTTATGTCCACACATTGATGCATTTTTTTTTTTAAAATCATTGGTGTAGGGAGGCATGTACCTTGAAGCAGGCTAGACACAGATATGATCCCTTCACTGTCTCTGTTCCCGGGCTGCCACGTGGGAGCCGTTTATTCCTCTGCGCACCGGGTAAAATGTGCGTTATACATATAGGAACAAAAAAAAAGGAATGCAGCTTAGCGCTTTTACACCTATACTTCACCTCATCCTGGGGTTGCTGGCTGCCCTTCAGATTTGCGATGCCCCTGAGGCTAGGGTTGTCCTCCGTTGTTGGGCCGCAGGTCGTATCTGTTTAATAGAGGCCTAGACGTAATAGCACCGGCCGGAGCTTCTAAAATTCACCGCTCCTTCCGGTTTGCTATGTGGCAGGTAAATGTCCCGTAGCTTAGCTACTGCTGCTGGCTGTCTCCCGAGCTGATTAATAAGGGCATGAACTGCGTCCTAGCCAGTTTGGGTGCGGGAGCTCCATCACACCGCGTCCATCTTCATGACCGGCTAGCTCCGCCCCCCCTGAGATGGTTGTTTCTAATGTTTTGATTAAGCATTCATTTTCATAGTAGGTGTGGGAGGAGGTTTGGTGTTTTTAACTGTCTTGGGGTTTCTCCTAGACACCATTTTGTATGAGAGGTAGTTCCCAGTCTCGAGAGAGTCAATATTTTAGTATAGGTGATACCCGGAGGTGAACCGCTGGATTGGCTATTTTTCTCTGAGGTTAGGAAAATATTGAACTGGAGAAACCCAAGTAGTAGTCACCGCAGTGCAGCTTTTGGATGTGGCTTAGGTTGTTTGGGCAGAGTAGTTGCATGCTGGGTCATCTGACTGCAATATATTTTATTTTTCTCCCTGTTTGTTTTATTTTTATTTATCTATTTTTTGTGCTATAACCAGATCTGGTCTGATATAATAGGCCACATGTTCCTTTCAGGCCACTCAGTATTATTGGGTGATATCCTGTAAAGGGGACTCTAGTCAGGGGCTTATGTTTGCCAGGACCGCCAAGTACCTCTTGTTTCGGCCTGCTCAGGCTATTAGGTTGCGATTTGCTATCGCTTTGTGTGCTGTGAGGCGTACTTTTAGAGGCGATTCCTCAGCGTTTGTATACCTCTATGGACAATTGGGAATGCGGGAGTCTGGGCCTGGGTCTGCTAGCTGTGGGTGATGTTTGCGAGACGGGCCGTGTCTGCTTACCGCTCTGTTAGGCCGTGGCTACTCATTGTGGTGGATGCGGCTAATTTGCGTCTCCTGATCACCACTGAGATTATATATATATATATATATATATATATATATATATATATATATTATATATACACACACACACACACACACTAGACATAATTAAGTGTAATTCCTACCAGTCAATATTATTATTATTAATAACAACAAGTATTTGTAGAGCACCAACGGATTCCGCAGTGCTATAAACATAGGTGGTATACAGGATAACATTTATAGGGATCAAATGGGTGGAGGGCCCTGCTGAGAGTTGCTCTGTTTTAGTCGGCTCTTATGAAGGGGGATCTACAAAGAGCTGGGCTCATAGGCTTACATTCTAAGGGGTCCAAAGGGAATTGGAAAGCAATGGAGTTAGGAAAGGTTAGTGTTGGTTGTATGCATCCCTAAATAGTAGAGTCTCTTTAGGGAGCGCTTGAAGCTGTTAAAACTAGGGGAGAGTCTTGTGGAGTGAGGCAGGTAGTTCCACAAGATGGGGGCCAGTCTGGTAATTATATATATATATATATATATATATATATATATATATATATATATATATATAAAAAAATGTATTTGGAGTCACAAGTAGTTATCAAGGCTCATATCAGAGCCTTCTTCAAGACAAAGAAAATCTCACTCCGGCACGTAGCCGTGCTCCCAAACAGTACATTTCCATTTTGGGAGCACGGCTACGTACCAGAGTGAGATTTTCTTTGTCTTGAAGAAGGCTCGGATATGAGCCGAAACGTCGACTTTGTCCTTGATGACTTCTTGTGACTCCAAATAAAAACATTTTGTGGTTCTTCAAAATATCCTGAGAGTGCCCTTCACTTCCAAACTTAACTATATATATATATATATATATATATATACACCCAAAACAAGCTATTTACAGCGCAACAAAGAGGAGGAAGAGTCACAGTTAATATATAAATATATACAGGGAGTGCAGAATTATTAGGCAAATTAGTATTTTGACCACATCATCCTCTTTATGCATGTTGTCTTACTCCAAGCTGTATAGGCTCGAAAGCCTACTACCAATTAAGCATATTAGGTGATGAGCATCTCTGTAATGAGAAGGGGTGTGGTCTAATGACATCAACACCCTATATCAGGTGTGCATAATTATTAGGCAACTTCCTTTCCTTTGGTAAAATGGGTCAAAAGAAGGACTTGACAGGCTCAGAAAAGTCAAAAATAGTGAGATATCTTGCAGAGGGATGCAGCACTCTTAAAAGTGCAAAGCTTCTGAAGCGTGATCATCGAACAATCAAGCGTTTCATTCAAAATAGTCAACAGGGTCGCAAGAAGCGTGTGGAAAAACCAAGGCGCAAAATAACTGCCCATGAACTGAGAAAAGTCAAGCGTGCAGCTGCCAAGATGCCACTTGCCACCAGTTTGTCCATATTTCAGAGCTGCAACATCACTGGAGTGCCCAAAAGCACAAGGTGTGCAATACTCAGAGACATGGCCAAGGTAAGAAAGGCTGAAAGACGACCATCACTGAACAAGACACACAAGCTAAAACGTCAAGACTGGGCCAAGAAATAACTCAAGACTGATTTTTCTAAGGTTTTATGGACTGATGAAATGAGAGTGAGTCTTGCTGGGCCAGATGGATGGGCCCGTGGCTGGATTGGTAAAGGGCAGAGAGCTCCAGTCCGACTCAGACGCCAGCAAGGCGGAGGTGGAGTACTGGTTTGGGCTGGTATCATCAAAGATGAGCTTGTGGGGCCTTTTCGGGTTGAGGATGGAGTCAAGCTCAACTCCCAGTCCTACTGCCAGTTTCTGGAAGACACCTTCTTCAAGCAGTGGTACAGGAAGAGGTCTGCATCCTTCAAGAAAAACATGATTTTCATGCAGGACAATGCTCCATCACACGCGTCCAAGTACTCCACAGCGTGGCTGGCAAGAAAGGGTATAAAAGAAGAAAATCTAATGACATGGCCTCCTTGTTCACCTGATCTGAACCCCATTGAGAACCTGTGGTCCATCATCAAATGTGAGATTTACAAGGAGGGAAAACAGTACACCTCTCTGAACAGTGTCTGGGAGGCTGTGGTTGCTGCTGCACGCAATGTTGATGGTGAACAGATCAAAACACTGACAGAATCCATGGATGGCAGGCTTTTGAGTGTCCTTGCAAAGAAAGGTGGCTATATTTGTCACTGATTTGTTTTTGTTTTGTTTTTGAATGTCAGAAATGTATATTTGTGAATGTTGAGATGTTATATTGGTTTCACTGGTAAAAATAAATAATTGAAATGGGTATATATTTGTTTTTTGTTAAGTTGCCTAATAATTATGCACAGTAATAGTCACCTGCATACACAGATATCCCCCTAAAATAGCTATAACTAAAAACAAACTAAAAACTACTTCCAAAACTATTCAGCTTTGATATTAATTAGTTTTTTGGGTTCATTGAGAACATGGTTGTTGTTCAATAATAAAATTAATCCTCAAAATTCCTAATAATTCTGCACTCCCTGTGTATATATATATATATATATATATATATATATATATATATATATATATATATATATATATATATATATATATTGTAAAGACAACAGTATAAAGTTTCTGCTATCTAAGATACAGATTTCAAATACTTGGAGACTTATATAGTAATTCCCTTATGGTCCCATCAATTGTTATGAAAGGAAGTTAATAAAAAAAATAAAAAATACAATTGACAAACAATATTACTTGTATGAACACTATAGTATAGAATTATAATATAATATTCACAGTTAGAAAATATTACTCTAATAATACGTTTACCACATCCAGTTATAGAATAAGTGCTGGTTACAGAAGATCAATAGTCCAATGTCTCATATAGGTTAATTTCCAAACAATTTGTTTATCCCACTGATCCCATTCTGAGTGTTGCAGCTATTTCCAGAGATGTGTCACCGGACAGTCTCTACACATAGTAATCCTGCAGCAAAAAAGAAACTGATGACCAGGGTCTTCTCAATTTGAGTATACATGAGAATGATATCCATATCAAACATAGTGAATTTAAATGTCCATCTTCGTTTAATCCTATTTTTTGCACAGGGTGAATATATTCCGGTGTTCAATGAAATAGTGAAGGAAGAATTTAGAAATTATTTTAAGATTCAGTCCAAGATAAGCAAATATAAAGATAATCTTAACCATCAAGAACGAAAAGCTCTTGACTCACTGAAACACGATACAGATATTACCATTATACAAGCTTACAAGGGGGGGGATAGTTATCCATGATCGCGATGTATATTTGATGGAAGCATACAGGCTATTGAAATGTAGCGATACATATAAGAAACTGGATAAGGACCCCTCCCCCCAGTTCAGCCTAGAGTTAAATACCCTCATATCTAAAGGAAGGGAGGATGGTATTTTGAATACGGAGGAGGCCAACTTTATTTTGATCTCCTGTCCCATTGCACCTTTGTTTTACCATCTACCAAAGGTGCATAAGGACTTACAGAACCCACCGGGGAGACCCATCATCTCCGGAGTGGTCTCTTTGACGAGTAATTTGTCCTGTTACCTGGATTGGTTCCTACAACCGACTGTTAAACTTATTAAATTATATTTGAAGGACACTACGGAAACCATAAAGACTTTTGAAGGACTAACTTGGGATGAAAAGTATTTATGTCCCTATACACAAACATCCCGCATATACAAGGAGTGAAAGCTTTTGAAGAATTTTTTGATATGTATAGTGATTTACACCCTGCTCAAGTTCAGTTTATAGCCAGAGGAATTGAATTTATATTGTTCCATAACTACTTCTCCTTTGAAGGTAAATATTACCAACAAATAAGGGTAACAGCCATGGGGACATCCATGGGCCCCATCCTATGCCAATATCTATATGGCAGCCTTCGAGGAGAGATATGTATGGAACAATAATCCTTTTGTGGAGAATGTTGTGATGTACCGTAGATACATCGACGACATTCTTATAATTTGGAAGGGAGATGAAAAGAATGCTCTCGAATTCATTAACTATATGAATAGTAACAGTTTTAATCTTGAATTCACAGGAAAAGTAAATAACCAACAGATGGAATTTTTGGATTTACATTTGTATGTAAATGAGAGTACTAATAGAATAGCAGTAAAGAACTATAGAAAAATCACGGATAGTAATGGATTCCTAAATGCAGAGAGTGGACATCTGCCCCAATGGAAAAACAACATACCATTGGAGCAGTTCTTAAGAATCCGTAGAAATTGTACGGCTATAGATGATTTTGAAAAAGAAGCCGATATCCTTGCACACAAGTTTCTACAGAAAGGGTACAATAGTGAACTAGTTAAAAGATCTAGGGAGAATAGTAGAGGTAGGACAAGAGAGGATCTTCTAGCCAATAAGGATAAATCAAATATTAGCATAAATAGGACAGGAGCAAAATTCCTTACTTCTTATAATTCGGGGGCTGGTTTCATTAAATCAACTTTGAAGAAACATTGGAATATTCTGACAATTGACCCCATTTTGGGGGCTTATCTGAATAAAAATCCAGCTACAATATTTAAAAAGAACAAAAATATTAAAAACTTAATAGCCCCTTCAAAATTAAGGTAAAATAAATCAACTAATACAGGGAACCTTTCAGCTTGGGGCATTAATAAAGGGGGGACATTTAAATGTGGCAGATTGAACTGCTGTATGTGTGGATTGATTAAAAAAGGAGATTCAGTAAGTAATTGGAATCAATTGAAGGAATTTAAAATTAAGGATAAGGCTTCCTGTGTGTCCATGTATGCTGTGTATTGCCTAACCTGCGAGTGTGGAAAAATTTATGTAGGTAGGACTAAAAGATGTGTTATATTAGGACTAAAAGAAAGGTAAAGCGCTGCATATATGAACACATAGATAACATAAAAAGAGGATATGAGAATCATAGCGTTTCTGAGCATTTCAAAACCACCCATGGACAGAATCCCACTAATCTCTCAGTCAGAGTTTTAGAACTTATACCAGTTTCTGTAGGTAATGAACAGCAAAGACTCATGAAACTTAGACAATGTGAAACAAAATGAATCCACCTATTAGACTGTATGACACCTAAAGGGCTTAACATCAACTTAGATCTACAGGCTTTTATAAAGTGAGTTTTTTAGGTGCATATTTAAATATGAAATATAATGTTCTTTTGTGTGTATATATATATATATATATATATATATATATATATATATATATATATATATATATATATATAAATAAAATGAGACATATGAATTTGATTGTTATTAATGGTTTTTAACAGTGAATAGTATATTATAAAAAAAACAGGTACAATGCGAAATCCCTTTCAGGTGCATACTTAAATATGAAATAGAACGTTTTCTTGTGTATTTTTAATTCATTATATATATATATATATATATATATATATATATATATATATATATATATATATATATATATATATATATATATGGTATATGAATTTTGATTGTTATTAATGGTTTTAAATAATGTATAAAATGTAATAAGTTTTATATTCAATTTTTAAATTTTTAATTTTTCAGCAATATTCAGACAAGAGAGATATATATAGATCAACAATGGCAAAGTATGAAATGTACTATTTAGTAATATCAGACCATTCATTCCGTTTAATATGGGCTTATATATAAAATGTCATTGTATATATATGAGGTAATTTCTTATATTATGATTGCCGTTTTTAATCCTAGCCATATGGTAAATTTATTTGTAGATCTTTATATGCCTTCACAGTATGTCTATTCCCTTGCACGTCTGTTTCTGTGTGAGTTGTATGTAAAAGTCAGGATGTCGATAGTGATGTGTTTATTCTTGCTTAGAGGCTGGTCCTAATTACATGAGCGGATTGGCCGATGGCAAAACACATGGGACGGCTATAAGGATAACGGATTGGCCTTGTCTATATGACGTTATCATCCTTACGCCCACAAACAGAAGGCTGGCCTGGATTGTTTTAACAGATTGGCCAGGGATTATACCAATTAGGAACCACCTTCAAGCATTTAAAGGGCCATAATACCCAAATGTGTAAACACTTGAAAGTGATGCAGTATAGCTGTAAAAAGCTGACTAGAAAATATCACCTGAACATCTCTATGTAAAAAAGAAAGATATTTTACCTCAAAAGTTTCTCAGTAGCCACATCCCATTGTAAAGGACTTCTAAGCAGCAAATCAGTATGTCTGTCCCGGGACAGCAGAAAGGAGCGAGCTTTTGTGCACTCTCATCTTATTTCCCTATTCAGTGTAAGGAAGTTTACAATGAAATCTCATTAGAGTTAAGTGAAATCTCATGAGATCACAGTAAAAAGAGTTCATGACCTCAGCACTGTTGGTGCTGATTGGCTGCTGTTCATTTCTTCATTTATTTTTTTTACCTGCAGCTGGGCAGCAGTTGAGTATAACTTTTTACACAGAACTTACTCTGCTGAGCTGAGGAAATTGTGAGGTAAAATATCTTCCTTTTTTACATAGAGATGCTCAGGTGATATTTTCCTGTCAGCTTTTTACAATTATACTGCATCAGTTTCAAGTGATTTAGCATATGAGTATTATGTCCCTTTAAGGAGACGCTGTATTACACAGCGTATAATCATTTCCTCTTGAGAAAGTTTGCATAGGGCGAACGAAACGCGTTGGGCGGAGCTTGACGACGAGGCTCCTTGGGACAGCATCTATAACAGAAAAAGAGCTGGGTGACTGAAAAGCTGAGGTGTGACTGAAACACCATTTTGATCCCAACTGGGACTTTCCTCTCTTTCCCAAGATTGGGATACAGGCTTGTGATTATTATTTTCTTGTAAGTGTTTTTAACCGCTTATGCTTAATAAGAACATAAAACGTCTACCTTGATGTGGGTTTGCGCTTTGTTCTCTTTTGCTGCAGGATATATATATATATATATATATATATATATATATATATATATATATATATGCTTACCAGAAGTCCCACTTTTACTGGGATTGTCCCGGTTTGGAGGCGCTGTCCCAGTGTCCCACCCAGTTGTTCATTCTGTCCCAGTAGGGTTGCCACCTCTGGGTTTCAAATCATGTATCCGGGTTTAAGATCGCTGGAAACCCGGATACATTATTCAAAATGACTGGACTATGACTCTCCAGCATAGTTGGATGCTTGTACTTTGTTAAATACAGCCCTGCTTAGCTTAGAGTCTGTGTCCTTCAAAGTTTACATTTAGTAATACAGGCTGAGTGAGCAGCATAGGGTTTTTAAATTTTGTAGGGCTACTTGGTTTATTTTTCTAAGAATTTAACACCCCCCTTTCGACCCCTGGTGACATCACCAGTGATGCACCTTTAGGGGAATCATATGAGTGTGAACAGGAAGTGCATACAGGCAGGATTGGCGTGGATCTTGCTTTACTTCATGCAGAATAGCATTTTGGCTGTAATCTTCCTGCATTATGGTATAGAGTAGCCTCTTAAACAGGTTTAGCAGGTATGTGTTTCTTTTTCACTTCTTTCATTCAATGTTGCATTTATGCCTTATAAGTATTTGGCTCTGTTCCTTAATTAGACACATAAAACACATATTACACTGCAGATATTAAATTGTGTGATGTATATTCTTTTCACTATTTTATGAAATTTATAATTATGCTTGATTTTTGGCATTATTTAGAATCTGAGATTTAGATGAATGATTTATTTGCTCATGTTGTGTATGGGTTGCCATGACAACGTAATGGTGCCTTTTTCACTAGGGGGTGGTGTTATGGTCTATTTAAACTGTGTGATTCACTTGTTTGACTGAGGAAGGGTAGAGTATCCACAAACATTATGCACATAAAAGCTACTACTTTAAAAGGACCGGTCAAGGTCAAGGTAGCCACGCAACCTTGACCACACCCCTGGCCACACCCTCACGGGCACCACACCAGGTGGTCCCAGTTTCACCTCTAAAAATTATGGTAAGCCTATATATATATATATATATATATATCTTGTCTGTATGCTTTTAGTAATAAGTTGTGATAATAGTGGTAGCTGTTATTTTAATTCATTATTTAATTTAAAATAAATGGTTTGAAATGCTACAACCGAACCAAAACCTAGTCTAATAATTCATCCTTTTAATTTTGAGTAGGTTGCATGTCATCAATGTAGTGTCCTCTTAGCTTCCCCTCGGATCTGGTCACCCTAACTATAGATAAGTTATAGTTATCATAGTTATCATTAATACATTTTTCTAATTTTAGCAATAAAACGGTTTCAAAATGTTGAAATTAGAAAAAAAGGATAAAGCTTTGGTTATGTATATAAAGAAGTCTCATCAAAGTTGTGTTAACAAAACTATAACATTCCAAAACAACCCACAACTATATGTGCAAGAATACCATCTTAAACAAAATGACGATATTACCTGGGTTCCATATTAATTACAACAACATAAATAGAACAAACTATATTCTATCGTATTTCCTCGATCATCTCACCTTTCCCTCAATATCGACACATTCACCAATGGATTTTTTTTTTGGTACACTGTTGCAACCCAGTCAAACATAAATAGACGGATCATCTACCGCCTCTTACAGATCACTCATGAGATGGACATTTCACAGTACCAATCTACGCGGGAAGAGGTGGCACTTCTATTAGCCGCGCAATACCGTCAGAGAAGACAGGACAGTAATTGGATGTTGTAGCGAGAAAGGGCGGGGAAATAGAAAGCCAACCACCAATGAGTACACTGAAGAGGTGTGGATGTGGGTAGCGGGTTGCTGGTTGCCCAGGGAGAGAGAAGTAGGAGAGGGAGGGGGATTTGCTGCACCTGCAGGGAGAACGGACGATGTTAGGCCTCCCCGAGTATCCAGGTGAGAAGGGAGCGGGTCAAGGTGCTCCAGGGTGGAAGACGCTAACTAAACGCTATGATGTTATGTCAGCTGCAAGGGGGAAAATTTGCTCTTTTTTTTTAAATGTATAAATGTAGCGTGAGGCGGCTTTGATTGGAATATAATGGAGGTATAAAATATGGAGAATTACACATTTTTTTTTACGTTATATTTAGTAACACGGTATTTACTTTAATTGCTGTATTTATTATTATTTAATTTTATATTTGTTGTGCACAATACCTATGAAATAAGTGCAAGAACAAGAGGTTCTGAGTGGTTTTACCCATCACTCTCTATCGTATGTGGCAGCGAGCTCTGTGTTTCAATAATTATTGGTTTAGTAATTGATTTGTTTCTTTTGGTGTTGTGTTTACATTGTGATCAGTTTAATGTTGGTCAGAAAACGAAAAAGCAAATTTTTGCATTGAAGCTTAAAATTAGAGAGGATGTAAACTCTTCTTGAGTAGTGGTTTCATATGGTCTTAAATTTTGCATCAATTTATTTGCTCAATATTTACTTGTTATAGTTTATTTACATATACATGCTCTTATAGTTAAATGCATAAAATACATGGTAACATCCATATTCCTTGTTTCAGTTAGTGAAATACTGCAAGGCAAATGTGTATATTGTTACTGGTATGTAACATTAAAAATATGTCAGGTAGTTTAAAAAAAAAAATATGAACAAACTGAAAAGTCTGTGAATCCCTTTGCTTCAAAGAACTGAATTGTACACATTTATACTTCACACATAGATGTTAGTCTCTGTCTGGTAATACATAGCAGACTTCTAGCCAATAGAAATCATTCAGTGCATTAGAGGACATCTACTGTAGGAGGCCATGATGCAAAGGAATGTTAGTCTCCTTTAAACTGACATGGATGTAGAAAGTATAGCATCTATAGTTCTATCTTTTAAAACATTTGAGGGGGAATGCTATTGCAGTTTAATCTAGGTTCTTTTTCTATACCTGTTTAGTTTTTACACACACACACACACACACATATATACACATATACACACATACACACACACACACACGTGTTCTGTGCTTTTGTGGTCTAAAGGTTTCAGGAAGTTGTTTCAGTGAAGTTAGATGCAATTAGTATGTAAAGTAATGACAGCCAGTCAGCCATGTGACTTACATATCAGTAAATGTGTAGGCTGTGGGGAACACCAGCTCCACCTTTTCAAAGCATACCAGTGACTTAGGAGACAGGTTGGTGTGAATAATCTAACATCAGTGTGTGCAGCTTTCTGTTGGAGGTGAGTTTGATGTTTCTCTACCAAATCCTCATTACTGACCAGCTTTCTAACAGAGATTAGTGTGTGTAATTTCTTAAAGGCATATGAAACCCAAACATTTTATTTTGTGATTTAGACAGAACATATCATTTTAAAAAAGTTTCAAATTTACTTCTATTATCAAATTTGTTTTGTTCCCATAATATTCTGTGTTGAAGAGCTACCTAGGTAGGCATCGGGAGCTTTATATGGCAGGAAATAGTGCTGACATCTAGCGCTCTTGCAATACTGCTGCCATATAGTGCACCAGAAATGGTCCGGCTTCTAAGCATACTTACTTGCTTTTCAACAAAAGATACCAAGAGAACAAATAAATTAGAAAGTTGTTGAAAATGGCATGCTCTATCTGAACCATGAAAGAAACATATTTTGGGCTTCATATCCCTTTTTAACATAACATTTTTACTGTCTGAGAAAAGGGGTGTGAATGTCTCCGTGCAATAATTAAACACATAGTTAAAGTCAGCTCTAGAGCAATAATGCACCACTAGGCACTGGCTAAATACATCTGGTGAACCAATAACAAGGGACAACTGTTTGTAGTCACTGATAACCAACTAGCTCCCAGTAGTATCCTACTTACTGCTGCTTAGCATATGTGCATATTGTTTTTCAACAAAGGATACCAGAACAGAAACTTGATACTTAAAAGGGAATGTGAAAGTGTCTTAAAATTGCATGCTCTATCTGGATTATAAAAATTGATTTTTGACTTTAAGGTAGTCAGCCATGTCTGCAGATTTGAAGGAAACTTGTTGTCAATGGAGAACAGCATGTGCTTTTCCTTTTCACAAAATCTTATACCCTCATCATTTGTAAAATATTAGTGTCAGTTATTTAGACGGGGAATTAAAAGAATCTTGAAGTGTATCTAAGAAAGATTTAAGTTCCTTCTGTCCTCTTATATAATTAAATTACATCCCAGACCTTCCCTGTTCCATCTGATTTCTGTTTTTGTTTTTCAGTCATTTCTTTCTTGCATTCTGGTCTCCCTATACATGTTGCCTATGCCTGTATTGTGCTTACTGCCTTCCCACTCCTAAGAGAAATTGAATAGGGGACTTCCAGACAGCTCAGTTCATTAAACTGCATCCTCCATGACGTCTCAGCACATCTGTGTATAGGTTTATTCTTTTACAGAACTCATGTTAAAATGGCTTTTGAATTTAAAATATTGGAGTGCTATCTTCATTTTCAAATCCACTTCCCAAATGCAGTCAAATAGTTTATTGTATTTCTTAGATTTTTAGACTGGAAGTTGTATTATTCATTTTGTTTTGTAGTGAGTACATATAGGAAGTAAAGTTATAGTGTTGTTCTTGCTCGGTATCAGTGAGCTGTTGGTGTAATTCAATAATCTGGTGTCTCCTTGCATTGATAGAACTGCCTTTTTTTTTTTTTCTGCAGGTGTAGGATGCTATTAAGGAAGCTGTGCAGTGTGCACACACCAAGACACGGTTAGTAGCAGAAACCTTATATGCCTCTTTTATCAATATGATGAATGAAGGCTAAGGAAGCCTTTCTATAACCTCACTAGGAAAATAAGTTAATATTTCTGTTCCTACGTTCCTCATCACCTTATACTTTCTTGCCCATCTTTCTCCCTTGTACTTTACATTCTTGTTTCCTTATATTCACAGGCTGTACCTATTTACTGTCCTATTAGTCATTTTTCCCTGCACAGTCAAGAAACCCTCCTTCTGCATCTCCCTGTTTTCTTGTCATTCTATTCCCAGCAACTCCTCATTCCATATTCTCTATGTTCCTTGCCGCTTTTACTGTTGTATGTGCCCTTTTGTGCAATGCATTCCGTTTTTGCTAATTAAGTTTTTTTTTTTTTTGTGCTATCTATCTGGACAGTGAGAGAGGTCAAGTACTATAGAAAGGTTTGATTTCTTTGCAAAGTACAGGGGTGTTACGTGGCTCCTGTTATGTAGAGAGGCCTTAACCACATCCTGTTCTGATGTGAAGACATCTGGTGCACAAAGTCACTGTATGCTTCTGTCACTTACACGTAATGTCACTGTTTTGAGCTGGTAGTCTGCACTGTTTTAATATCTATTTCCTGTCTTTAATTGCATTTAATCTCAGTTGTCTGTCTTGTTTTTTCTCACTGTTTTTGTTTTCATTCAAATCAATAAAAAATATTATTGTGTAAGGGGCCACAAAACCCATAATTCAGAGCATAAAGCTTTCCATTTTATTTCTATTTTCACATTTTCTTAAAGGGACAGTAAGGTCAAAATTAAACTTTCATGATTCAGATAGAGCATGCAATTTTTTAAACAACTTTCCAATTTACACCTGTTATTGCTATTGGTATCCTTTATTGAAGAGTAAAACTAGGTAGGTTCATAAGTGCTCAGGATTGTGTACGTTTTGCAACTTTTGTAGGTTTGTTTTACAATGTTGCAAAACACTGCTGCCATAGAGTACTAAAGACTTGCACACTCCTGAGCACTTATGAAGCTACCTAGTTTTACTCTTCAATAAAAGATACCAAGAGAACGAAGCAAATTGATAACAGAAGTAAATTGGAAAGTTGCTTTATCTGAATCATGAAAGTGTAAATTCGACTTTACTGTCCCTTTTCATTCTCTTGGTTTCCGTTGTTGAAAAGCAAGTAGGTAGGCTCAGGAGCGTGCACGATTGTGGAGCACTATATTGCAGTATTTTTGCAAGAATACTTTTAACAGTGTTATGCATTTGCAACATAACTAGACGGAAGTAGTGTTTGCTGCCACGTAGCGCTCCAAACATGTGCACGCTATCTACCTTGGTATGCCCTTCAACAAATGCTTATATTTGATTATATAAGTAAAATGGAACTTTTTTTTTTTTTTTTTTAAATATATGCTGTATCTGAATCATAAAGGGGGTAAAACATGGTTTCCATGTCTCTTTAATACTGCTGATTTAATAGTTCCATTATGTTTGTGTCCAAAAGTGCATGACAATACATAGAAATACGTTCTGTAACAATAAATTTAATTTTTAAAAAGTTGTATATAAAAAAATAATGATAAACTAATCCAAGCCATTTATACATAGCTATCTGATATCCTTGCTTACGGGTGCTTGCAATATACAATAATGATGGACATAAATTCTTTTATGCAGTCTTGGAGTATGGTACAATTCTAAGGCAAATCTGTTCCCCTCACTACATGTGAATGGGAATGCGAGAGAATCGGATGTAGTGTGCTTGTGTGTGTTATTTTTTGTTTGTTTTCTCTAGAATGGGCTCTTTTTTTTTTTTTTTGCTATTGGCATACACTGGTTACATATCTATTTTCTGTGCACTGTAATCTTTTCATCTTCTATTTTTCTGTCATGCTTTCTCTGCTTTTGTTGTCTTTCCTTTCTGCTACTTATATTTTTACATTTCCATTTAGCTTCATCCCTTTTTTTTTTTTTTGTTGTTACATTTTCTGCCTCTTTCTTCTGCACCGCCTTCTTTCTTCTAGATTTTCCCTCCTCCCTGTTCATTTATACATGAATAAGTATACAATTCCCCTCTTGTCAATCTCTCATTTTGATGTCTCCTCAGCTCAGTGACTGTTGATTGACCCAGTCGGTTCAAAGTGGCTGATTTCTTGCCCCCTTTACTTCCATCAAGATTATACCATGTCTTACTTCGGGGAGCACTTTTGGGTAAGCATTGCCGTTATTAGATTCTCTGTTCAAATCCCTTCACTGTTATTTCCTGACATTTTTTGTCTGTTGCTTCTATTCCACTTAGCCCCCTCTAGCACTGGTCACCTGCTGACAGCTGACATTCACTGTTGGTTGTGTTTTTTTTTTTTTTTTTCCACGCAGAAAAAATCTTTTTCTTCATTATTGGTTTGTACTTGGGCCTGAAGAACATATAATTTAACTAACCGCTTTAAATAAAAAAGTGTTAACAAGCCCAATCCACATAGTATATTGAAGTACTTGTTCTGTTTAAACGTAGTGCATAGTTTTCATTACTTTTTTAGTGACTATGAATACTCTCTATATAAATGTAGAAATTGTTTAACTTAATGTGTGCTTTTTACAACAACTAGTAGAGTGTGTGTGTGTGTATATGTGTGTGTATATGTGTATATGTATGTATATATATATATATATATATATATATATATATATATATATATATATATATATATATATATATATATATATATATATATATATATATATATATATATATATATATATATAATTTTACCACAATCTCTGGATTTTAAAACAAAATCAAAGTAGAGATGTTAAAGGGACCCCTTCCATAGAATAACCTAATGTATATGTGTAATACATATTATACATCATTTTAAATATAAAGTAGTCCTATTATATGTGAATAACCTCCCACACACTCTTACTCATAGTTCTGTGTCTGTTATTTATATACCTCTATCAGACGCCTCTGTAATCTCTTGTCAAGTGGTGGAGCTCAGAGGGAGTGAGCTATACTGGGGGAGTGCATTAAGTTGTCACTTTGTACTGTATTGTTAAAGGAACATAAGTCAGTCTGTTCATGTATATATGGTATGTATCCACAGTTAAATGCATTTAATCCCACTAGTGATGGGATTGGCCACAGAACACATTACATCATATTCAAATTAATGTTAAAGAGAACACCTCCAAATAAAATAAGGGTATAATGATATTTTTAGTTTGAAATAAGAGTTGCTATTAAAAAATGTAAACTGTATTTATATACTATTAAATGATACAAATCTTTTTACAAATGCACGTCTGATGAGGTAATTAAGTATGACTGCTTGTTTGTTTTTTTTTTTTGTTTTTTTTTCTAACAAATTACTGATGTCTGTTTTCTATTAAGTGCAACCGAGGGTCGTATTTTATATGACCGCAATAACATTTTAAATTATTGTAAATAGCATTTTTATTTATATTTACTTCAAACATTTTATGAGAGATTTAAGTTTTTAATTATTATCCCTTTAAAACATTTGGTAGTTAGAGATTTGTTTTAAACGGGTATATATTTTTGTATATACCGTATATTTTGTATTAAAGTTCATAATTTTTGTTTAGTAAATATAAAATCTTACCAATGTGTCATTCATATACAAATAGTGTATTTTTTTTTTTTTGTATGCTGTTTATAATTTTATTCTGTGTATAGGTTCAGGTGAACAGATATTTTTACAACGGTTAAAGGGACATAAAACATTTTAACCCCTTCGTGACCAGACCACTTTTCAATTTGTTGACCGCCTGGGACCAAGGCTATTTTTGCATTTCTTCGGTGTTTGTGTTTAGCTGTACTTTTCCTCTTACTCATTTACTGTACCCACACATTATATACTCTCGCCATTAAATGGACTTTCTAAAGATACCATTATTGTCATCATGTCTTCTAATTTACTATATTTTTTTTTTTTTTTTTATAAAATATGAGGGGAAAAAATGGAAAAAGACACAATTTTTCTTACTTTGACCCCCCAAAATCTGTTACACATCTACAACCACCAAAACACACCAATGCTAAATAGTTTCTAAATTTTGTCCTGAGTTTAGAAATTCCCAATATTTACATGTTCTTTGCTTTTTTTTCCAAATTATAGAGCAATAAATACAAGTAGAACTTTGCTATTTCCAAACCACTTTTTTTTTTCTTCAAAATTAGCGATAGTTACATTGTAACACTGATATCTTTCAGGAATCCCTGAATATCCCTTGACATGTAATACAGGTAGCCCTCAGTTTACGCCGGAGTTAGGTTCCAGAAGGAATGGTTGTAAAACGAAACAGTTGTAAATTGAAACCCAGTTTATAATGTAAGTCAATGGGAAGTGAGGGAGTTAGGTTCCAGGCCCCTCTCAAAATTGTCATAAGTAACACCTAATACATTATTTTTAAAGCTTTGAAATGAAGACGTTAAATGCTAAACAGCATTATAAACCTAATTAAATAATCACACAACAGAATATATAATTAAACTAAGTTAAATGAACAAAAACATTTGCTAAACAGCATTATAAACCTAATAATTTTTCTGCAGTTCTTTCTATGCATTCCAATTTGGATTGATTTATAGACATGAAGATCTTGTTCCTTTGAAATCTGCTCGATAGCTCAGGTCTGGTTAAACTGATTAATTTCAGCTTGCTTGGCTTTGCTGCAACACAAGCGGACAGCTCCACCTACTGGCTATTTTAATAAATGCACTGCTTCTCAATGCTTTTCAATAGCAGTCACATGACTGGAAAAAAAGGTTGTTATTCTGAAACGGTGTAAATTGAACCGTTGTAAAACGAGGGCCACCTGTATATTTTTTTTTTTAGAAGACATCCCAAAGTATTGCTCTAAGCCCATTTTGGTATATTTCATGCCACCATTTCACCGCCAAATGCGATCAAATTAAAAAAAAAAAAAAAAAAATTGTTCACTTTTTCACAATTTTTTTTTTTTTCACAAACTTTAGGTTTCTCACTGAAATTATTTACAAACAGCTTGTGCAATGATGGCCCAAATGGTTGTAAATGCTTCTCTGGGATCCCCTTTGTTCAGAAATAGCAGACATATATGGCTTTGGCGTTGCTTTTTGGTAATTAGAAGGCCGCTAAATGCCACTGTGCACCACATGTGTATTATGCCCAGCAGTAAGGGGTTAATTAGGGAGCTTGTAGGGTTAATTTTAGCTTTAGTGTACAGATCAGCCCCTCCCCCCTCCCAAACGGCTCTCTTCCCTCCCCCACCCCACAATTTTCCCCGCCATCTTAAGTACTGGCAGAAAGTCTGCCAGTTCTAAAATAAAAAGGTAGCTTTTTTTTTTTTTTTTTTTTTTTTTCCCTCCCACATATGCTGCTGTGTAGGATCTGTCTGCCAGTACCCAATTTTCCCCCAAAAATGTTTTTTTATTTTTAAAATTCAAAATTTATATTTTCTGTAGTGTAGCTGCCACCCTCCCCCTCGCAGATCCCTTCCCCAGCACGTTTGATCCTACCGTCCCTCTCCCTCTTTCCATTGACTTTTTTTTTTTTTTTTTTTTTTTTTTTTTTTTTTTTACTATTGGCCGCCGCAACCGCGTCACTTGATGTCCGGATCAGTGAAACATACAGATGTGAACATCGAGGGGCCGCCCACCCACCTCCCTACTGCAGCTCCCACCCACTAACGATCGGCCCCATCAATGTCCGATGCAGAGAGGGCCACAGAGTGGCGCTCTCTGCATCGGTGGGGTAAAAAGGGTATTAGAGTGATGCCTGAATATCGAGGCATCACTGCAATACCCTGGAAGCGATCAGGATCGCTTCCAGAGCTTCAAACACCAGAGGACTTCCCAGGAACGTCCTTGGTCGTTAAGGGGTTAAAGAGATATGAAACCTAATTTTTATTTTTGATTTTACGATTCAGATGCAACTTTATCATTTATTCGTATTACAAATTTTTCAATTTTAGCCACCAATCAGCAAGCGCTACTCTGAACCAAAAATGAGCTGGCTCCTAAGCTTGCATTCCTACTTTTTTAAATAAAGATACCAAGAGAACAAAGAAATAATTGGAGTAAATAAAAAAGGTGCTTAAAATTGCATGCTCTATCTGAATCACAAAATAAAAATTGGGTTTAATATTATTTTAAGATTGTAATATTATATGGTCAATTTTGTGTAATTAAACTTTTTAATTGTCTAGTTTTCCTGTAATTGAACTCTGAAGATTGTGGGTTTTCCAATTACCATTCTAATTGGTGCAGTCTCCAGACATCACAAGCCCAATGCTGCTACATTCCAAACACCCACTTTTTGCTCACACTCTTTATTCAGTTATAGCTGTCCCTAACTGGACTCAGCAGAGGAGATAAGAGAACCCTAGGTTTCAACATGGGGGCGCCCATTACGTTGTCAACATTTTAAATCCGTAATAATTACATATTATTCTCAGCCTAATCTTTGTTTTGAGTACATCATTATGTTGTTCATTTACCTTAGTTTTCCTTGATTTTACCTTGTGCAAAAGATAATTGAAAATAGATAATTTTGTCAGCTGTATTGGTCCAAGTTCATGACCACTTTCTAAAGTGAGATTATAGAAACTCATGTTATACTGCTATACCACTGTAATAGTACATAGAAGCAATTTACCCACAATTTTTCATTTACATTTTATATTATGTTTATATTGCATTTCTTTTACTGTAATTATAATTTGCCTAGTGTAATAAGATATTAGACATGCATTTGTCTGAAAACAAACAAGTAACCCCTTTAACAAAAAACAAATGCACTGGACAAAGTTCAAATTAACACTAATCAATAATTATGTAGTTATTTCATTGTCAGTTGAATTATTCCTGTGTAGGCCAATAAGTATATAAGCTTCACTTATAGCACTGTTAAATGCAAACATTGTTACCTACATTTTACTTTTTAACAAAGTAAATATGTAAGTTGTTTATAATTGCATGCTGTATCTGAATTATGAATGTTTAATTTTGACATTATTTCCTTTTTTTAAGCTGCTCTTTTGCTGCCCTGAAAATTTTAACTTTTAACCCCTTAACTCAATACTGTGTGTGTGTATATATATATATATATATATAAAAACACAGGAAAAAACATCAAGGCTGGATTGCGGTTTCCTGCCGTGACAAACAGTCACTCTGAAGACCTCAATGAAGTATGCCTGAGCTCGGTGGGGAAATGGAGAGACAGTGTGGATCAACAGGGGTAAGTACTCACAGGATTCTTTACAGCAAATAAGTGAATGGAGGGTTTAACTTGTGATTCTCCGGTAACTTTACCATACGGCACGGCCACCGCTGCACCTCTGGAAGACCGGTGAATTCCTACGATATCCACTCCTTGCGTCCGCTCTCTGGCGTAGCTGCACTTCCTGTCACACCCTTTTGTCGATACCAGCCAATCCGTGCTCGTCTATGACGTAGCTCCACCGCTCGGCCAATCCTTCTAGGGCAACTTCAAGAATCCCAGTCCGGGGAACAAATGGAAAAAATCCCTGATACTTATCAGGAATCAAAAGTTCGTTGTAAGACCTGGCTTTGTAAAGGGATAATGAAATAAGTACAGAAAGAGAAAAAGCCGGATGCGGTCTTAAATTAAAACGTCCAATTTATTGGTCAATGTTAAAAATAATTGACAGTACTCAAAACGAAAAAGTCTAACATGTTTCGGCACACGGCCTTACTCATAGACATGATTTTCTTAATGAAAACCGCCAGTATTTAAAAGCAGTAGTGAGTATCTATTGGTTGTCATTAATTGCTAACAGGTAACAAGTGATAATATACTTAAACAATAAGAGAACCTAACTAACAATGCTGTTAAACACATAATTGCTACAAAGGTATATAGAATTAACATAAATGGGTGGCATGTAAATCCCAGCCAATATTAATATTAAATAAATAAATGAATATACCATATGTGTAGCGGCTGGTTTAAATTCAATTAAATCAATAAATAAGTAAATGAATCTATACAGACAGATTGCAATATTACACAGGTAAACCACGTGAGGCTTGTTTTGGTTTGCTATAGCGATTTAGAGATTCACACACTTATGATCATATATGCAATGTCAATACATAAGCCTAGAATAATTTTAAATAACTACTGTTATATATAACCAATTAAAAACGGCCTCTGTTTCATACAATTCATATATCTAGTAATCTTAGACTTAAATGTATTTGTGTTTGTTATTAATTATAGTGATAATAATAATTGAGCACAAAAAAGCCTATGATGTTATGGGAATTGTACTATAAAAGCACAAGTTATCCTATTGGTGGTGAAGACAAATACAGGAGAAGTTTAGTAATTTGAAACTTAGTATATATCATTAGTTTTAAACGATTTAATACTAAAGAGACCTTTCTTTGTTTGGAAAATATGTTGTGACAACACGGGTCCTCCTGTTAATGTAAACACCAACAAACACAAGGAAAAAATACAAACAGAGTAATCAACCAGTGTGTCAATTATTGTTAATGGTTAAAGAAATTATTCTAGATTTGGATTTGAATTACTTAATTGTGTGCTCAGAGAGAAACTTTCTAGTTGGTTTAATGTAAGTAAAGGGGGGTAGTATATTAAGTAGACCCCTCATAAATAAGTAATAATTATTGTTTTTCTAAACAAATTATCAGATTGATACATGATCATATAATATCTTGGTGAATTATTCCCAAAAGTTTATAATGTCATTAATGGAATTATATCCATCAGGGATACGCGACTTCAAAGTGAAGATCCAAAATGCCTCTTTTTTTCAAGAGGGCCTTATTACGATCACCACCCCTGTTTTGTGCTTGTATATGGTCAATAACCATCCATCTAAAGGTTGTATTACTGCTAGCATGTGTCTGAATGAAATGCTTTGCCATATCGGATACAGGATCTGATCGTTTGATATCAGATAGATGTTGTCGGATGCGTTCTCTAACCTCCCTTGAAGTGCATCCCACATATTGTTTCGGGGTGCATGTGCACCAAATCATATATACTGCAAATTTTGTGCGACAATTGACGCAGCTTTTTACTGTATATGACTTATTCGTGGTGGAGGAGGAAAAGACATTTCCCTTCTGGATAAAGCTGCAAGGGATACATGCATTGTACCCACACTTGTACATACCCCTAGATTGTAACCACAAGCTTGTAGTTGTTTTATCCTTAGGTAAAGCACTTGGGGAAATAATATTTCCTATAGTGCATCCTTTTCTGTAGGAAAACCTACATCCTTTGTCGATGAAAGGAACCAATCCCTCATCTGCCTTGAGCATAGGTAGATGTTTACGAATGATCTTGCAAATGTTATCGTAGTCAGATGAATATTGAGTAACAAAGGTAACCCGATCACTAGTGGGATTGGTCCTTTTAGGTTTATTTGCCAACAAAGTTTTCCTGTCCAAACAATCCACTTCATTTTTTGCCCTTTGAATGGCTGTGTTGTGATAACCCCTACTTATGAGTCTGTGAGTAAGATCTTCACTTTGTACAACACAATCTTGTTTTTCAGAACAATTCCTTTTTATTCTAATATACTGTCCCTTTGCTATGGCATAGGGAACATTTAGTGGATGGTTGCTTCTGCCATGTAGGAGTGTATTGCCTGATATAGGCTTTCTGAAAATTTGCGTTTTTATGTTGTTAGTACCAGCCAGGTTGCTTAGCTGGACATCTAAAAAATTTATAGATGTTTTGTTTGTTTCAAAAGTGAACTTCAGACCCCATTCATTTTCATTTAGATATCCAATGAACTCTTCAATGAGTGTGGGCTGACCAATCAAAATCAACAGTAGATCGTCAATAAAACGATGGTAGCTTTTGATATACTGGAGAAAAGGATTCTGTTCCCCATATATCATGCTAAGTTCGAACCAACCCATTACTAAATTGGCATATGAGGGCGCAAATTTCGCCCCCATTGCTGTACCTTGCAACTGGAGATAAAAAGAGTCATCAAACTTGAAATAGTTGTGTGTCAATAAAAATTGCAACACATCTAAGATGAATTGGATAAATTCTTTGGTATAATTCGTTTTGTTCTCCAAATAGAATTTAACGGCAAGGATCCCCATGGTATGGGGGATAGATGAGTATAGGGCTACGACGTCTACTGTTAGCCAAAAAAATTCTTCTTGCCATATAAAGCCATCAAAAATTTGAAGCACATGTTTGGTATCTTTCAGAAAGCTTGGTAAGGAAACAACAAGTGGCTGCAGTATGCTGTCCAGCCATTCTGATAGTGGTTCGCAAAGCGAACCAATACCAGACACAATTGGTCTACCTTTTACATTCACAGTGCTTTTGTGCACCTTAGGCAAGACATGTATAATAGGGGTGATGGGATTGTCGACAGACAGAAAGTCAAATGTTTTGTCATCAATATGGCCAAGCATGAGGCCATCATCCAAAAGGGAGATGAGGTCCTTTTTAAATTTATGTACAGGATCGCAAGGTAAGACCTTGTAATCAGTAGGATTATTTAGCTGCCTCATAATCTCCCCTTTATATGATTTTAAATCCCAGATGACAACACTTCCACCTTTATCGGCGTTCTTTATCACCAAGTCTGAGTTTGACTTCAGTGAGGTCAAGGCAATTCTCTCTTGTTTAGTAAGATTGGGTTTACTTTTCAAGGGTTTTTTAGCAAGATCAACCAGGTCTTTCTCAATTCTTTTTTGGAAAGAAACCAATGTGTCCCCCCTTGTTTGTAAAGGATAAAAAGTAGATTTTGGATTAAACCCAATGTGGGCATTACATGTACCCAAATTTAGTTCAGCATTCTCTTCATTCAATGACATAAGAGCCTGGATATCCCTGACTTCAGAGAAATCAAAACTCAAAGTGTTTAGAGTATTTTCAGACGAGCTACTATAATGGTCAATTCTGTTGTCAGTATGTTCACCAACCTCTTGTGAAAAATAAAAATGTTTTTTCAATGTAAGTGCTCAAATGAATTTATTTATATCTACCAAGGTTTGGAACAAATTAAACCTAGTGGTAGGGACATAACCTAGTCCATAGCCGAGTACTTTGATCTCATCTTTGTTTAATTTGTAATTGGTGAGATTGATAACATCGTAAGTGGAGTCAATAGACTCATCCATTAAATTCAATGTATTTTCATTTGAAGTACATGTATCATCCATCAAATCTGATATTTGTTTTGACCCCTCCCTCTCCTTAGTGTATACCTGGGTTGTTGTCTTAAATTTGGATTTCCCCTTGTGTTTGCCCCTCGCCCTCGATTTGCATGGTTCATTGGGGTAATCTGAAAAACCTGATCCAGTATGTTACTGTCGGTTTGTTCTTTCTGAGAACCTGTCTGTTCTAATGCAACTTGATATTTATTTGACGTTGGAGGATGCTCAACTTCCTTTGAAATAAAGGATACAGTTTTTAATGTCTGATCTTTGGAGTGGCCTGGTAGGCTTCATTGTCTGGATTACTATGATCTGAATTGCTGGCATCACCTGAGTCTGAACCACTCCAAGTGTCTTTTTTATTTTGATTTACTCTGTTGGACCTCCATCTACGTTTACGATCCCTAGATCGATTTCTATTTTGTCTTTGCCAAATATAAACCTTATTTTGACTATAATCCATTTGATCTCTCATGTACTTTTCATGTTTAGATTGCACTAACTCCTTTTTTAATTGTGCTATACTGTCATTTAAAATGTTGTCTAGTTCTTTGTAGTTTTTTTCTAACGTGTTTAAATCCAATTCTTGTTGTAAGAGAATGATTTGATCTCTGACTGCACGAAGCTGGGCATCTTTATATTCAATGATAAGTCCCATCAATTTAAAGGAGCAGTCAGAGAGAGAATCATTCCATTTTTTAATGAATGCCTGATCATCTACAGAGAAAGTGGGAAATTTCTTAATTCTAAGGCCCCTGGGAACCATTTGTAGCCTTATATAGCGATCCAGGGTCCACTTATCCCATTTCAATCTCAATTCCTTTTTCATTAAATTTTCCATAGACTGGAATTTGTCACTTAGAGGGTTCACACTATAATTTTCACAAAAAATATTTTCGAAATCTTTTTCTAATTGATCTAAATTATCAATAGTAGTGAGTGAGTAGAATTGTTGGTCCATGTCAAAACCTGATGCTGCTTCCATATTTGAAAGATAAAGGTAAAACTTCACTGAAAGTGACTGAATATGTCAAGTAATGGTAACAACAATTGGACTCATTCAGATGGAAATTAATGTACCACTATTAAGTATATGTATGTGCTGCTGTACACAAGTGTGAGAGGATCCTATTGCAAGTAAGAAAATGTTCACATTAGTGTTACAGTAAAGAATTAGAGAGCAAAACTACTCGCTTTCTAAGAACTGGGAACACTTTTTTTCCCATGTTTTAGAAAATACACTTAAATTGGTTCCTTTCATCGACAAAGGATGTAGGTTTTCCTACAGAAAAGGATGCACTATAGGAAATATTATTTCCCCAAGTGCTTTACCTAAGGATAAAACAACTACAAGCTCGTGGTTACAATCTAGGGGTATGTACAAGTGTGGGTACAATGCATGTATCCCTTGCAGCTTTATCCAGAAGGGAAATGTCTTTTCCTCCTCCACCACGAATAAGTCATATACAGTAAAAAGCTGCGTCAATTGTCGCACAAAATTTGCAGTATATATGATTTGGTGCACATGCACCCCGAAACAATATGTGGGATGCACTTCAAGGGAGGTTAGAGAACGCATCCGACAACATCTATCTGATATCAAACGATCAGATCCTGTATCCGATATGGCAAAGCATTTCATTCAGACACATGCTAGCAGTAATACAACCTTTAGATGGATGGTTATTGACCATATACAAGCACAAAACAGGGGTGGTGATCGTAATAAGGCCCTCTTGAAAAAAGAGGCATTTTGGATCTTCACTTTGAAGTCGCGTATCCCTGATGGATATAATTCCATTAATGACATTATAAACTTTTGGGAATAATTCACCAAGATATTATATGATCATGTATCAATCTGATAATTTGTTTAGAAAAACAATAATTATTACTTATTTATGAGGGGTCTACTTATGCCCATAACATAATATACTACCCCCCCCTTTACTTACATTAAACCAACTAGAAAGTTTCTCTCTGAGCACACAATTAAGTAATTCAAATCCAAATCTAGAATAATTTCTTTAACCATTAACAATAATTGACACACTGGTTGATTACTCTGTTTGTATTTTTTCCTTGTGTTGTGTTCATTTACTTATTTATTTATTTGTTGATTTAATTGAATTTAAACCAGCCGATACACATAGCGGCCTTCTAATTACTAAAAAGCAACGCTAAAGCCATATATGTCTGCCATTTCTGAACAAAGGGGATCCCAGAGAAGCTTTTACAACCATTTGTTCCATAATTGCACAAGCTGTTTGTAAATAATTTCAGTGAGAAACTTAAAGATTGTGAACAATTTTTTTTTATTGGATCGCATTTGGCGGTGAAATGGTGGCATGAAATATTCCAAAATGGGCCTAGGTCAATACTTTGGGTTGTTTACTAAAAAAAAAAAATATATATATATATGTCAAGGGATAGTCAGGGATTCCTGACATATATCAGTGTCTCAATGTAACTAGTGCTAATTTTAAAAAACAAGTGGTTTGGAAATAGCAAAGTGCTACTTGAATTTATTGCCCTATAAATTGCAAAGAACATGTAAACATTGCGTATTTCTAAACTCAGGACAAAATTTAGAAACTATTTAGCATGGGTGTTTTTTGTTGGTTGCAGATGTGTAACAGATTTTGGGGGTCTAAGTTAGAAAAAGTGTGTTTTATCCATGTTTTTTTCCCTCATAATTTACTATAAAAAAATATAAGATATGATGAAAATAATGGTATCTTTAGAAAGTCCATTTAATGGCGAGAAAAACAGTATTTAATATGTGTGGGTACAGTAAATGAGTAATAGGAAAATTACAGCTAAACACAAATACTGCAAAAATTTAAAAATAGCCTTGGTCCCAAATAGACAGAAAATGGAAAAGTGCTGTGGTCCTTAAGGGGTTAAGGTTGTAACTAAATTTGGGTGATTACAGTGTGCTGTACTGAAATACTACTGCAAATAGTATTTTATAGTTGTTACTAATTTTATGCTGCCCAGCTGTTGGGATGCCAGGATTTTTATCACTTGCAAGTAGTTGTTTATAATAGGGTTTCTAGTATTTGTCCCCTTTAAACTCTGGTATTTGTAAACCCAAAATATTGTTTGCAACTTGACTGCAGTGTGCTGCTCCCCTAACTTTTTTTTTTTTTTACCCCCTCCCCTTTTTCTTTTTAATGTGTTCCAAAGCAATTTTATCTGCTGGAGTGTATAGAATTGTTTATATACATTTATTCCTTTGTTTTGTCATTTGAAGTACAGTAGCTGCTTTTATCTGCTATATTCCCATCTATACTGAAACATTTTGTAAGTAATGGGCATAGAGAAGTTATGCAAGTAGTAGTAATCATACTGACGCCTTGAAAACATCTTTCTGTATCAGTCCTTGGTTGGCTATGAACTTCCAATAGGGAGAGTAATGTGCAGGAGCATTGGAGCAAGTATTACCTTCCCTGCTTTCAGATGAAGGAAGATGTGTGTTTGTTTTAGTTAGGATGTAATAAATTCACTTTATACATTAAATTTAACTATTTTATCTGCACTTTAAGTTGGTTGGGGACTTTCGTGTCCCAGTTATTTGCTAACACAATTCAGATAATTACACTATGTGATGTATGTTTTACTTTATTCCCCATAATGCACCAAATCAATCTATCTTTATGCTAAATTCCATGCAACATTTTAAGCCATATGTGCTGTAGCTATGACTAAATATTCTCATAATGTGAGGTTCCAGAAAAAGCTGTGAGATGCTGTGCGCATTTTTTTTTTTTTTTTTTCACATTTTGCTTGCATTTTTTAGTGGAATGTTGTTTTATTAAGGTTATATTAATAATATAATTTGTCCTTTATTTCCATTTACTACCCATTTTGATGCCACTATGTCTGCCTCATCTCCCATAATCCCTTGAGGACATCCACTAATATTATTTCTTACTTCCTGAAACTCCAGATGCCTCCGGGATTTAATAGTATGACTGCACGGAACCTATTTCCAGAACCTCTGTCTAAAGCTCATCAGCTTTATGCCAACATATGTCTTTCCTCTAATTATGATTGCTCACCACTGGTTTAGCAGGAGAAGATGATAATCCCTTTTTACACTACACTATATTTTCTGCCTCAAAACAGCAGATTGTGTTAACTATTACTTACTGTTGCTGTTTACTAAGATATCATAAGTAAATGCAACCTCTAACATTTCTTTTATTCTAACACACATACACACATACACACATACACACACACACACATATACACACATACACACATACACACACACACACACACACACACACACACACAATATGTGCGTATCTTATGATTGATCAAATGTTTACTGAAAATCCTACACTTTAAATACATACCCCTTCTCTGGTCACAAACCAGATTTATCACTTACACAGATTCATTGGTTATTAATTGTTATAGCTGCACATTTCTGTGAAGTGATATGCTAAGGAGACATATAATGTAAGAATTGTAGTCTATTTACGTTAAACATATGTGGTTTTTATAAATGTGTTTATAGCTGTAGTGTTGAAACTCCATTTATAGATGTTTCAGAGAGTGAATAATTATATAACACTCCTTTCAGTTTTATCTCTATATTATAATAACCATGCAAGGGAACAAAAGCCATATAATGTGTTTTTTATTTATTTAATTTTAAAGAGTGACCTCTATATAGTTTAAAGTTTATGATCAGAGTAGGGCCTATAAAAGTAAGTGTTCATTATCATGAGTGAGAGAAATAGAAATATCTTCTTTATAATTAAAACATACACAAATATCTTCAGAATGATTCATTTTATATCTTTTTTTTTTTTTTTTTTTTTTTTTTTTTTTTTTTATATATAGTCTCACAGCTAAACATTTTTTTTATTTTTTTTTAGTGGTAAGTCTTATTAATTTCTATACGTAGGAGTTATTTTGGGAGGCAGTGGGTGTCTGCTGGCCTCTATCTCATTGGCATTCAGAGAGTAAATCTTGTAACCATGGGCAACAGTTCTTCCTTAGAAATGAGACCTGCATGCCCAGCCTGGCACAAAAGTCCCTTCTGTGGCATAGGCCTGCACACAAGCTGGCATTGTCATCAGCTTAACGACAGATTTGTCATCTGTCAAAGTGTCTCACTTCTAGTGTCTTTGTTCTCTTGTTAAATTCTCATAAAAAAAAATCCCAAGCTTTTATGTAAAGACAACAGAACGTGTAATTCACTTAATTTTTTTTTTTTACACAAAGCTCTGATAAAGTTGCAGGATATAATATCAGATATGAGAACAATTCGTAATCATAACATTTATATATTAGATCAAATATCATTTTTTTTTCTTCTCAGCACCATGACTACTCTAAATATCACAGGTAAACGCTAGGCTTGCAATAAACCCAAAACGCTGTATGGCCACATAGCTATTGCACATTCCAGATTAGGACCTTAAAGGACCACTCAAGCAGTAGAATTGCATAATCAATAAGAACATAATAAAAAGACAATTATTTAACACATCTGAATTTCAAATGAGTAGTAGATTTTTTTTTTTTTTTTTTTTTTTATTTTTTTTTTTTGTCTGTCAAATTTTATTTTTTCTACAATTTCCTGCCCCCTGTATCATTTGACAGACATCAGCCAATCACAGACTAGTATATGTATACCCTGTGAGCTTGTGCACATGCTCAGTAGGATCTTGTGCAAAATTTGATAATGGAAGTAAATTGGAAAGTGTATTAAAGGGATAATCTAGTCAAAATTAAACTTTCATGATTCCGATAGAGCATGCAATTTTAAGCAACTTTCTAATTTACTCATCAATTTTTCTTTGTTCTCTTGGTATCTATATTTGAAAAAGCAAGAATGTAAGATTAGAAGCCGGGCTATTTTTGGTTTAGATCCTGGGTAGCACTTGCTGTTTGGTGTCTAAATGTAGCCACCATCAGCAAGCGCTACCCTGAACCAAAAATGGGCTGGCTCCTAAGCTTACATTCTTGCTTTTTCAAATAAAGATACCAAGAGAAAGAAGAAAAAATAGGAATAAATTAGAAAGTTGCTTAAAATTGCATGCTCTTTCTGAATCATAAAAGTTTATTTTGACTTGAGTGTTCTACAATAAAAGCATTTACAATTGTTTGTAAAAAAAACTTGATATTGTAAAGGAAATAATTTGCTACATATACAGTGAGCACCTGCATGGGAAGAAAGCTGTATTGTTCTTTTTTTTTTACCACCAAACACGCTCATGTAAAATAATGATCCTACACCTGCAGTTCAGATACTACCATGTGGAACTTCTTCACTGCTGAGCTATTTCTTAGCACTCTGACATTTTTAGACATTTTAGTCTTTACCACTTAGTCATTTTGTCATCCTTGTGCCAAAGCCTTATTTTTTTTTTTGTTGATTGCTTTTAACATGAGTTTTTTTTATTTTTCCTTTCCCCACCCCCCCATTTCTTTCTTTTTTCTTTTTTTTTTTTTTTTTTTGTTTAAGCTCAGCATCACAATGTTCATCCTTCACAACTTTAAAAGAAATAGCTCTAGTTTACAGATATATCTCAGAATGACAAAATACAATTTTCTGGAATGCACACAAGGAACAATAGTTTTGTCTCATTATTTTATAAATTCCACAGCCAAACACTTTAATTCTACAGTTTAACTTTAACATTCTAGAATACATTTGCAATGTTTCTGATATAAGTTTAATAAAGTAATTTAATTTTTGGAGATACATTTTACATTTGTTTATTTGTTATAATTTTGCACTTTATGTTGAAAAGTGTTGAGATATATATATATATATATATATATATATATATATATATATATATATATATATATATATATACACACACACATATATTTATACACACACTCTGATGAAGCGCATGTGCAAAATGCGTCAGGTGTTAAGGCTTTACTCTCACCTTTTTGTACTAGCACCTTTGCTCAATAAATTTATGTTGAACCAGCTTTGGGCGATCTTCCGGCCTCCGTTTGTCCTTCTTTGGGGAATATATATATTCAGCTGTAACTTTAACAGCCGAAACTGCTGGAGTTTCCTGCAGTTCCAATGTGTATTTCTACATTGTGTGGTGAGGTGTTAAATAACTCAAGCTAAAATGCGCCTTTCTAAAATATATTTCAGATACCTTGCACTACTTACGAGTACTAAGAGCTTTAGATCATCTGGCCTTTTGCTTGGGAATCTAGAAATGGTTATTTGGGAGAAATGGGGGATTCAGTGTCCTGTCATGGTGAATTTATATATAAGGTTGCAGACATTCTATATCTTGATTTATTTTAAATGTTTTCTGAGAATGTAGGAGCATGCATATGGACAGAAATGGTTAAACTATTTATTTAACCCTCGGTCTGTTTTTTTTTTTTTTTTGTACCACCTTGCACTTCCATGGTCCAATTGGCCCTGTGCTATAGTTTGGTACATATAATGAATAAATGTTACATCAAGTTTTAGTATAATTATTTTTATTGTGAAACAGGGTAATTATGAATTTTGATAATTTTAGCTAGTAAAATATTGAATAACCATGCGATACTAAGAAATGCTTACTCATTTGGTGATAATAAAGTGTATTCTCGATATTTTGAGCACTGTGAAGAGTATTTCGTATTATTTTGCACATAAATTCACATATAACGATAAAAATGATAAGGAAATTGTCAATTGAGAGAAACATTAAATTTTGATGTGTAGGGCATGGGTAGTTACAAAAGTTATGATAATAAGGAAAACATTCTTTTCTTTCATGTAATTGGCAAAAGCCCATGAGCTAGTGACGTATGAAATATACAATCCTACCAGGAGGGGCAAAGTTTCCCAAACCTCAAAATACCTATAAATACACCCCTCACCACACCCACAATTCAGTTTTACAAACTTTGCCTCCTATGGAGGTGGTGAAGTAAGTTTGTGCTTGATTTTCTTCTGTGATATGCGCTTCTCAGCATTTTGAAGCTCGATTCCTCTCAGGGGGATGTGAAGGGAGTATCACCTATTGATTCTAAGGTTTCCCTCATGGGAAATCTTTTCAAAGGTTCTCTGTTATCGTAGAGATTCATCTCCTATCTCCCTTTTCAGATTGATGATATACTCTCATATTCCATTACCTCTACTGATACTTTTTCAGTACTGGTTTGGCTATCTGCTGTATGTGGATAGGTGTCTTTCGGTAAGTGTGTTTTCATTACTTAAGACACTCTCAGCTAGGATTTGACACTTTATGTATTAATATAAAGTTTAAAAAAATATGTATTGTACTTATATTTGCCATGAGTCAGGTTTATTTATATTTCCTTTTGCAGACTATCAGTTTCAAAATTGGGAAACCTATTTAGGAAGTTAGTTTTTCTTACCTGGGGTATAGTCTTTTCTTCAAATTGACTGCTTTTTCATTAATTTTCGCGGGCAAAATTAGGGTTGCGAGGTCGCAAAATGCTGATATTTATTCCTTCATTGTTGCCGCGAGAATTTTTTTGGAGTGAAGGTACGTTCGGTGACGCAAATTCGTCATTTCTGGTGTCTTAGTTGACGCCAGGTTTCCTTGCACAAGGTTGTGTCTGCTATGACGCGAGTTACGTCATTTCTGGAGGTTAGTGCCAAAAAATTTCATTTTGCGTTTCACGTCATACTTGCCGCCAAATAATTTAATTATTTAAACCCCACTTCCTTTATGCCTCTTGCCTTTTTATGCTCAGAGGGCTATGCTGTTTGCATTTTTTTCCCATTCCTGAAACTGCCATATAAGGAAACTGATAATTTTGCTTTATATGTTTTTTTTCTCTTACATTTGCAAGATGTCTCATTCTGATCCTGTCTCAGAAACCACTGTTGGAACCCTGCTGCGTGATAACGGTTCTACCAAAGCTAAGTGTATCTGTTGTAAATTAGCGGAGATTATATCTCCAGCTGTAGTATGTAACAGTTGTCATGCAGAGAATGTATCCATCAGTACTAGTACAATGCCTGTTGTTCCTTCAACATCTAATGTACAAGATATCCCTGTGAATATAAAAGATTTTATTGCTGATGCGATTCAGAAGGCTTTGTCTGCTATTCCGCCTTCTAATAAATGTAAAAGGTCTTTTAAAACTTCTCATAAGGTTGATGAAATTTCAAATGACCGACCACATACTGGATTATCCTCCTCCTGATGAGTATCTATCTGGTTCAGAAAATCCTACCTCGGATATTGACACTGACAAATCTACTTGTCTCTTTAAGATGGAGTTTATTCTTTCCTTGTTAAGAGGTGTTGATTACTTTGGATATTGAGGAAACTAGTCCTCTTGATACTAAAACTAGTAAATGTTTAAATTCTGTTTATAAACATCCTGTGGTTACTCCAGAGGTTTTTCCAGTCCCTGATGCTATTTCTAATATGATTTCAAAGGAATGGAATATGCCTGGTACTTCTTTTATTCCTTCTAGGTTTAAAAAGTTGTATCCTTTGCC
This sequence comes from Bombina bombina, assembly GCF_027579735.1. Classification (NCBI taxonomy): domain Eukaryota; kingdom Metazoa; phylum Chordata; class Amphibia; order Anura; family Bombinatoridae; genus Bombina; species Bombina bombina. Next base: position 114,015 of record NW_026512529.1, on the reverse strand, counting down.
AGCAGTTAGATTGGAGATTTTTTTTTTCCCCAAAACTTAAAGTTGATGGGGCTATTTCTACTCTTGCCAAACGTACTACTATTCATATGGAAGATAGTACTTCTTTCTCTTGTAAGGTGTATCCAGTCCACGGATCATCCATTACTTGTGGGATATTCTCCTTCCCAACAGGAAGCTGCAAGAGGATCACCCACAGCAGAGCTGTCTATATAGCTCCTCCTCTAACTGCCCACCCCCAGTCATTCTCTTGCAGCTCTCGACAATGGAAGTAGCTAGAGAGATGTGGTGCATTAATGTAGTTTATCTTCAATCAAAAGTTTGTTATTTTCAAATGGTACCGGAGTTGTACTATTTTAGCCTCAGGCAGAAAGTTGAAGAAGAGTCTGCCTGTGGTCTTTGATGATCTTAGCAGGTTGTAACTAAGATCCATTGCTGTTCTCACGCATAACTGAAGAGATAGGTAACTTCAGCTGGGGGAATAGCGTGCAGGGTCTCCTGCTCTGAGGTATGTGCAGATTTAAATTTTTCTAGAGAAATGAATATGCTAGAAAATGCTGACAATACCGGATTTATTTAAGGTAAGCCTGATTACAGTGATTTAATAACGACTGGTATCATGCTTGCTGTAAAGGGTAATATTTTTATTATTTACTCACATTACTGAATAGATTTAACGTTTGCTTGAAGTATATAAATGTTTTTTTTTACTTATTGGTGATAACTTTATTCTGGAGCCTAGTTTTTTCCACATGGCTGTCTAGATTTTGCCTAGGGATAGTTTTTTAAGGCCCTCTCACTGTAAGTACAGGTTGGGAGGGGCCTATTTTCGTTTTTTGCAGCTTGAGACATCCAGCTTCCCTGAAGGAGTCCCCTGAACATTTAGGACCTCTCTAAAGGGTTTTTGTGCCTTCCAAAGTCGTTGTATGGGCAGGTAGGGCCACAGCAGAGCTGTGGCAGTTTGTTGTGACTGTTTAAAAAAGTTTATATTGTTTTTTTTTATCGTTTTTTGAAACTAAGGGGTTAATCATCCATTTGCAAGTGGGTGCAATGCTCTTTTAGCCTATTATACACACTGTAAAAATTTCGTAAGATTTACTGCTTTTTTCACTGTTTTAGCAGTTTCTGTGTTTGTTTTTTTCTCTTAAAGGCACAGTACCGTTTTTTTTTTTTTTTTTGCTTGTTCACAGTTATTAAAGTGTTTTCCAAGCTTGCTGGTCTCATTACTAGTCTGTTTAAACATGTCTGACATAGAGGGAACTCATTGTTCATTATGTTTAGAAGCCATTGTGGAACCCCCTCTTAGAATGTGTACCAAATGCACGGATTTTACTATAAATTATAAAGACCATATTCTGGCTTTAAAAAATTTATCACCAGAAGAAATTGACAGGGAGGAAGTTATGCCGGCTAACTCTCCCCACGTGTCAGATTCTATAAATCCCGCTCAGGGTACACCTAGTACTTCTATCGCGCCCATTGCGTATACCTTGCAAGACATGGCGGCAGTTATGAATCATACCCTTACAGAGGTATTATCTAAACTGCCAGGATTGCAAGGAAAGCGAGACAGCTCTGGGAATAGAATAAATACAGAGCTCTCTGACGCTTTAGTAGCTCGGTCTGATACACCTTCACATTATGCTGAAGCAGGGGAGCTTCAATCTGTGGGTGATTTTTCTGATTCAGGGAAGATACTTCACTCTGATATCTACATTTAAATTTAAGCTTGAACACCTCCGCGTATTGCTCAGGGAGGTTTTAGCAACTCTGGATGACTGTGACACTATTGTAGTCCCAGAGAAATTATGTAGATTGGATAAATATTATGCAGTACCTACTTACACTGATGTTTTTCCAATCCCTAAAAGGTTTTCTGAAATTATTACTAAGGAATGGGATAGACCAGGTGTACCGTTCTCTCCCCCTCCTGTTTTTAAAAAGATGTTTTCTATAGACCCCGCTACACGGGACTTATGGCAGACGGTCCCTAAGGTGGAGGAAGCAGTTTCTACTCTAGCTAAGCGTACCACTATCCCTGTCGAGGACAGTTGTGCTTTTCTAGATCCAATGGACAAAACATTAGAGAGTTACCTTTTAAGCCCTTAATGACCGGACCATTTTTCAATTTTCTTACCCTTAATGACAATGGCTATTTTTACATTTCTGCAGTGTTTGCGTTTAGCTGTAATTTTCCTCTTACTCGTTTACTGTACCCACACATTATATACCATTTTTCTCGTCATTAAATGGACTTTCTAAAGATACCATTATTTTCATCATATCTTATAATTTACTAAAAAAAAATAACATATGAGGAAAAAATGGAAAAAAACACACTTTCTCCTGTTAAGTGTAGTCAGTCCACGGGTCATCCATTACTTATGGAATATTTCTCTTCCTAACAGGAAACTGCAAGAGAATTACCCAGCAGAGCTTGCTATATAGCTCCTCCCCTCACCTGTCATACTCAGTCATTCTCTTGCAGCCTAACTAGATAGGAAGCTGTGAGAGATCTGTGGTGTTTTTTTAACTTAGTTTATTTCTACAATCAAAAGTTTGTTATTTTTAAATGGCACCGGAGTGTGCTGTTTATTCTCAGGCAGCTTTAGAAGAAGAATCTGCCTGGGTTTTTTTCTATGGTCTTAGCAGACGTAACTAAGACCCACTGGCTGTTCTCATCTGAGGAAAAGTGAGGTAACTTCAGAGAAGGGGAATAGCATGCAGGGTCCCCCTGCAACAAAGAGGTATGTGCAGTAAATTATTTTCTGAGGAATGGAATTGACTGAGAAAATACTGCTGATACCATTGTAAAGTAAGTTCAGCCTTAAATGCAGCGATAGCGACTGGTATCAGGCTGATGTGTGTGTGTGTGCACTGAATGTATTTTCTAAGGAATGGAATTGACTCTGAAAATACTGTTAATACTGAAATAATGTATGAGCCTTAACTGCAGTAAAAGCGACTGGTAGCAGGCTTGTAAATAATAATACATAACTTTTAAATGTATGTTTAAAACGTTTACTGGCATGTTAATCGTTTTTTGTGAGGTACTTGGTGATAAAACTTATTGGGGCTTGATTTTTACCACATGGCCATTTTTGTTTTCTGCATAGAAACAGTTTCTGAGCTTCCCCACTGTTGTAATATGAGTGGGAGGGGCCTATTTTAGCGCTTTTTTGCGCAGTAAAAATTCAGTCACAATCTGTCTACTTCATCCTCCATGATCCAGATCGTCTCTAGAGAGCTCAGGGGTCTTCAAAATCCATTTTGAGGGAGGTAATCAGTCACAGTAGTCCTGTGACAGTGTATTTGACTGTGAGAAAAACGTTAATTATATAATTGTTATCCGTTTTTGGGTACTAAGGGGTTAATCATCCATTTGCTGGTGGGTGCAATCCTTTGCTAACTTAATACATTTACTGTGAAAATTTGGTTGCTATAACTATTTTTGTTCATTGTTATTTCAACTGTGTCAGTTTTTCTGTGCTTCTTAAAGGCACAGTAACGTTTTTTATATTGCTTGTAAATTAATTTTGAAAAGTATTTCCAAGTTTGCTAGTCTCATTGCTAGTTTGTTTAAACATGTCTGACTCAGATGAATCTCTTTGTTCACTATGTTTAAAGGCCAATGTGGAGCCCAATAGAAATTTATGTACTAATTGCATTGATGCTACTTTAAATAAAAGTCAATCTTTACATGTAAAGAAATTATCACCAGACGACGAGGGGGAAGTTATGCCGACTAACTCTCCTCACGTGTCAGTACCTGCGCCTCCCGCTCAGGAGGTGCGTGATTTTGTGGCGCCAAGTACATCAGGGAGGCCCTTACAAATCACTTTGCAAGACATGGCTGTTATGACAGAAGTATTATCTAAGTTGCCAGATTTAAGAGGCAAGCGCGATAGCTCTGGGTTAAGGATAGAGCGCGCGGATGAGATGAGAGCCATGTCAGATACTGCGTCACAGTTTGCAGAACGTGAGGACGGAGAGCTTCATTCTGTGGGTGACGGATCTGATCCAGGGAGACTGGATTCAGAGATTTCCAATTTTAAATTTAAGCTAGAGAACCTCCGCACATTGCTAGGGGAGGTATTAGTGGCTCTGAATGATTGTAACACGGTTGCAATTCCAGAGAAATTATGTAGGTTGGATAAATACTATGCGGTACCGGTGTATACTGACGTATTTCCTATACCAAAAAGGCTTACAGAGATTATTAGCAAGGAGTGGGATAGACCTGGTGTGCCTTTTACCCCTCCTCCCATATTTAGGAAAATGTTTCCTATTGACGCCACCACACGAGACTTATGGCGGACGGTCCCTAAGGTGGAGGGAGCAGTTTCTACTTTAGCTAAGCGTACCACTATCCCGGTGGAGGATAGTTGTGCCTTTTCAGATCCAATGGATAAAAAATTAGAGGGTTACCTTAAGAAAATGTTTGTTCAACAAGGTTTTATTTTACAGCCCCTTGCATGCATTGCGCCTGTCACTGCTGCGGCAGCATTCTGGTTTGAGTCTCTGGAAGAGGCCATTCGCTCAGCTCCATTGGATGAAATAATGAACAAGCTTAAAACACTTAAGCTAGCTAACGCATTTGTTTCTGATGCCGTTGTGCATTTAACCAAACTTACGGCTAAGAACTCCGGATTCGCCATCCAAGCGCGCAGAGCGCTATGGCTTAAATCCTGGTCAGCTGACGTGACTTCTAAATCTAAATTGCTTAATATTCCTTTCAAAGGGCAGACCTTATTCGGGCCCGGCTTGAAAGAAATTATTGCTGACATTACGGGAGGTAAGGGCCATGCTCTACCTCAGGACAGGGCCAAATCAAAGGCCAAACAGTCTAATTTTCGTGCCTTTCGTAACTTCAAGGCAGGAGCAGCATCAACTTCCTCCGCTCCAAAACAGGAAGGAGCTGTTGCTCGTTACAGGCAGGGCTGGAAAGTTAACCAGTCCTGGAACAGGGGCAAGCAGGCCAAGAAACTTGCTGCTGCCCCCAAGACAGCATGAAGAGAGGGCCCCCTATCCGGAAACGGATCTAGTGGGGGGCAGACTTTCTCTCTTCGCCCAGGCTTGGGCAAGAGATGTCCAGGATCCCTGGGCGTTGGAGATCATATCCCAGGGATACCTCCTGGACTTCAAGACTTCTCCTCCACGGGGGAGATTTCATCTTTCAAGGTTATCAGCAAACCAAACAAAGAAAGAGGCGTTTCTACGCTGTGTACAAGACCTCTTACTAATGGGGGTAATCCACCCAGTTCCGCGGCAGGAACACGGGCAGGGATTCTATTCAAATCTATTTGTGGTTCCCAAAAAAGAGGGAACCTTCAGACCAATCTTGGACTTAAAAATCCTAAACAAATTTCTAAGAGTTCCATCATTCAAAATGGAGACTATTCGAAACATCCTTCCCATGATCCAAGAGGGTCAGTACATGACCACGGTGGACTTAAAGGATGCCTACCTTCACATACCGATTCACAAGGACCATTACCGGTATTTGAGATTTGCCTTCCTAGACAGGCATTACCAGAAACTCCTCCCAATAAATATTCTGGAGTTAAGAGCAATATTCAATGCTCTCCTAGCTTGGCCTCAGTTAGCAACTCTGAGGTTCATCAGATTTCAGTCGGACAACATCACGACTGTGGCTTATATCAACCATCAAGGGGGAACCAGAAGTTCCCTAGCGATGTTGGAAGTCTCAAAGATAATTCGCTGGGCAGAGTCTCACTCTTGCCACCTGTCAGCGATCTACATCCCAGGCGTGGAGAACTGGGAGGCGGATTTTCTAAGTCGCCAGACTTTTCATCCGGGAGAGTGGGAACTTCATCCGGAGGTCTTTGCTCAACTGGTTCGTCGTTGGGGCAAACCAGATCTGGATCTCATGGCGTCTCGTCAGAACACCAAGCTTCCTTGTTACGGATCCAGGTCCAGGGACCCGGGAGCGGTGCTGATAGATGATCTGACAGCCCCTTGGGTCTTCAACATGGCTTATGTGTTTCCACCATTCCCAATGCTTCCTCGTTTGATTGCCAAGATCAAACAGGAGAGAGCTTCGGTGATTCTGATAGCGCCTGCGTGGCCACGCAGGACCTGGTATGCAGACCTAGTGGACATGTCGTCCTGTCCACCGTGGTCTCTGCCTCTGAGACAGGACCTTCTAATTCAGGGTCCTTTCAAACATCCAAATCTAATTTCTCTGAGGCTGACTGCATGGAGATTGAACGCTTGATTCTATCAAAGCGTGGTTTCTCGGAGTCGGTTATTGATACCTTAATACAGGCTAGGAAGCCTGTTACCAGAAAAATTTACCATAAAATATGGCGTAAATATTTACATTGGTGCGAATCCAAGTGTTACTCATGGAGTAAGGTTAGGATTCCTAGGATATTGTCCTTTCTACAAGAGGGTTTAGAAAAGGGCTTATCTACTAGTTCGTTAAAGGGACAGATTTCTGCTCTGTCTATTCTTCTACACAAACGTCTGGCTGAAGTTCCAGACGTTCAGGCTTTCTGTCAGGCTTTAACTAGGATTAAGCCTGTGTTTAAGTCTGTTGCTCCGCCGTGGAGCTTAAACTTAGTTCTTAATGTTCTTCAAGGCGTTCCATTTGAACCCCTTCATTCCATTGATATCAAGTTGTTATCTTGGAAAGTTCTGTTTTTGATGGCTATTTCCTCGGCTCGGAGAGTCTGAGTTATCTGCCTTACATTGTGATTCTCCTTATCTGATTTTCCATTCAGACAAGGTAGTTCTGCGTACTAAACCTGGGTTCTTACCTAAGGTAGTTACTAACAAGAATATCAATCAAGAGATTGTTGTTCCATCTCTGTGTCCTAACCCTTCTTCAAAGAAGGAACGACTTTTGCATAATCTGGACGTAGTCCGTGCCCTGAAATTCTATTTGCAGGCAACTAAGGATTTTCGTCAAACTTCTTCCCTGTTTGTCGTTTACTCTGGACAGAGGAGAGGTCAAAAGGCTTCGGCTACCTCTCTCTCTTTTTGGCTTCGTAGCATAATACGATTAGCCTATGAGACTGCTAGACAGCAGCCCCCTGAAAGGATTACAGCTCATTCTACTAGAGCTGTGGCTTCCACCTGGGCCTTTAAAAATGAGGCCTCTGTTGAACAGATTTGCAAGGCTGCGACTTGGTCTTCGCTTCACACTTTTTCAAAATTTTACAAATTTGACACTTTTGCTTCCTCGGAGGCTGTGTTTGGGAGAAAAGTACTTCAGGCAGTGGTTCCTTCTGTTTAATGTTCCTGCCTTGTCCCTCCCTTCATCCGTGTACTTTAGCTTTGGTATTGGTATTCCATAAGTAATGGATGACCCGTGGACTGACTACACTTAACAGGAGAAAACATAATTTATGCTTACCTGATAAATTCCTTTATCCTGTAGTGTAGTCAGTCCACGGCCCGCCCTGTTTTTACGGCAGGTCTAAATTTTAATTAAACTCCAGTCACCACTGTACCCTATGGTTCCTCCTTTCTCGTATGCTTGGTCGAATGACTGAGTATGACAGGTGAGGGGAGGAGCTATATAGCAAGCTCTGCTGGGTAATTCTCTTGCAGTTTCCTGTTAGGAAGAGAAATATTCCATAAGTAATGGATGACCCGTGGACTGACTACACTACAGGAGAAAGGAATTTATCAGGTAAGCATAAATTATGTTTTTTCTAACTTTGACCTCCAAAATCTGTTACACATCTACAATCACCAAAAAACACCCATGCTAAATAGTTTATAAATTTTGTCCTGAGTTTAGAAATACCCAATGTTTACACGTTCTTTGCTTTTTTTGCAATTTATGGGGCAATAAATACAAGTAGCACTTTGCTATTTCCAAACCACTTTTTTCAAAATTAGCGCTAGTTACTTTGGAACCCTGATATCTGTCAGGAATACCTGAATATCCCTTGACATGTATATATTTTGTTTTAGAAGACATCCCAAAGTATTGATTTAGGCCCATTTTGGTATATTTCATGCCACCATTTCACCGCCAAATGCGATTTAAAAAAAAAAAGTTCACTTTTTCACAAATTTTGTCACAAACTTTAGGTTTCCCACTGAAATAATTTACAAACAGCTTCTGCAATTATGGCACAAATGGTTGTAAATGCTTCTCTGGGATCCCCTTTTTCCCTTTTTCAGAAATAACAGACTTATATGGCTTTGTGGTTGCTTTTTGGTAATTAGAAGGCCGCTAAATGCCGCTGCGCACCACACGTGTTTTATGCCCAGGAGTGAAGGGCTTAATTAGGGAGCTTGTAGGGTTAATTTTAGCTTTAGTGTAGTAGACCACCCCAAGTATTGATCTAGGCCCATTTTGGTATATTTTATGCCACCATTTCACCGCCAAATGCGAGCAAATAAAAATAAAAACTTTACATTTTTCACAATTTTAGGTTTCTCACTGAAATTATTTACAAACAGCTTGTGCTATTATGGCAGAAATTGTTGTAAAAGCTTCTCTGGGATCCCCTTTGTTCAGAAATAGCAGACTTATATGGCTTTGGCGTTGCTTTTTGGTAATTAGAAGGCCGCTAAATGCTGCTGCGCACCACACGTGAATTATGCCCAGCAGGGAAGGGGTTAAATTAGGTAGCTTGTAGGGAGCTTGCAGGGTTAATTTTAGAGATCAGCCTCCCACCTGACACATCCCACCCCCTGATCCCTCCCAAACAGCTCTCTTCCCACCCCCACCCCACAATTGTTCCCGCCAACTTAAGTACTGGCAGAAAGTCTGCCAGTACTAAATAAAAGATTTGTTTTTTTTTTTTTTTTTTTAATAAAAATAATAAAATATTTTAGTTGTGATGGACCCCTGCCTTAGCACCAACCTCCCTGATCCCCCCCCCCCCCTCCAGCTCTCTAACCCTCTCCCCTACCTAATTACCGCCATCTTGGGTACTGGCAGCTGTCTGCCAGTACCCAGTTTGGCCCCACAAACCAAAGTATTTTAATTTTATTTGTAACTTTTATTTTTAATTATTTCTGTAGTGTAGCAGCCCCCCCACAATACCCCCACCCCCTCCCCCTCCCAGATCCTTTTATATGTAAAAAAAAAAAATTTAACTTTTTTTTTTTTTCTCCCTTCCTTCCTTCATTGGTGTCAGTGTGGCTAATGCGTGCACATACACGCGCGCACCCGTGCACGTGCATCATGCACGCGCGCACACGCTCCCTCCTTCCACCTGGACAACGACACCATCGCTACCGGTGCAGAGAGGGCCACAGAGTGGCTCTCTCTGCATCGGAGGCTTGTAAAGGGGTATTGCAGGATGCCTCCATATCGAGGCATCACTGCAATACCCTCAGAGCTGCTGGAAGCGATTGTGATCACTTCCAGCACTCTGTTAAACAACTTAAGTACCAGGTACGTCTATTGTCATTAACAGTTTGTTTTTGCATGACATACCTGGTACGTCAGTTGTCATTAAGGGGTTAAAAAAAAAAATATTCAACAAGGGTTTATTCTCCAGCCCCTTGCATGCATTGCCCCCGTCACTGCTGCTGCAGCCTTCTGGTTTGAGTCTCTCGAAGAGGCTCTACAGGTAGAAACCCCATTGGATGATATCCTTGACAAGCTTAAAGCCCTTAAGCTAGCCAATTCATTTGTTTCTGATGCCGTTGTTCATTTAACCAAACTAACGGCTAAGAACTCAGGTTTTGCTATTCAGGCGCGTAGGGCGCTATGGCTTAAATCCTGGTCAGCTGACGTTACTTCAAAGTCTAAGCTTCTCAACATTCCCTTCAAGGGGCAGACCCTTTTCGGGCCTGGGCTGAAGGAGATCATTTCTGATATTACTGGAGGAAAAGGTCATGCCCTTCCTCAGGATAGGTCCAGCAAATTAAGGACCAAACAGCCTAATTTTCGTGCCTTTCGAAATTTCAAGGTGCAGCTTCAACTTCCTCTAATACAAAACAGGAGGGAAATTTTGCCCAGTCCAAGCCGGTCTGGAGACCTAACCAGGTTTGGAACAAAGGAAAGCAGGCCAAGAAGCCTGCTGCTGCCTCTAAGACAGCATGAAAGATCAGCCCCCGATCCGGTAACGGATCTAGTAGGGGGCAGACTTTCTCTCTTCGCCCAGGCTTGGGCAAGAGATGTCCAGGATCCCTGGGCGTTGGAAATTGTGTCTCAGGGATACCTTCTGAAATTCAAAGCTTCTTCCCCAAAAGGAAGATTTCACCTCTCACAATTATCTGCAAACCAGATAAAGAGAGAGGCATTCTTACATTGTGTTCAAGACCTCCTAGTTATGGGAGTGATCCACCCAGTTCCAAAGGAGGAACAGGGGCAAGGCTTCTATTCAAATCTGTTTGTGGTTCCCAAGAAAGAGGGAACCTTCAGACCAATCTTAGATCTCAAGATCCTAAACACATTTCTCAGAGTTCCATCCTTCAAGATGGAGACTATTAAAACCATCCGTCCTATGATCCAGGAGGGTCAGTATATGACTACCATGGATTTAAAGGATGCTTATCTTCACATTCTGATACACAGAGATCATCATCGGTTTCTCAGGTTCGCTTTCCTAGACAGGCATTACCAGTTTGTGGCTCTTCCCTTTGGGTTAGCCACGGCACCAAGAATCTTTACAAAGGTTCTGGGGTCACTCTTGGCGGTCCTAAGGCTGCGGGGTATAGCAGTAGCCCCTTACCTAGACGACTTTCTGATACAGGCGTCAAATTTTCAAATTGCCAAGTCCCATACGGACATTGTTCTGGCTTTCCTGAGGTCTCATGGGTGGAAAGTGAACGAAGAAAATAGTTCTCTATCCCCTCTCACAAGAGTTTCCTTCCTGGGAACTCTGATAGATTCTGTAGAAATGAAGATTTACCTGACAGAGGCCAGGTTGTCAAAACTTCTAAATTCCTGCCGTGTTCTTTATTCTACTTCTCGCCCTTCGGTGGCTCAGTGTATGGAAGTAATCGGCTTAATGGTAGCGGCAATGGACATAGTGCCATTTGCCCGTCTACATCTCAGACCGCTGCAACTCTGCATGCTCAGTCAGTGGAATGGGGATTACACAGATTTTTCCCCTCTACTAAATCTGGATCAAGAGACCAGGGATTCTCTTCTCTGGTGGCTATCTCAAGTCCATCTGTCCAAGGGTATGACCTTCCGCAGGCCAGATTGGACAATAGTAACAACAGATGCCAGCCTTCTGGGCTGGGGTGCAGTCTGGAACTCCCTGAAGGCTCAGGGATCATGGTCTCCGGAGGAGGCCCTCCTTCCGATAAACATTCTGGAACTAAGAGCGATATTCAATGCTCTTCAGACTTGGCCTCAGCTTGCTGCAGTCAGGTTCATCAGATTTCAGTTGGACAATATCACGACTGTAGCTTACATCAACCATCAAGGGGGAACAAGGAGTTCCCTAGCAATGTTGGAGATTTGAAAGATAATTCTATGGGCAGAGATTCACTCTTGCCATCTATCAGCTTTCCATATCCCAGGAGTAGAGAACTGGGAGGCGGATTTTCTAAGTCGATAGACTTTTCATCCGGGGGAGTGGGAGCTCCATCCGGAGGTTTTTGCACAGTTGATTCAACTTTGGGGCAAACCAGAACTGGATCTCATGGCGTCTCGTCAGAACGCCAAGCTTCCTCGTTACGGGTCCAGGTCCAGGACCAGGTATCCCAAGGCAGCACTGATAGATGCTCTAGCAGCGCCTTGGTCCTTCAACCTAGCTTATGTGTTTCCACCGTTTCCTCTGCTCCCTCGTCTGATTGCCATGGTCAAGCAGGAGAGAGCATCAGTGATTTTTGATAGCACCTGCGTAGCCACGCAGGACTTGGTATGCAGATCTGATGAACATGTCATCCTTTCCACCATGGACTCTGCCGCTGAGACAGGACCTTCTACTTCAGGGTCCTTTCAACCATCCAAATCTAATTTCTCTGCGTCTGACTGCTTGGAGATTGAACGCTTGATTTTATCAAAACGTGGTTTCTCCGAGTCGATCATTGATACCTTAATACAGGCACGAAAGCCTGTCACCAGGAAAATCTATCATAAGATATGGTGTAACTATCTTCATTGGTGTGAATCCAAGGGTTACTCATGGAGTAAAGTCAGGATTCCTAGGATATTATCCTTTCTCCAAGAAGGATTGGAGAAGGGTTTGTCAGCTAGTTCCTTAAAGGGACAGATTTCTGCTCTGTCTATTCTTTTGCACAAACATCTGGCTGAGGTTCCAGATGTTAAGGCATTTTTTCAGGCTCTGGTTAGAATCAAGCCTGTGTTTTAAACCTGTTGCTCCACCATGGAGTTTAAATTTAGTTCTTAAGGTTCTTCAAGGGGTTCCGTTTGAACCTTTGCATTCCATAGATATTAAGCTCTTATCTTGGAAAGTTCTGTTTTTAGTAGCTATCTCCTCGGCTCGAAGACTTTCGGAGTTATCTGCTTTACAATGTGATTCCCTTTATCTCATTTTCCATGCAGATAAGGTAGTGTTACATACCAAACCTGGGTTTCTACCTAAGGTGGTATCTAATAAAAATATCAATCAGGAGATTGTTGTACCGTCACTGTGTCCTAATCCTGCTTCTAAGAAGGAACGTCTTTTACACAATCTTGATGTGGTTCGTGCTTTAGTTTTATTTACAAGCTACTAAAGATTTTCGTCAAACATCTGCATTGTTTGTTGTCTATTCTGGACAGAGGAGGGGCCAAAAGGCTTTGGCAACTTCTCTTTCTTTTTGGCTAAGGAGTATAATAAGCTTAGCTTATGAGACTGCTGGCCAGCAGCCTCCTGAAAGAATTACAGCTCATTCTACTAGAGCTCGGTAGCTTCCACATGGGCTTTTAAAAATGAGGCTTCTGTTGAACAGCTTTGTAAGGCGGCGACTTGGTCTTTGCTTCATACTTTTTCTAAATTCTATAAATTTGATACTTTTGCTTCTTCGGAGGCTATTTTTGGGAGAAAGGTCTTACAGGCAGTGGTGCCTTCCGTTTAAGCGCCTGCCTTGTCCCTCCCTTCATCCGTGTCCTATAGCTTTGGTATTGGTATCCCACAAGTAATGGATGATCCGTGGACTGGATACACCTTACAAGAGAAAACAAAATTTATGCTTACCTGATAAATTTCTTTCTCTTGTGGTGTATCCAGTCCACGGCCCGCCCTGTCATTTTAAGGCAGATGTTTTTTATTTTTAAACTAGTCACCACTGCACCCTATAGTTTCTCCTTTCTCTTGCTTGTCTTCGGTCGAATGACTGGGGGTGGGCAGTTAGGGGAGGAGCTATATAGACAGCTCTGCTGTGGGTGATCCTCTTGCAGCTTCCTTTTGGGAAGGAGAATATCACACAAGTAATGGATAATCCGTGGACTGGATACACCACAAGAGAAATAAATTTATCAGGTAAACATAAATTTTGTTTTTAAGGACCCTTTAGATAGGAAACTTGAATCTTATCTAAGGAAAGCTTATTTCTTTTCTGGCTACATTCTTAGGCCTGTTAAATCCAAGGCTGATGTTGCAGCTGCCGATTCGGATTTGTCTAGCATTGTTCGCTTGCTTCAACATGCTAATCATTTTATCTGTGATGCTATTTTTGCTATCATCAATATTGATGTTAAATCTATGTCTTTAGCTATTTTAGCTAGAAGAGCTTTGTGGCTCAAATATTGGAATGCTGACATGGTATCTAAGTCTAGATTACTATCTTTCTTTCCAAGGTAACTATTTATTTGGTTCTCAGTTGTGTCCTAATCCTAAGAATTCTTTGGAGAGACCCTTACATTCTCTGGATGTTCTAAGAGCTTTGAAATATTACGTTGAAGTTACTAAAGATTTCAGGAACACTTCTAGTCTATTTGTCTTTTCTGGTCCTAGAAAAGGTCATAAAGGAGGCAAAGTTTCCCAAACCTCAAAATGCCTATAAATACACCCCTCACCACACCCACAATTCAGTTTTACAAACTTTGCCTCCTATTGAGGTGGTGAAGTAAGTTTGTGCTAAGATTTCTATGTTGTTATGCGCTTCTCAGCATTTTTTTTTAGCCTGATTCCTCTCCGAGTACAGTGAATGTCAGAGGGATGTGAAGGGAGTATCACCTATTGAATGCAATGGTTTTCCTCACGGGGATCTATTTCATAGGTTCTCGGTTATCAGTCGTAGAGATTTATCTCCTACCTCCCTTTTCAGATCGACAATATACTCTCATATTTCATTACCTCTACTGATAGCCAAACCAGTACTGAAACTGTTATCTGCTATATGTGGATAGGTGTCTTTTGGTAAGTATGTTTTCATTACTTAAGACACTCTCAGCTATGATTTGGCACTTTATGTATTTGTATAAACTTCTGAATATATGTATTGTACTTATATTTGCCATGATTCAGGTTTTCAGTATATTTCTTTTTGCAGACTGTCAGTTTCATATCTGGGAAATGCTTTTTTTATGAAAATGTATTTCTTACTAGGGGTATAGTCTCTTTTTCAAATTGACTGTCTTTTAAAATTTGCGGGCAGAATTAGGCTCGCGAGGGCGCAAAATGCCAAAGTTTATTGCGTCATTCTTGGCGCAAAATTTTTTGGCGCAAAGTTAAGTTTCCGGACATTTTTTTTCTTTTTGGTGTGTCAAACTTGGCGCCAAATATTTTCATTATTTAAGACCCCATTCCTATTTGCCTCTTGCCTTTTTTCTATGTCAGAAGGCTATGCTGTGTGCATTTTCTTCCATTCCTGAAACTGCCATATAAGGAAATTGATAATTTTGCTTTTATATGTTTTTTTTTTCTCTTACATTTGCAAGATGTCTCAATCTGATCCTGTCTCAGAAATCACTGTTGGAACCCTGATGCCTTATAACAGTTCTACCAAAGCTAAGTGCATTTGTTGTAAACTTGTGGAGATTATACCTCCAGCTGTGGTTTGTAATAGTTGTCATGATAAACTTTTACATGCAGAAAATGTATCCATCAGTAGTAGTTCATTACCTGTTGCTGTTCCCTCAACATCTAATGCACAAGATATACCTGTAAATTTAAAAGAATTTATTTCTGATTCTATTCAGAAGGCTTTGTCTGCCATTCCGCCTTCTAATAAACGTAAAAGGTTATTTAAAACTTCTCATAGAGTTGACGAAATTTCAAATGACCGGCAACATACTGATTTATCCTTCTCTGATGAGGATCTATCTGATTCAGAAGATCCTGCCTCAGATATTGACACTGACAAATCCTCTTATTTAAAATGGAGTATATTCGCTCTTTATTAAAATAAGTGTTGATTACATTAGATATGGAGGAAACTAGTCCTCTTGATATTAAGACTAGTAGATGCTTACATTCTGTTTATAAACCTCCCGTGGTTATTCCAGAGGTTTTTCTAGTTCCTGATGCTATTTCTGATATGATTTCTAAAGAATGGAATAGGCCTGGTACTTTTATTCCTTCTTCAAAGTTTAAAAAATTGTATCCTTTGCCAGCAGTTAGATTTGAGTTTTGGGAAAAGAGCCCCATCAACATTGGGGATATCTCTACTCTTGCTAAACGTACTACTATTCCTACGGAAGATAGTACTTCTTTTAAAGATCCTTTAGATAGGAAACTTAAATCTTATCTAGGGAAGGCTTATTTATATTCAGGTCATCTTCTTAGGCCTGCATTTTCTTTTGCTGATGTTGCAGCTGCTTCAAATTTTTGGTTGGAAACTTTAGTGCAACAAGTATCGGATCATGATTTGTCTAGCATTAAGTTAAATCAACATGCTAATAATTTCATTTGTGATGCCATTTTTGATATCCTCAAAATTGATGTTAAATATATGTCTTTAGCAATTTTAGCTAGAAGAGCTCTTTGGCTCAAATCTTGGAATGCTGATATGACTTCTAAGCTTTCTCTTTCTTTCCAAGGTAATAAATTATTTGGTTCTCAGTTGGATTCAATCATTTCAACTGTCACTGGGAGGAAGGGAGTTTTTTTGCCTCAGGATAAAAGACCTAAGGGTATATCTAAAGCTTCTTACCGTTTTCGTTCCCTTCGACAAAATAAGGAACAGAAACCTAATCCTTCCCCAAAGGAATCTGTTTCCAATTGGAAGCCTTCCTCAAATTGGATTAAATCCAAGCCATTTAAGAGATCAAAGCCAGCCCCCAAGTCCGCATGAAGGTGCGGCACTCATTCCAGCTCAGCTGGTAGGGGGCAGATTAAAACTTTTCAAAGATGTTTGGATCAATTTGGTCCAAAATTATTGGATTCAGAGTATTGTCTCTCTCAGGGGTACAGAATAGGATTCAGAGTAAGACAGCCTGTGAGAAGATTTTTTTTTTCTCTCCTGCATTCCAGCAAACCCAGTAAAGGCTCAGGCTTTCCTGAAGTGTGTTTCAGACCTGGAGTTATCAGGGGTAATCATGTCAGTTCCGTTTCAGGAACAGGGTCTGGGGTTTTATTCAAATCTATTCATTGTCCCAATGAAAATAAAATCATTCAGACCAGTTCTGGATCTAAAGATTTTGAATCGATATGTAAGAGTACCAACTTTCAAAATGGTGACTATAAGGACTATTCTGCCTTTTTTGTTCAGCAAGGGCATTATATGTCCACAATAGACTTACAGGATGCATATCTTCATATTCCGATTCATCCGGATCACTATCAGTTCCTGAGATTCTCTTTTCTAGACAAGCATTACCAATTTGTTGCTCTTCCTTTTGGCATAGTGACCGCTCCAAGAATCTTTTCAAAGGTTCTCGGTGCCCTACTTTCTGTAATCAAAGCGGGGTATTGCAGTGTTTCCTTATTTGGACGATATCTTGGTACTTGCTCAGTCCTTACGTTCTGCAGAATCTCACACAAATCAACTAGTGTTGTTTCTTCGAAAACCTGGTTGGAGGATCAATTTACCAAAAAGTTCTTTGATTCCTCAGACAAAGGTAACCTTTTTAGGTTTCCAGACAGATTCAGTGTCCATGACTTTGTCTCTAACAGACAAGAGACGTTTGAAATTGGTAGCTATGTGCATGGAAGTTTTAGTTCTGACTGAAGCATCGGACGCAATACCCTTTGCTCGTTTTCATATGAGACCTCTCCAGCTTTGTATGCTGAACCAATGGTGCAGGGATTATACAAAGATATCACAATTAATATCCTTAAATCCCAATGTTTGATTTTCTCTGACTTGGTGGTTAGATCACCATCGTATAATTCTAAGGGCCTCTTTCGTTTGTCCAACCTGGACTGTGATCACAACAGATGCAAGTCTTTCAGGTTGGGGAGCTGTTTGGGAATCTTTGACAGCACAAGGGGTTTGGAAATCTCAAGAAGCGAGATTACCAATCAATATTTTGGATCTCTGTGCAATTCTCAGGGCTCTTCAATTTTGTCCTCTGTTGAAGAGAGAACCGTTCATTTGTTTTCAGATAGACAATATCACAACTGTGGAATATGTCAATCATCAGGGTGGGACTCACAGTCCTCAAGCTATGAAAGAAGTATCTTGGATAATTGTTTGGGCAGAATCCAGCTCCTGTCTAATTTCTGTGGTTCATATCCCAGGTATAGACAATTGGGAAGCAGATTATCTCAGTCATCAAACTTTTCATCCGGGAGAATGGTCTCTCCACCCAGATGTGTTTTCTCAAATTGTTCAGATGTGGGGGCTTCCAGAAATAGATCTGATGGCATCTCATCTAAGCAAAAAACTTCCCAGGTACCTGTCCAGGGATCCTCAGGCGGAAGCAGTGGATGCGTTGACACTTCCTTGGAGTTATAAACCTGCTTATATTTTCCTGCCTCAAGTTCTTCCAAGAGTGATCTCCATAATCATCATGGAGCAATCGTTTGTGTTGCTGGTGGCTCCAGCATGGTCTCACAGGTTCTGGTATGCGGATCTTGTTCGGATGTCCAGTTGCCAACCTTGGCCACTTCCATTAAGGCCAGACCTTCTATCTCAAGGTCCGTTTTTCCATCAAGATCTCAAATCATTACATTTGAAGGTATGGAAATTGAACACTTAGTGCTTAGTCATAGAGGTTTATCTGACTCCGTGATTAATACTATGTTGCAGGCTCGTAAATCTGTTTCTAGAAAGATTTATTATCGAGTTTGGAAGACTTACATTTCATGGTGTTCTTCTAATAAATTCTCCTGGCATCCTTTTAGAATTCCTAGAATTTGTTTCTTCAGGATGGTTTGGATAAAGGTTTGTCTGCAAGTTCCTTGAAAGGACAAATCTCTGCTCTTTCTGTTTTATTTCACAGAAAGATTGCTAAACTTCCTGATATTCATTGTTTTGTGCAGGCTTTGGTTCGTATCCAGCCTGTCATTAAATCAATCTCTCCTCCTTGGAGTTTTAATTTGGTTTTAAAGGCTTTACAGGCTCCTCCATTTGAGCCTATGCATTCTTTGGACATTAAACTACTTTCTTGGAAAGTGTTGTTCCTTTTGGCCATCTCTTCTGCTAGAAGAGTTTCTAAATTATCCGCTCTCTTGTGAATCTCCTTTTCTGATTTTTCACTAGGATAAGGCAGTTTTGCGGACTTCATTTAAATTCTTACCTAAGGTTGTGAATTCTAACAACATTAATATTGTTGTTCCTTCCTTGTGTCCTAATCCTAAGAATTCTTTGGAGAGATCTTTACATTCTTTGGATGTGGGAGCTCTGAAATATTATGTTGAAGCTACTAAAGATTTCAGGAAGACTTCTAGTCTGTTATCTTTTCTGGTTCCAGGTAAGGTCAGAAGGCTTCTGCTGTTTCCTTGGGTTCGTGGTTAAAGCTTTTGATTAATCAAGCTTATTTGGAGTCGGGTCAAGCCCCGCCTCAGAGAATTACAGCTCATTCTACTAGATCAGTTTCCACTTCCTGTGCTTTTAAGAATGAGGCTTCAGTTGATCAGATTTGGAAAGCTGCTACTTGGTCTTCTTTGCATACATTTACTAAATTCTACCGTTTTGATGTATTTGCTTCTTCGAAAGCAGTTTTTGGTAGAAAAGTTCTTCAGGCAGCTGTTTCAGTTTGATTCTTCTGCTTTTTGCTTTAAGTTTTTTTTTTTTTTTTTTTTCCTTTCATTTATGAGAATTAACTTATATTTTGGGTTGTGGATTAATTTTTTCAATGGAAAATGGCTGTTTTTATTTTTATCCCTCCCTCTCTAGTGACTCTTGCGTGGAGTTCCACATCTTGGGTATTGCTATCCCATACGTCACTAGCTCATGGACTCTTGCCAATATGAAAGAAATTAATTTATCAGGTAAGTTCTTACATAAATTATGTTTTCTTTCATGTAATTGACAAGAGTCCATGAGGCCCACCCTTTTTATGGTGGTTATGATTTTTTTGTATAAAGCACAATTTTTTCCAAATTCCTTTGTTGATGCTTTTTACTCCTTTCTTTATCACCCCACGTCTTGGCTATTAGTTAAACTGAATTGTGGGTGTGGTGAGGGGTGTATTTATAGGCATTTTGCGGTTTGGGAAACTTTGCCCCTCCTGGTAGGATTGTATATCCTATACGTCACTAGCTCATGGACTTCTGACAATATGAAAGAAATTAATTTATCAGGCAAGTTTTTACATAAATTGTTTTTTCTCCCGACGGTGGTTGATATTGTTTGTTTAATGCCGGTCGGGAGGTGGGAGGCATGCCCACGATGGGTGGAGTTTTTTAGGCGCGAGTTTTTAGTGTGTTTTAGGAGCTGCGGGAGAAGGGCTCACTTTAGCTGCAGTCTGCTGATTATTGGGTGTATTCAGACTGGGTGTTGTTTTTTCCTTTGTAGTCCGGATTGTTGAGCTGTTCCAGTTGGAGGAGGTCAGGTAAGCATCTCAGCAAGGTTTTGTTGATGTGTGGAGGTGCTCTGCAGGATTCCTGCTTTTCATTTTTTTATTAAAGTAATAAGGTTATTTAACCCTTTGAGTGCTAATGACGGCTCTGAGCCATCACAGAGTTTCTCACTCTGGTGCTAATGACGGCTCAGAGCCGTCATGAGCACTCTCCCACCTTGAGGGAGATCTGGGGGCTCCTTCCTGATCCTTCCCCCGGCGATCGTGCCTGTAGAGTGACAGGCATCGCCAGGGTTTCACGTGATGCGCGGTGATGTCACGCGCAATTACTTTATTTATACTTAACAATGTTAAGTATAGGAGGAGGGGGCATGCTGCTTAGAAGCCTGTATCTCAGGCATCTAAGCAGCTACAGACCCCGAAGACCCACTGTTGGAAAGGTAATCGCCTAACCTTTCTAACAGTGTAAGTCTTGGGGGTCTGTAAAAAAAAAATAAAAGTAAAAATTTTTTTTTTCTAAAATTTCAAAAATTAAAAGAAAATATTAGCACCCAGGTGGGAAATGGCTTAGCAGCCAAAGGGTTAAAGAGACAGTAACATGTTCTTTTTTTTTGTGGAAGTTTTTTCAATTAAATTTTAATTTTTTTGTTTAGATTTTGTGTAAAATGGACCAATAGGACTTGCAAGCCTGTAATTTATGCTTAGATGCTAATGTAGAGCCTCCTATCCCTTTCTGTTCCTCATGTAATAGAGAGAATCTTACAATATAGGGATAGACTTTTTGATTCAGAGCCTTCATTTTCTAAGGAGAATGTTGTTCAGGAGTCTCCTGTTCAAGCTGTAGTGCAGCTTTCTCCCCATTCATCCCTATCATCTTCACAAGCAGTGCCCTGCGTTTCATCTCAGGTTGGTTTTTCTTTACAGGATATGGCTATTTGTATATCCTCTGCTGTAACTGAGTCTTTGTCTGCTTTTCCTGTGTTGCAGGGTAAGCGTAAAAGCAGTTCTGAGTCTGTTGCTACTTTGTCTAATGTTTCTTCTCAAAGGGTTGAGGAAGAAGATATTTCAGTAGCGTCTGAGGGTGAGATTTCAGACTCTGATAGTGTGTCTCCTTTGGCTGATTCTGAGGTTGTTTCTTTCAGATTTAAGCTGGAACACCTCCGCTTGTTACTCAGGGAGGTTTTAGCTACTTTGGATGACTCTGACTGCACGGTCATAGTTATTCCCAAAAAGGCTAGTAAGCTTAACAAGTTTTTTAAAGTTTCTTTTGTGGCGGAAGATTTTCCTGTTCCAGATCGTGTTTCAGAAATTATTTCACGGGAGTGGGAGAAGCCTGGTATTCCTTTCCCCCCCTCTCCAATTTTTAGGAAGATGTTTCCTATTGCGGACTCTATTAAGGAATCTTGGCAGACGGTTACTTAGGTAGAGGGAGCTATTTCCACTTTAGCTAAGAGGACCACTATTCCTATTGAGGATAGTTGTTCTTTTAAGGATCCCATGAATAAGAAATTAGAAGCTTTGCTTAAAAGGATGTATGTTCACCAGGGGTTCCAGTGGCAACCTGCTGCATGTATTGCTACACTTACCAGTGCGGCTGCATATTGGTTTGATGCATTGTCTGATTCTATCCTGCAGCACCCCCCTCTGGAGGAAATTCAGGATAGAATTAAGGCTTTAAGTTTTGTCAATTTGTTTATTGCGGACGTTTCTTTACAGGTCATCAAGTTGGGAGCAAAAATTTCAGGCTTTGCTGGTTTGGCGCGCAGGGCTTTATGGTTAAAGTCTTGGTCTGCGGATGTATCATCTAAATCTAAGCTTTTATCCATTCCCTACAAGGGAAAGACCTTGTTTGGGCTTGGTTTGGCTGAGATTATTTCTGATATCACTGGAGGGAAGGGGCATTTGCTTTCTCAGGATAGGAGAAATAAACAGATGGGTCGTCAGAGTAATTTTTGTTCCTTTTGTAACTTCTCTGGTAAGTAGTCGTCCTCCTCCTCCTCCTCCTTTTTCTTTTTCTTTTTCCTCACAGGATCAGTCCAAGCCTTCTTGGAGCAAGGGGAAGAAACCTAAGAAAACTGCTGCTCATTCAGTGTCAGCATGAAGGGTCTGCCCCTGATCCGGGAAAGCTGTCTTAGTTTGCTCAAGCCTGGGTAAGGGATGTTCCAGATCCCTAGGTTGTAGATATTGAACTCCAGCTTGTATCCCTGGGAAACAAGAGTTTTTCCTCCCAGGGGCAGGTTTCATCTGTCAAGGTTATCTGTAAACCAGATAAAGAGAGGCATTCTTAAACGGACAGTCTAGTCAAAATTAAACTTTCATGATTCAGATAGGGCATGCAATTTTAAACAACTTTGCAATTTACTTCTATTATCTAATTTGCTCAATTCTTTAGATATTTTTTGTTGAAGAAATAGCAATGCACATGTGTGAGCCAATCACACAAGGCCTCTATGTGCAGCAACCAGTCAGCAGCTACTGAGCATATCTAGATATGCTTTTTAGCAAGTGATATCAAGAGAATGAAGCAAATTAGATAATAGAAGTAAATTAGAAAGTTGTTTAAAATGACATACATTTCTAAATCACGAAAGAAAAAAAATTGTGTTTCATGTCCCTTTAAGTTGTGTTCAGGATCTTTCTGACATGGGAGTGATAGTTCCTGTTCCAATTCAAGAGCAGGGACTAGGTTTCTATTCCAATCTGTTTATTGTTCCAAAAAAGTAGGGAACTTTCAGACCCATCCTGGATCTCAAGTGTATAAACAAGTTTCTCAGAGTCTTTCAAGATGGAGACTATTCGGTCAATTCTTCCTCTGGTTCAAGAGGGTCAATTTATGACTACAGTAGATCTGAAGGATGCATATCTACATATTCCCATCCACAAGGATCATCACAAGTTTCTGAGATTTGCTTTCCTAGACAAACCTTTTTCAGTTCGTGACTCTCCCTTTTGGTATTGCAACAGCTCCCAGGGTGTTTTCAAAGATTCTGGGTGCGTTACTGGCAGTTCTCAGATTGCAGGGGATTGGGGTTGCTCCCTATATGGACGACATTCTGGTTCAGGCGCCATCTTTTCAACTAGCAAACTCCCACACGGAGTTGTTGTCTTTTCTGAGATCCCACGGTTGGACGGTGAATTTAGGAAAAAGTTCCTTGGTTCTGGCTACAAGAGTGGTATTTTTGGGAACCATTATAGATTCTCTGGAAATTAAGATCTTTTTGACAGAGGCAAGAAAGTTAAAAATGTTTGATTCATGTCAGGCTCTTCAGTCCTCTCCTTGGCCGTCAATGGCCCAGTGTATGGAGGTTATTGGTCTGATGGTTTCGGTCATGGACATCATTCCGTTTGCTCTGTTTTATCTCAGACCTCTGCAGTTATGCATGCTGAGACGGTGGAATGGGGATTATATGGACTTGTCTCCGAAGATTGTTCTATATCAGGTTGCAAGAGATTCTCTTCTGTGGTAGTTGTCTCAGGATCGTCTCTCCTAGGGAACCTGTTTTCGCAGGCCTACCTGGGTGATTGTGACCACGGATGCCAGTCTGCTGGGTTGGGGAGCTGTCTGTGGTTCTCTGAAGGCTCAGGGTCTGTGGACCCGGGAGGAATTGGTTCTTCCTATAAATGTCTTTAGAGTTAAGGGCAATCTTCAATGCTCTCCTAGCCTGCCCTCAATTGGCTTCAACCCAGTTTATCAGATTTCATTCAGACAATATAACATTCCATGGCTTACATCAATCATCAGGGGGAACTCTGAGTTCATTGGCAATGGAGGTAGCCATGATTATTCAGTGGGCGGAGGCTCACAATTGTGTCTGCGATCCTCATTCCAGGGGTGGACAATTGGAAAGCGGATTTTCTGAGCAGACAGTCTTTTCATTCGGGGGAGTGGGAACTTCATCCGGGGATGTTTTCCAGTTTGATTCTCAATTGGGGTCAACCGGAGTTGGATCTTATGGCATCTCATCACAATGCCAAGCTTCCAAAGTACGGTTCGAGGTCAAGGGATCCTCAAGCGGTTTTAATAGATGCTCTAGAAGTTCCTTGGTAGTTCAGTCTGGCATACGTGTTTCCTCCGTTTGCACTTCTTCCTTGAGTTATTGCTCGGATCTGATAGGAGAGGGCGTCGGTAATTCTCATTGCACCAGCCTGGCCTCGCAGGATCTGGTGGAGATGTCGTCATCCTTTTCACCTTGGAGTCTTCTGTTGAGGAAGGATCTTCTACTTCAGGGTCCCTTCCTTCATCCAAATCTCGTTTCTCTGAAGCTGACTGCTTGGGGCTTGATTCTATCTAAGCATGGTTTTTCTGAGTCAGTTATTGAGACTAGGATTCACGCGCGTAAGCCTGTGACTAGAAAGATTTAAGATATGGCGTAAATATCTGTATTGGTGTGAATCTAAGGGCTACTCTTGGAGTAGAGTCAGGATTCCTAGGATTTTGTCTTTTCTCCAGGAGGGTCTGGAGAAGGGTTTATCTGCTAGTACCCTGAAGGGTGAAATTTCTGCTTTATCTATCTTGTTACATAAACGTCTGTCGGATGTACCAGATGTTCAGTCTTTTTGTCAGGCTTTGGTTAGAATCAGGCCTATGGTTACGTTTTTTGACTCCTCCTTGGAGTCTTAATTTAGTTTTGAGAGTTCTTCAACAGGCTCTTTTTGAGCCTATGCATTCTTTGGATATTAAGTTAACCTGGAAGGTTTTGTTTTTGGTTGCTATATCTTTGGCTCGAAGAGTTTCAAAGCTTTCTGCATTGCAATGCGAGTCGTACTGCATTAGGTTTTCTTCCCAAGGTTGTTTCTGATAAGAATATTAATCAGGAAATTGTTATTCCTTCTTTGTGTCCTAATCCTCCTTCTCATAAAGAACGTTTGTTGCACAATCTGGATGTAGTTTGTGCATTGAAATATTATTTGCAGGCAACTAAGGATTTTCACCAGTCTTATTCCTTATTTTTTTTTTTTGGGAAATGTAAAGGTCAGAAAGCTACGGCTACTTCTCTTCCATGTTGGTTGAGGAGTGTTATTCGCTTGGCGTATCAGACTGATGGTGAGCAGCCTCCTGAGAAAATCCGCATTGTCGAACTTCGCTCCGCTGCCTTCTTTCTTCTCTCAAGTCCATGACGGAGGCGATGCTACTATCCGTCACACTTGAAGGGCTGTGTTCCTGTTCCACGGCGTAGATTCCGGTAAGATTGTTTAATTTTACTTCATGAATGTACTGTACTACAAAGGTTTTTCTCAAGAGGCTACCACCTTGTGGGTCTAACCTAACATAAGGGTCTCTGAGTCTCCTTTAGTATCCTGCAATCAAGGGTTAATATCTCCTGAGGGGGTTATTGAACAGGGGGGTTTATAATCATGTTTGTGATTCAACCTGTTTGTGTGATGCTTACTGGGCTCGTGGTTTGGAACATTGAGGCCTTTGGAAGTGACGCAACCTTATGGTTGGGCGCGCTTTTTTGGACTGTATGGTTTACCATGTGGTCGGGCGTGGTTCCCTTCAATCTCCCATTTCCGCATTCCAGACCATGTGACAAAAGAAACATTCTAGTGCGCAGGGGTCTGGTCATAGGTGGTGAGTGCCCCATCCATTGTGGGTGTCAGGTGCCGTTTTTTGTTTTACTACATTAGTCCATATTTGCATATCCTCTATCTAGTTATGGAGGATTCTAAAGCTGAGACTGTTCAAATTTCAGATTCAGTTATGGAGGATTCTTATACTGAGACTATTTTAATTTCAGATTCTGTGTCCGGTGACGAATCCGGATTGGCCTCGTTGACACCTGTCAACCAGTTATGTTCCGTATGCCATATGAGAGTGTCTTGTTCCTCGGTCTCTGGGAATCAAGGGACAGCTGAGCCATCCGCCTCTGGGGGTCCCGTCCTCCGAGAGGTGAGTTCCCTACCAATCCATACTTCTACACATGCGGGTAACCCAGCTTGATTATTCCTCCATGCAGGGTGGAGTGTCCCCCCCGGAGGTTGTAGCACGTTTTCGCTTCCACATAATGTTGGCGATTATTCGTCTGCAGAGTTCAGACGTTTATTTGCGATTGTGCTCGTGCCCTATTGTCCCGGGTCTCCCGCTTTGGGGTGGGCCTCTACAGTTCCCTGCGGGTGTAGCAGTCCCTGAGTGTTGTGCCTTTCGTTATAGGATTGCGCGCCTTCGCGTATTGCTCAGACATGTTTTTCAGCTGTTATGACCCTATTCTTATCGGATATAGGGATTTTCAGTCTGCTAATTTGAATGGTGCACCTCATTAGACATGTGGGGATGATGTAATCTCCTGATTGTTATTTTATTGAGATCTTTCCCAGTTTATCAGTTTATGGAAAATTGGGGCTCCGTTTGGCTGGTCCTTCGGATAGGCCTGTGTTTTCTTGAGCGTTAACCTCCGGGTTTCCTTATATTTTCTTTGTATCCAATAGGATGTCTTTTATTTGAATTATCGTTCCTTCGGGACCTTCTGGGATCGATACTCTCTATTACTACTTCGGAGGTTATTTTGGACATGTTATTCCGATATCTGTATTCCTTTTTTCCTCTCTGAGGGAGGATTTATGCAGCTTGCCGATTAGGACCTTGAGTGCAGGCTGGTCCTTTTGGGTCCGTTCTAGCGGCTGTTCAGACATGTGGCACTGTTCTGCTCTGCTGGTTTGGTAGAAGTGCCGAGTGCTCAGGTTGCTATTATTTTTACATGTTTCAACTAAGCATTCGAGAGGACCTGTGGGTCCGTAAGGCGGGAAGGATTGTTTCAGTCCTTATAGCCTTCAGTCATAGATGACCGGGTCTGTGGAGTTTCCGCTGAGTCACTCTTTCTGACGTCTGATAATATCAGAACCTAGTGTTTCCTCCCCCACGCAGTGGAGGGTTGGAGGGTTTAGCGCCCCATTACCGCAGTTTGAGCGGTTTGGCCTTCGTTTTTAGGGCTCTGGATTTGTCCTTTTTGGGCTTGGTCCAGCAGCTAGTATGAATAGCTGTTTAGCATGCAGAAAGTTTGCAGTTTGAAACCAGCTGCAGCTCTTGGCACCTTGAATGTGTGCATGTAAGCTGATTACACTGTAACTAGATGCAGCTTTACTCTGACGTATACTGTCTGACTGAGTTATAGGACCTTTGGTCTTTGTTCATTGTCTCTGGGTGAGTTAGATCTCCTTTTAGCGATCTGGGTTTCTGGGTGATGGTTGGTCCCTGTAGGGACATTGTTTAGCTCGGTGCTGGGAAGGCGTTGTGCCTTTTTCTCCCTGTATTCCTCTGCTTGTGTGGAGGTGATGTGGAGACTAGCCCTGCTCAAAGGGCTTTTTTGACCTCAAGTTATCCCTTGCTTGTTGTCCTGAGGCTGTTTGAGAAGTCTAGGGGCTCTAGGGTCATAATACGACTTGCCTTGCTCCTTGGAGCATAGGACTTAAGCTAGGGGTGATTCCTTCCTTTGGTTGGGACTTACAAGTTCTTCTTGCTATACAGTTTGATCTAGATATTGCATCCATATACCTTGTGTCTATGTTTTTGCCAGTTGGGGTGTTCAGTTCTCGGGTAATGTTTGCCTGAACTATTAGATGCCTGGAACGGTTTTCTCCCTGAGGCTTCTGGTTGCTGAGGCTTCGCTCAGCGTTTTCCTTGTGGACCTAGTTATGGGTTGTTCTGTAATCTTGGACCTTAGGGCTGGTTGGGGTGTTCCACGGTAGTGGGAACTTGGGCTATGTCCTTTGCTCAATCTACCTGACCTGGTTATGGTTGGCCAGGTTTTTCTGATTGTTTAGTACTCATTGGATCCAAGCAGCCCATGTAGCTTTGGTTGCAGGGGTTGTTGGTTCATATCCAGCTGCTGGCGCTGGATGTCCCTTTACTGATGCGTCTTAGGGTTGTATTCCCTAGGTCAGCTTGCTAGTGTAACCCGTGGATTCCCTGCTCTGCAGGCAAATGGGTTGGCTGTGTCTCTGCTTGGCAAGCTACTTGTAAGGGGTCCTTTTTTTGTTGGAGATTTCTCTCTCTATTAGCCGTTGGCTTCGTGCCTTGAGGACAGATGTTGCCCTTCCGGTCACATCCCTTTTCTTAGATGTTATTCTCCTTATGGAGATGTAGTCCTTTTCTTGGGGCTTCTCCTGGAAGAAAGGCAGTGTTACGTTCCATCTGGAGTCTTGCTGGCTCCAAGGGTGACTTGTTAGGCCTTTTTGCTAGATCCTTGGGTCTACGGCCGTGTCTTCTGTTTTAGGAGTTGGATTGTACCTGTACTCTTTGGGGATGGCTGTGGCCATCCTTCCGCTCGTTCCTGAACTAGTTTTGGGGTTCTTCTGTTTCCCTGTTTTGGGACCCACTGATGCTGGGTTGGTCCGGCTGGGTGTGGGTTCTGAAAGATGTTGTCTTTCCAGGATCTTGATGGGTGTAGTTGAGAACTATCCTGTTAGCTCATTCTGCTAGGATATCGATTTGGCTTTCAAATAGCTCCCTAGGTCTACAGGTAGAGGGATTGCACTTCCTTCAGGCTCTGGGTGTATCCTCTCCTTGGGGGGCCTCCATGGAGGTCTGTATTCCCCTTTTGGAGACCTGTGTGTAGGTCTGGCGGCTTAGGTTGCCTAGAGCGTGCCCTCTGTCTGGGGGTTGATTTTGCAATCTGTTTCTTGCTTGGCTGCTTCTCCTTCCTTGCAAGTATCCTCTGTCGTCCTGATGTGGACTCTGTGTTATAAACTCAGGGTTTTTCACCTGGGTCTGTTAAACATTTTTTTGTGGTTGGATACTTTAGTTTTCTATTTTCAGACGCTGTGAGGACTTTGTCTTCAGTTGCATTTCAGTGCTTGCAGGATGTTGGAAAAAAGACTTTTTCTGTCTCTGTGCCTGGTCTTATCCCGGGTTCTGCTTGGTATAGGCGTAGCTTCCTTTTCTCTGTTTGGGACTATTTGGGTCTTTGTGAGCTGGGCTCACTATTGGAGGTTTCCTTTTATGGATTAGAGTGACCTTTCAGTTTCCTCGATTCTCCTTTGCCTTGTCCCCTTGGGGATTTAGGCTGGTGTCCCCTTCATTAGTGTGGGGACCGACTGTTGGACGACGGTGTCTCCTGGAGGACTGTTGGCTCAGTGGAGTCCGATTTGCGGTCTCTAGCTTGGCTTCTGGACTAAGCTTCAGGTCAGTGTCATTGGGGCCTTTCCTTTAAGATTTTTCTTGGCTTCGTACGAAGCAGAGTTTTTTTTATTGGGTAGGGGGTTAAGGCCTGGTGCCCTCAGAATGGGCCACCTATTGTACCCTCCCATCTTGGCATTCAGTGTCCTCTATAGCTTGGGTATTGTTTCCCCAAAAGTAATGAATGCAGCTGTGGACTCTCTCCATTTACGAAGAAAAACATAAATTATGCTTACCTGATAATTTTTCTTCTGATGGAAAGAGTCCACAGCTCCCCATCCATAATTTTTTTTTTTTTTTTTTGTGGGGTGTCCTTGTTTGTTGTTCTGGCACCTTTCACCTGATATTTCTTCTACTTGTCCTTGTTTCTCGGCTGAATGACTGGGGGATGAGGGGAGTGGGAGGAGTATTTTAAGCCTTTGGCTGGGGTGTCTTTGCCTCTTCCTGGTGGCCAGGTTCTTATTTTCCAAAAGTAATGAATGCAGCGGTGGACTCTTTCCACCAGAAGAAAAAAAAATTATCAGGTAAGCATAATTTATGTTTTACAGGAAAAGTGTAAATACAAAAAAAATCATGCTTTCAGATTTATAACTGTCTAATTATCAAACAATAATAAATTCTTTTAAAAAAACACAACACAAACTACCTTACAGGGTCCAATGGACCCTGCCGGTAGACTGAGGGTCAAATACAATAACATAAGCAAAAATTATACAAACTGAGAACTGAAAGGGTTAAATAATGCTTTAAAAAAATAATAAAATATCCCCGAAACGTCACTACTTTCACAGTAAAATATTTCTTTGGAAAGACCAGCGAGTGCCAGTTTTGTGTTCATATACAACACTATCTTCAATATTTTTACTTGTTTTCCCTCCTTTCTCTGGTACAGTGTGTTTGCTGACTCATCCCTTTTCTGCCTTCTGCCGATTACATGCTGATACCCTCTCTCAGAATGGCACAGAACACTCAAGCAATGAATTAATCTTCTGTGCCCAGATAGTTTATTTATTAACCTCATCCTTTCCACAACAGAACAAATACTACAGTGCACTTTTTATCTTTTTGCTTTTATGTTAGCCTATAAATTAATGAGTTATTTTCTGCTGAAACAACTTTTTTTTTTTTTTTATTAATCATACATACATACATACATAGATTATTTTAACAAAAAACTAAACATACTGCCAGGGGCATAACTAGACCTCACTGGGCCCCAGGGCAAAGGCTGTAACTGTTCCTCCCTGTTTCACCAGCCCCTTTTCTGACTGTTTGCCATAAACAGAAAATGAGTTGGCAGCCACTGAGGAGGAAGATAAGCTGCTCCTCTCTCTGTAACTGTGTTTCATCCTTCCCTTATAGTTATACTGCGCCAGAAGATATGCTTGAACAGCCTTTGTGTGTATTGTGTATGTGTGTATTATATATATATATATATATATATATATATATATATATATATATATATATATATATATATATATATATATATATATATAATCTCCTCCTGTGATGACCATCTTGGAAACCCTGCCAATATATTGGGCTCCATTTAGTAATGGCCAAGCAGACATGGGCAGTTTTGTACCCCTGTTCACCCGCGTTTATCATTGCACAATTTTCCGTGTGTGTAACTCCGCCCCTGCTCGCACGTGTCCAATTGCATGTGAGCATGGGCTTTCTGTCTCCTTGGTTGGAGAATTCCGGAGGATTGTGAAACGCTGTTGGCGTAGCAGGTTAAAAAGCTTCTTAACCCTCGGCTGCAGCCTTTTTCCGTGCGAGCCTGCAGTCAAAGTGCTCTGAAAACTACATTTATAGCTTTTTTTAAATGGAACCCATTGTACAAGTAAGTACACAGGACACAGTGGCCAGACGTGATGCAGGCCCCCTGTAGCTTTGCCACAGCTTATTGTAGGGCCAGATTTGCCCCTTAGGCCTTGGACCATGATCTCAATTGAGACCCCTGTAGTTAAGCCCCTACACACTGTGTTTTGCCAGAACTATTAAAATGACTGTAATTGTAACCTGTTTGGTTTCCAAAACTGTGTTTCTTTTTTGTTTGTTGTTTTTTTAAACTCTTTCTTCCCTTTTATCTTAGATGGAGTTTAATTCATCGATGCTAATAAAGATGTGCTGTATCTGTACAAAAGTAATTGTTTTGTGAGCCTAAGGTTTAAACTGTTCTCCAATCGGCGCTCTATCCATACGGCACTTTTTTGTAGCTAGAGTGCTGATTGGCTATCGGAGCACAGGGAATTAGAATGGCAAGGCTAGATTAAAAAGTAAGTTACAGTGCATCTTCGTTATAACTGATGCGTGAAACTCCATTTAAATTGTTTCCATTCCGAATCTAATTATAAAAAGTGGAAAGTTTACCATCACTTTAAGGTTGGGTTTAGAGTCATGAAGGAATTCTCTAAACCCAACCGCGGCAAACCCAGCAGCGACACCAACATCCCACCCTTCCAGGACCCCTCCCAAATTCGCGCCCCCCCCCACACCACACCACACACTGACTATCTGGAGCCCCCCTCACCACAGAGGACACCCTCAGATGCCCCCATCACATATTCAACAAAGCAAGCGTCACCATCGCCCCTGTACTCCGCTGCTCCAACTGCTCCATCAAAACCGGCACCTTCCCAGATGTCTGGAAGCACGCGGAATTGAAGCCCCATCTCACTACTCCCCCTTCCGGCTAAAGTCATAGTAGTCCATCAACTTGCAACTTACTGACCATACCCTGGACCACTCTCAATCCGGTTTCAGTAGAAACCACAGCACCAAGACCGCCCTCCTCGCTGCTACAGACGACATCTGCGCCATGCTCGACCGAGGAGAAACCACCGCCCTCATCCTCCTAGACCTGTCAGCTGTCGACCACAACACCCTCTGCAACCGCCTACACGATGCCGGCATCCACAGCAAAGCCCTGGAATGGATCACTTCCTTCCTCACGGGCAGGACCCAGAAAGTCAGACTCCCGCCATTCTCCTCCAAACCCACACCAGTCAACTGCAGTGTACCTCTACATGGCCCCTCTCACCACCATAGTCTGACGCCACAACCTCAACATCGTCTCCTACGCTGATGACACCCGGTTAATCATCTCACCCGAGATCCCACCACCGCCAAAAAGAACGTCCACGAAGGACTGACAGCAGTAGCCACCTGAATGAATGACAACCGGCTCAAACTGAACACAGACAAAACCGAAGTCGTCCTCCTCGGACCCAATAAATCCGCATGGGACGACTCCTGGTGGCCCACAGCTCTTGGTCACCCTCTAACCTCAACTGACCATGCACGAAATCTAGGCTTCATCCTGGACTTTTCACTCTCCATGGACCGACAAATCAATGCCATCACCTCAACATGCTTCCACATTCTCCACCTGCTACAAAAAAATCTTCTAGTGGATCTCTACAGAAACCAAGAAAACAGGCACTCTACGCAGGCTCCACCATCAAACTCCAAAAGACTCCAATGTATCCACAACGCCTCAGCCAGACTCATCCTCGACATCCCTCTCCAATGCCACATCACCGAACACCTAAGGAGCCTTCACTGGCTCCCAATCAATGAGAGAATCACCTTCAAGCTCCTTACCCACACGTTCAAGGCCCTGCATAACATCTGACCCGAATACATCAACCACTGCGTAAATTTGTACACCCCCGCCAGACAACTCTGATCGTCCGACCAAGCACTCGCAGTCATCTCCCGCATCAGCAAATCCACAGCGGGCGGAAGATCCTTCTCCCACATGGCAGCAAGACATGGAACACCCTCCCGCTGCACCTCATACAATCCACCTCCCTTACAAAGTTCACAAAGGACCTTAAAACATGGCTCTCCCCTATCCGCTTTCCCTTAGCGCCTTGAGACCCTCACGGGTGATTAGTTTGCGTTCTATAAGTACCCAATAGATAGATAAATCTGCTGTTAGATAATATTGTTGTAAATTAAGCTCTAACCAAAATCTTATGTTTATTTGCAGTTAACATACTTTTCAAAACATTAAAGGGACACTGAACCCAAATTTTTTCTTTCGTGATTCAGATAGAGCATGCCATTTTAAGCAACTTTCTAATTTACTCCTATTAACAAATTTTCTTCATTCTCTTGGTATCTTTATTTGAACTGCAAGAATGTAAGTTTAGATGCCGGCCCATTTTTAGTGAACAACCTGGGTTGTCCTTGCTGATTGGTGGATAAATTCATCCACCAATAAAAAAAAGTGCTGTCCACGGTTCTGAAACAAAAAAAAACTTAGATGCCTTTTTCAAATGAAGATAGCAAGAGAACAAAGAAATTGATAATAGGAGTACATTAGAAAGTTGCTTAAAATTGCATGCTATATCTGAATCACAAAAGAAAAAAATTGGGTTCAGTGTCCCTTTAAAGAGAAAACCATTATTTTATTTGCACTATTGTATATGAACACTATTTTTCATTGTTTGATCTTTTACTAAAGTAAAATTCGCTACTTTGAAAAATCATGTTTAGAATAATGATCAAATACTTTTCTGAATCTCAAAATTTATTTTCAGTGTTTATATTTCCAACCATTTTGGCTAAATGAGACAGATAAATTGTTTCATAATATTTTAATAAATACTCTATTCAGATAACCTACATTCACTGCAGTAGATCTCAATATACTTTTTGAAAGCTGAAAACAAAAATGCAATGTAATTTTAAAAAAAATTCTCTGGCTTTTCTGCAGGGTGATAAGAATTCTGGATTGGCTGTTTTATAT
This sequence comes from Bombina bombina, assembly GCF_027579735.1. Classification (NCBI taxonomy): domain Eukaryota; kingdom Metazoa; phylum Chordata; class Amphibia; order Anura; family Bombinatoridae; genus Bombina; species Bombina bombina. Next base: position 80,400 of record NW_026512529.1, on the reverse strand, counting down.
CACAATATGAAACATGGACAGCTGTCAGTCAAAGAGCTGGCAGACTTTGTACGAGAGAGGTAAGCAGTGTTCTGTAAAATCAGCTGGTTCGTATGACCCATAAATAGGTCTTGAGGAGAACTATGAAGTGTATTGTAAGGTTTCCTTCAATAACTACTCCCCCCCCCCCCCCTTACCAAAATGATACCATATTTTGTAATGTAATTTTTTATTTTTCTTCAGGATCAAGTATTGTGAGAAAAGTATGTGTATATACAGTATGTGTGTATGATTTTAAGCAGTGCACCCTGAATTTGCCAAGTGTTTGTTTATTAAAGTGAATGTCAATTTTGATGAACCAGTGCCCAGTTTTTAATAATCCTATTAAAATCAGGGGCACTTTCATTCATCAAACTTTACATTTCACTGGTTTTGTTAAAATACTTAGCTTTCCTTTGTGAAAGCCTCTTCCTACGTCAAATGACAATCCCGACCTTCCTCCAATCACGGTGTTGCTTTAGGCAATGATTCCCCCAGGGGGAAGCAGTGATTGGAGAATGCCGAAATTGTCATTGCTGACGTATGAAGAGGCTTGCGACAGGCTGGAGAAGCGCTCGAGCGGCTTTTACAAAGAAAAGGTAAGTATTTTAATAAAACCAGTGAAATGTAAAGTTTGATGAATGAAAGTGCCCCTGTTTTTAATAGGATTTTTAAAAACCAGGCACTCGTTCCGCAAACTTTACATTTACTTTAATGTCTGGTAAATTATAGGAGTATTTACACATACCACATTGTTGGTTTAGCAACATTTATTAGCAGTTGTGGTTAAATAACAAATTTAGCATACATTCGATGTTGTAAATTGTATGAAGGTGTTTATTTTTGTAATAGAAATGATGTGTTTCCACTTCATGGGTAGCAGAATGCAAAAACATTGACTGTTATTGTTTAATGCAAAAATAAGGAACCTTACATATTGGTTAATTTAAATGCCCACACAGTTTTTTGCCACAACTGTCTTGTCTCATGTGGTGAATTGCCTGGTAAAGTTATAAAGATTTGTGTCTGGCAACAGAGCAAATAATGAAGCATAAGTGGAAAATACATTTTCTTTCGTAAGGTGGTGAGTCCACAAGTTCGTTAATTCTGGAATTCAACTCCTGGCCACTAGGAGCAGGCAAATATTCCCAAACAACTCAAGAGTATTCTATCCCTCCCACCTCCCAATAATTGCCCAATCTAATCTTTGCCTCCCAGGAGGCAGGTGAAGAATTGAATAGCTCTTAAGATTCTTTGTTGAGAGGGGTCCTCAGACAAATTTGAGGCCTATGTTTTTCCCCTCAAAGCTGCTACAGAAAGACGGAGAGTCGATTGGAGTATGGGACACAATTACTCCTGGTGTAGGAGTTAGTCATAAGCCTGCCACAGGTGTCGTGGGGACTTGTCCCTTAGCCTTCTCTTGTTGGGTTGTCAAGATACTCCTTACAGTGATCCTTTGCTGTGATGTAAACAGCATATGATGGGCTCTACTGGAGACTGTCATTTCTACAGTGGGTAAAATTAGTAGAGAGGGTACAGATCAGGTAAGTATGTTCTTTACAATTTGCACTCACATTGCCCACTAGCTATTACCGGGTACAGTTTCTACACGGTACACCATAGCCAGGGGACAAAATTAACAGACGGATATAAGCCACTTCATATAATGTAATGTATGGGTGACTCTTGTATAATATGTATAGGAGATAGAATGTGCTGGGGAACTTCTTAGTGTTGGACAGGATAATCTTTAGTTTGTGTCACACAATTTTTTTTTTTTTTTTTTCTGTCTTCCACACTTATAATTTGTTTTATTACTAAATTATCGTTATACCGTCACTCTTTCATATGTTTTAACTTTGAAGCACTTTGGTTTATTGCACAGCTTTTTATTCTGAGTGTGCTACCAAGTGGCATTACTGTTTCTGCTTAGTGCCCTATTGGCTTCTATGCTACTCTTAATGGGGAATGCGCTACTGTTAACCTCCTTGGATCTTTTAATGGCAGCATAATAGTTAAGACCTCTCAGTGAGTGCGCTGTTGCTATAAAGGAATTTAGCTCTATCCGATCCAGGCTTCCGCACTGCTGCAAGTATTCCCTTTCAGAAGGGAGTAAAATTGCTAAAAATAAATAAAATAAAAAATTGGAGAGTGTTCTATTTTTTTAATAATACATTGGATGGATATTTTTTATTAATAATCTAGATTAATTCAGTGTAGATCTTCTTCTTTTCTTCTGTTAAGTGTGATCAGTCCACGGGTCATCATTACTTGTGGGATATTAACTGCTCCCCTACAGGAAGTGCAAGAGGATTCACCCAGCAGAGTTGCTATATAGCTCCTCCCCTCTACGTCACCTCCAGTCATTCTCTTGCACCCAACGACTAGATAGGATGTGTGAGAGGACTATGGTGATATATTTAGTTTTTATATCTTCAATCAAAAGTTTGTTATTTTATAATAGCACCGGAGTGTGTTATTCCTTCTCTGGTAGAATTTGAAGAAGAATCTACCTGAGTTTTTCTATGATTTTAGCCGGAGTAGTTAAGATCATATTGCTGTTTCTCGGCCATCTGAGGAGAGGTAAACTTCAGATCAGGGGACAGCAGGCAGATTAATCTGCAAAGAGGTATGTAGCAGTTTATTATTTTCTGACATGGAATTGATGAGAAAATCCTGCCATACCGTTATAATGTAAACTCAGCCTTGAATGCAGTAGATGTAGCTGATATCAGGCTGTCATGTATGTATATTTTACACTTCAGTTTTCTGGGAAATGGTACTTCTCTGGCTTTTAAACTGTATACATAGACTTAACCTATTTTGCAGGGACTTGCAATAGGTTTTAAATGACAATTATTGAGGTAAAACGTTTTTTGCTGGCATGTAAAAACGTTTTTTTCTCTGAGGTACTGGGTGAAAAAATGTTTTGGGCACTTTTTTTCCACTTGGCAATAGTTTTGATTTAAATTAGAGCAGTTCACTGATCCCTCTCACTGTTATGTGTGTGGGGGAGGGGCCATTTTGGTGCTTTCACTATGCATCAGAAAAACTCAGTCAGAGGTTCATTTTCTTCCTGCATGATCCGGTTCATCTCTACAGAGTTCAGGGATCTCAAGAGTCTTTTTTGAGGGAAGTAATCATTCACAGCAGAGCTGTGCTGATTGTATTGACTGTGATATAAAAAACGTTTATTTGTGTATTTTTTTTCTGCTGCCTGGGTTAGTTATCATTTGCTGAGGGGAACAATCCTTTGCTAAAACTGTATATTCTGACAAAGATTGATGCTATAACTTAATTATTTTATCTGTTATAATATTTTCTGTGCTTCTTAAAGGCACAGTTCGTTTTCATATTATTTGTAAATTACTTTGAAAAGTATTTCCAAGTTGCTGTTTATTTGCTAGTGTGTTAAACATGTCTGATTCAGAGGAATATCTCTGTGCTATATGTGTTAATGCCAAAGTGGAGCCCAATAGAAATGTATGTACTAAATGTATTGATGCTACTTTAAAAAATAGTCAATCTGTACAAATTGAACATATTTCACCAAACAACGAGGGGAGAGTTATGCCGACTAACTCGCCTCACGTGTCAGTACCTGCATCTCCCGCTCAGGAGGTGCGTGATATTGTAGCGCCGAGTGCATCTGGGCGGCCATTACAAATCACATTACAAGATATGGCTACTGTTATGACTGAAGTTTTGGCTAAACTACCAGAACTAAGAGGTAAACGTGATCACTCTGGGATGAGAACAGAGTGCGCTGATAATGCAAGGGCCATGTCTGATACTGCGTCACAGTTTGCAGAACGTGAAGACGGAGAGCTTCATTCTGTGGGTGACGGTTCTGATCCAAATAAACTGGACTCAGACATTTCAAATTTTAAATTTAAGCTTGAGAACCTCCGTGTGTTACTAGGGGAGGTATTAGCGGCTCTGAATGATTGTAACACAGTTGCAATCCCAGAAAAAATGTGTAGGTTGGATAAATATTTTGCGGTACTGACGTTTTTCCTATACCTAAGAGACTTACTGACATTGTTACTAAGGAGTGGGATAGACCCGGTGTGCCTTTCTCACCCCCTCCTATATTCAGAAAAATGTTTCCAATAGACGCCGCCACACGGGATTTATGGCAAATGGTCCCTAAGGTGGAGGGAGCAGTTTTTAGCTAAGCGTACCACTATCCCAGTGGAGGATAGCTGTGCTTTTTCAGATCCAATGGATAAAAAATTAGAGGGTTACCTTAAGAAAATGTTTGTTCAACAAGGGTTTATATTGCAACCTCTTGCATGTATTGCGCCTGTCACGGCTGCAGCAGCATTTTGGTTTGAGTCTCTGGAAGAGACACTTCAATCATCCACACTAGATGACATCACACACAAACTTAAATTCCTTAAGTTAGCTAATTCATTTATTTCAGATGCCGTAGTACATTTAACTAAACTTGCGGCTAAAAATTCAGGATTCGCCATTCAGGCACGCAGAGCTCTGTGGCTAAAATCCTGGTCAGCTGATGTTACGTCTAAATCTAAATTGCTTAATATTCCTTTCAAAGGGCAGACCTTATTCGGGCCCGGCTTGAAAGAGATTATTGATGACATTACAGGAGGTAAAGGTCATGCCCTGCCTCAGGACAAGGCCAAAGCCAAGGCTAGACAGTCCAATTTTCGTTCCTTTCGTAATTTCAAAGCAGGAGCAGCATCAACTTCCTCTGCACCAAAACAGGAAGGAGCTGTTGCTCGCTACAGACAAGGCTGGAAACCTAACCAGTCCTGGAACAGGGGCAAACAGGCCAGAAAACCTGCTGCTGCCCCTAAGACAGCATGAATTGAGGGCCCCCGATCCGGGACCGGATCTAGTGGGGGGCAGACTTTCCCTCTTCGCCCAGGCTTGGGCAAGAGATGTTCAGGATCCCTGGGCGTTAGAGATCATATCTCAGGGATACCTTCTGGACTTCAAATCCTCTCCCCCAAGAGGGAGATTTCATCTGTCATGGTTGTCAACAAACCTAACAAAGAAGGAAGCGTTTCTACGCTGCGTACAAGATCTTTTATTAATGGGAGTGATCCATCCAGTTCCGCGGTTGGAACAAGGACAAGGGTTTTACTCAAATCTGTTTTGTAGTTCCCAAAAAGAGGGAACCTTCAGGCCAATCTTGGATTTAAAGATCCTAAACAAATTCCTAAGAGTTCCATCGTTCAAGATGGAAACTATTCGAACAATTTTGCCCATGATCCAAGAGGGTCAGTACTTGACCACAGTGGATTTAAAGGATGCTTACCTTCACATACCGATTCACAGAAGTCATTACCGGTATCTAAGGTTTGCCTTTTTAGACAGGCATTACCAGTTTGTAGCTCTTCCATTCGGACTGGCTACGGCTCCAAGAATCTTCACAAAGGTTCTGGGCACTCTTCTGGCGGTACTAAGACCGCGAGGAATTTCAGTAGCTCTGTACTTAGACGACATACTGATACAAGCTTCAAGCTTTCAAACTGCCAAATCTCATACAGAGATAGTACTGGCATTTCTAAGGTCGCATGGATGGAAAGTGAACGAAGAGAAAAGTTCTCTATTTCCACTCACAAGAGTTCCCTTCCTGGGGACTCTGATAGATTCTGTAGTAATGAAGATTTACCTGACAGAGGACAGGTTAACAAAACTTCAAAATGCATGCCGTGTCCTTCATTCCATTCAAGAGACCAGAAATTCTCTTCTATGGTGGCTTTATCGGCCACATCTGTCCAGGGGAATGCCATTCAGCAGGCCAGACTGGTCAATTGTAACAACAGACGCCAGCCTACTAGGTTGGGGCGCTGTCTGGAATTCTCTGAAGGCTCAGGGACTATGGAATCAGGAGGAGAGTCTTCTTCCAATAAACATTCTGGAATTGAGAGCAGTCCTCAATGCTCTTCTGGCTTGGCCCCAGTTAGCAACTCGGGGGTTCATCAGGTTCCAGTCGGACAACATCACGACTGTAGCTTATATCAACCATCAGGGAGGGACAAGAAGCTCCCTAGCAATGATGGAAGTATCGAAGATAATTCGCTGGGCAGAGTCTCACTCTTGCCACCTGTCTGCAATCCACATCCCGGGAGTGGAGAACTGGGAGGCGGATTTCTTAAGTCGTCAGACTTTTCATCCGGGGGAGTGGGAACTTCATCCAGAGGTCTTTGCCCAAATACTTCCACGTTGGGGCAAACCAGAGATAGATCTCATGGCGTCTCGACAGAACGCCAAGCTTCCGCGCTACGGGTCCAGATCCAGGGATCCGGGAGCGGTCCTGATAGATGCCTTGACAGCACCATGGACCTTCAGGATGGCTTATGTGTTTCCACCTTTCCCGATGCTTCCTCGATTGATTGCCAGAATCAAACAGGAGAAAGCATCAGTGATTCTAATAGCGCCTGCATGGCCACGCAGGACTTGGTATACAGATCTGGTGGACATGTCATTCTGTCCACCTTGGTCGTTACCTCTGAAACAGGACCTTCTGATTCAGGGTCCTTTCAAACATCAAAATCTAACTTCTCTGAAGCTGACTGCTTGGAAATTGAACGCTTGATCTTATCAAAGCGTGGTTTTTCTGAGTCAGTTATTGATACCTTAATACAGGCTAGGAAGCCTGTCACCAGAAAGATTTACCATAAAATATGGCGTAAATACCTATATTGGTGCGAATCCAAAGGTTACTCTTGGAGTAAGGTTAGGATTCCTAGGATATTGTCTTTTCTACAAGAAGGTTTAGAAAAGGGGTTATCCGCTAGTTCCTTAAAGGGACAGATCTCAGCTCTGTCCATTCTGTTACACAAGCGTCTGTCAGAAGTTCCAGACGTTCAGGCTTTTTGTCAGGCTTTGGCCAGGATTAAACCTGTGTTTAAAGCTGTGGCTCCACCATGGAGTTTAAACCTTGTTCTTAACGTTTTACAGGGTGTTCCGTTTGAACCCCTTCATTCCATTGATATAAAGTTGTTATCTTGGAAAGTTCTATTTTTAATGGCTATTTCCTCGGCTCGAAGAGTCTCTGAGTTATCAGCCTTACATTGTGATTCTCCTTATTTGATTTTTCACTCGGATAAGGTAGTTCTGCATACTAAGCCTGGGTTCTTACCTAAGGTAGTCACTAACAGGAATATCAATCAGGAGATTGTTGTTCCACCCTTGTGCCCAAATCCTTCTTCGAGGAAGGAACGTCTTTTGCACAATCTGGATATAGTTCGTGCCCTTAAATTTTATTTACAGGCAACTAAAGATTTTCGACAAACGTCTTCCCTGTTTGTCGTTTACTCTGGTCAGAGGAGAGGTCAAAAAGCTTCTGCTACCTCTCTCTCTTTTTGGCTTCGTAGCATAATTCGTTTAGCTTATGAGACTGCTGGACAGCAGCCTCCTGAAAGAATTACAGCTCATTCCACTAGAGCTGTGGCTTCCACTTGGGCCTTTAAGAATGAGGCCTCTGTTGAACAGATTTGCAAGGCTGCAACTTGGTCTTCGCTTCATACTTTTTCCAAATTTTACAAATTTTACACTTTTGCTTCCTCGGAGGCTATTTTTGGGAGAAAGGTTCTTCAGGCAGTGGTTCCTTCTGTATAAAGAGCCTGCCTATCCCTCCCGTCATCCGTGTACTTTTGCTTTGGTATTGGTATCCCACAAGTAATGATGACCCGTGGACTGATCACACTTAACAGAAGAAAACATAATTTATGCTTACCTGATAAATTCCTTTCTTCTGTAGTGTGATCAGTCCACGGCCCGCCCTGTTTTTTAAGGCAGGTAAATATTTTTTAAATTATACTCCAGTCACCACTACACCCTTGGCTTCTCCTTTCTCGTTGGTCCTTGGTCGAATGACTGGAGGTGACGTAGAGGGGAGGAGCTATATAGCAACTCTGCTGGGTGAATCCTCTTGCACTTCCTGTAGGGGAGCAGTTAATATCCCACAAGTAATGATGACCCGTGGACTGATCACACTACAGAAGAAAGGAATTTATCAGGTAAGCATAAATTATGTTTTTTTTGTTTCTATCTTTTGAGGCTTATTGTATGTTTTTTTGCCACTGAGGTTCTCCATTCCTTTTCATTGCCTGTTAAAGTAAAAAAAAAATAATCTAATTTTTCAGTTAAAATCACTGAATATTTGCTTGTTTGCATAAAGTTTAAATTGTCTGTGGTTTTAACTGCTGTTAAGTAAATATATCTTTCTTTATTGTCTTCTATTAAAGGGAGCATACTGAAATGTCCCCAATGTTGTTAACATAGATCCTTAAGAGGATAGATCCACTGCTTTTGCTCTTCATTTGAAATGTGTATTATGACAACTTTGTCTCTATTGTACCCCATGTATGGATCACCTGGTGCATGCTAATCTAATGCTGCTCTTGCTTTTAAAGAAGTCTGCCATTCCACTGTTTGTTCCTTACTAGGGAGTTTGTAAGATGTTTGCTCATGGTTTTAAAGATTTTATATGCTCCACTGTTTCTTAAATTTTAGTGACTGACAACTTACTTATCTTCCCATTCTGGTTCGGTGAAAAATCTCCTAGAAGATTGACTCCTCAGATTTGTCTTCTGGGGGTGAAATATATTTCTTATGAATAAGAGGACTCAGAATATCTATATTTGTTTTAAACTGGATCACCTTAAATTACTGAAAGAAGTATTATATACTTTAGGAGTAAAAGATCCTAAACCGGCTGAGGAAAAGTTCTTTAAACAATTGGATCTAGTTTTCAAGCCTTCTGCTAAGGCTCCTGATGTTTTCCTGTACCAGTTGCAAGGAATGGGCAAGGCCTGGTATTTCTTATAATCCAGCTTCAAAATTTAAGAGGGTGTTTTTGTTATCTACTAATTTGGATATTTGGGAGACCATCCCTAAGGTAGATTGAGATATTTTCTACTTTGGCAAAATATACTATTACGTTGAAGGACAGTACTTAATTTAAAGTTCCTATGGACAGGAATCTACAGTCTTACCATAGAAAGGCTTTTCAACAAGCAAGTTTCTTATTCTGACTAGCTGTTAGTATGGCCTATGTTGCAGCAGCCTCTACTTTATGGTGTGACAGTCTATCTGATCAGATTTCAGATTACTCTATGGATGCAAGTTTTAACATTGCTTAAGTCTTGTTAGGTCAGCCAATGAATTAATCTGTGATGCGATTGTTGATCCAAGATTAACACCAATGATATGATGCTAGCTGTTTTTGCCAGAAGGGCCTCGTGGCTAAAACTTTGGTCAGCTGACATGGGCTTCTAAGACCAGACTTTTTACTCTTCCATTTCTAGAAAAGATTTTATTTGGTCCTGGTCTGAATGCTATTATTTCTACTGTAATAAGAGGTGAATGAGCTTTTCTCCCTCATGACAAAAAATTCAAGGGGAAAGGCAGGGCTCATAATTTTTGTTCCTTTTGTCAATCCAGAAACCTAAAATCCTCAACTTCTTCAAAAGAAATTACTCTTCTAGAGCTCATTGGAAGTCCTCTTTCACTTGGAACAATTGTAAGCAGTCTAAAAAGTCCTCTACTTCTACCAAGTCAGCATGAAGTTGCGGCTCTCGATTCACATCTTCTTCTGCTATGGGGCAGATTATGCCTTTTTTTTTTAAAAGGCCTGGGCACAGTCTGTTTGAGATTGCTGGGTATTGAACATTGTTTCCTAGTGATACAAAATAGGCTTCAGATCAAGGTCCCCCAGAGGAAGGTTTCTTCTGTCCAATATTTCAAAGAATCCTGTAAAGACACAAGCCATTTTCTTTTTATGTATTTAGGATCTAAAGCTCATGGGTGTGATAAACTCCCAGTTCCCCTATTGGAACAAGGTCAGGGTTTTATTCCAACCTCTTTTATAGTTTCCGAAACACAATTACCTTCCAAGCCTATTCTGGGACTAAATACCTTGGAGAAGTTTTCTCAGAGTCCCAACCTTCAAAATGGAAGCAATCAAAACTATCCTTCCTCTAGTTCATCAGGGCCGATTCATATCCACTATAGATCTGAAGGATGCCCATTTTCATATTGCTATCCACAATGAGCATTCTCAATTTCTCAGATTTGCCTTTCTGATCAAGCATTTCCAGCTTGTATCTTTACTGTTTGGCCTGACTCTTTAAACTGGCTTCTCCTAAAGGAGAATTACTTGCGTTTTTAATTGGACAGCGTCACGGCAGTTGTATATATCAATCAAGGAAAAAACTCTGTTCTCTAGCAATGAACTGTCTCAAATTCTCAAGTGGGCAGCGAACAATTCCAGCATCTTTTCTGCGATTCATATTCTATCTGATAGTCAAAAGATGATAGACCTGATGGCTTCATGATTAAACAACAAGCTTTCCATATATTTTGTGAGGTCCAGGGATCCTCAGGCAGAGCTTATAGATACTCTAGCAGCTCCTTGGTCTTGCAAGTTTCACCATTTTAAACCTATGCACTCTTTAGACATTAGACTGTCTTGGAAGGTTTTGTTTGTTTTTAGAGATTTTATCTGCCAGAAGAGTCTCCAAATTGTCTGCTTTTTCCACCTTACCTAGTTTTTCATCAAGCTGTTTTAAGAACCAAATTTTATTTCTTACCAAAGGTGGGTTCTTCAGACAACCTTTTAGAGAAATTGTGGTTTCTTCTTTGTCCAAATCAAAAAAAATTAAGAGTGGCTTCTTTAAAATTTGGATGTAGTTAGAGCTTTAATGTTTTATCTTCAGACTTTTAAAGGGTTTTAGGCAATCCTCTAGTCTGTTCATTCATTTCTCAGGTCTGCGCAAAGGTCAGAAGGCCTCTGACATTACTTTGGCTTCAATTTTTTAATCTGCAATACTTGGAGGCAGGGAAGTCTCCACCAAAGCATATTATTACTTATTCTGCCAGATTAAGTTTCCACTTCCTGGGCATTTATTAAATGAGGCTTCAGTAGAACAAATTTGCAAGGCAGCAACATGGAAATCCCTACATACCTTTTTAGTACATTCTACCACTTTGATATTTTCCTTCTTAATATGAGGAGGGTCCACGGCATCATTCCTTACTGTTGGGAAATACCGAACCTGGCCACCAGGAGGAGGCAAAGACACCCCAGCCAAAGGCTTAAATTGTCCCCTTCCCTCATATCCCAGTCATTCTTTGGCTTTCGTCACAGGAGGTTGGCAGAGAAGTGTCAGAAGATTCGGAGTAGTTTTCTTATGAAGGGTATCTACCCTTCAAAATGGGACTGGAGTTTTAAGTAGTCTTGTCAGCCTCTCAGTGAGAGAGCTTTGACGAATGTTAGTCTGGAGATGCAGGGAGTGTCTTTCTGCGAACGCATACAGACTCATATTAACAGCTCCTAAGCAATCAGTGTTGACCAGTTTCACTGCCTGCTACCATCACTAAGTCCTTGTCAGGAGTGATACTACAAGACTGTCAAACTTGAGAGGCTGTGTTTCTATTCCATGGTATAGATTCCGGTAAGATCGTTTCATTTTTTTTTACACATATGATAACGCAAGAAAGCAGAGTCACAGTGTGGCTCCTTTTATCTGTATGGAATCAAGGGTTAATATCTCCAGAGGGGGATTATTGAACAGGGTGGTTTAATCACATATGTTTTATTTGATTACTCTGCGACATGTGTGAGATGAGGCTCAGGCAGATGTTGGAACGTACATTTTTTTTTTTTTTTTACTTTCGTTTTCAGGAGCTGCGCAGCCTGAAAGGCTTGGCACTTTTTTTTACTATTAAAGCAGGGGCGGTCCTGCATTGGGCACCAGGTGACTTATTTCCTCTTTCCTGACTGTGTGGTTTACCTGAGAAGAAGCGGTTTCTTTGTTTGGCCTGTGTCATAGGAGGTGGTGAGTGCCCCAGCCATTGGGGGTATAAAGGTGCCATTTTTTCTTGTTAATCAATAGTCTGCTTTGTTAGCGCAAGCTATGGAGGATTCTGATGCATTAGAGGGTACTCCCTCTTTACCTTAGTCTAATACCTGTCTATATTGTGAGGAGGCCACGGTATACCCCCCTGCTCAATTATGTTCCACATGCCTTGATAAAGTAATCATGTCAAAGAAAGTTAATATGTTTGATACCACTGAGCCGTCCACCTCTGAGGAGTCTCCATCCCGTGAGGTGCGCACCCTACAGTCATCTCCCAATACACATGCAGCTTCCCGTAGCACTCCTAATCCTCCATCTGGAGGGGCCCTTTTACTGCCAGACTTTACTGAGCAGTTACAAATGGCAGTGTCTGCGACCTTTAGTGCTTTACCTTGCCCTGCTAAGCGCAAGTGAAAGGTCAAATATTGCTATCCTTCCCAGTCATCTACTAGCTTATTGGATTTATCTGATACAAGATTATCCGATGATGAAGGCACCTCAGATACTTCAGAGGGTGCTCTTTCTGGGTCAGAATCTGCTGCCTCTAAGCCTCCATCTGCAGAGGAACCAGACTTTAGATTTAGGATTGAGCATTTACGCTTTCTGCTGAAGGAAGTTTTGGCTACGTTACAGGTTCCAGAGCCCAAATTGCCTGAGAAACCTTTGATTCCTAAATTAGATAAGGTCTACGAGGACAGGGTTGTACCAAAAACTTTCCCGGTTCCCGTAAAGATGGTGAACATTAAGAATGAATGGAAAATAATTGGTTCTTCATTTTCCCCTTCCTTTAAAAAATTGTTCCCGGACTCTCAAACTCCTCACTCTTAAGGATATTTTGTCATTTAAAGAGCCCATGTATAAGATGATAGAAAATCTGTTAAGATGTTTCAACATATGGGATATTTGGTTCAACCGGCAGCGGCTGTTGCTGCGGTTGCTGGAGCGGCTACCTACTAGTGCGACTCCTTATCTGAGTTGATTGAGGTGGAGGGTCCCCTCAACGTGATCCAGGAAAGAATTAAGGCCTTAAGGGTGGCTAATTCTTTTATTTGTGATGCAAATAGGCAAATTATTCACCTGAATGCTAAGGCTTCAGGTTTTTCTGTTTAAGCCCATAGGGCACTCTGGCTGAAGTCCTGGTCTGCGGTCAAGACTTCTTTCCTTCCCATTTAAGGGAAAGATTATATTTGGTCCAGGCCTGGACTCGATTATCTCCATGGTTACTGGAGGCAAATGTGCCTTTGTGCCGCATGATAAGAAGAAAAAGCCTAAGGGACAAGGTCCTAATTTTCATTCTTTTCGTTGGAATAAATCTCAATGTCAGCAGCACTCTGCAGAGCCTGAGCAATCCAAAGGGACTTGGAAGCCGGCTAAGTCTTGGAATAAATCCAAGCAGAGCAAGAAGCCCGCCGAGACAAAGTTGGCATGTAGGGGGCAGACTGTCTTTTCAGACGCTTGGTTTGGGGACGTGCAAGACCCATGGGTCCTGGAGGTCATTGCTCAGGGATACAAGATATGTTTCAAGTCTCATTCACCCAGGGGCAGATTCCTCCTATCAATCCTGTCTTCAAGGCCAGAAAAGAGAGAAGCTTGTCTGGGATGTGTGAGGGATCTCTCCTCCCTAGGAGTCATTGTCCCGGTACCTCTTGCAGAAAGAGGCCTGGGGTACTATTTAAACCTCTTTGTGGTCCCAAAGAAGGAGGGAACTTTCCACCCGATTCTGGACCTAAAGTGCTTAAACAAATTCCTATCAGTCTCCTCGTTCAAGATGGAGACAATAAGGTCCATTTTTCCCTTCAGGAAGGACAGTTCATGACCACTATAGATCAGAAGGATGCTTACCTTCACGTTCCAATACACAAGGAACACTTCAAGTTCCGAAGGTTTGCGTTCCTGGACCAGCACTTCCAGTTTATTGCACTTCCGTTTGGTCTAGCTACTACTCCAATAGTTTTTTACGAAGGTTCTAGGGGCTCTGCTTGCAGTGGCCAGAACCAGAGATATAGCAGTAGCGCCATACTTGGACGATATTCTGGTTCAGGCACCATCCTGTCTGGCAGAAGGCCATTCGAGATCTCTTTTTCTTGTTTGATATCATGGGTGGAAGATAATCTTAGAAAAGAGTTCTCTTATTTCCAGTGCCAGGGTGAAATTCCTGGGTACTATTATAGACTCCATATCCGAGGATATTCCTTACAGACCAGAGACGTTGCAAGCTAACTTCTGCTTATCTTGCCCTCCAGATCTCCTTAAGGCCCTCTGTGCATGGAGGTGATTGATCTCATGGTTTCCAGCATGGACATCATTCCTTTTGCCAGATTCCATCTCCGACCACTTTAGCTGTGCATGCTGAGACAGTGGAACGGCGATCATTTGGATCTGTCTCAACAGATTTCTCTGGACAACTGGTCGAGAGGATCACTCTCTCCTGGTGGCTCTGTCCAGATCACCTGTTCCAAGGGACATCATTCTTGAGACCATCCTTGGAGATTGTGACTACGTACACACGTCAATCAGGATGGGGAGCTGTTTGGGGTGCCAGGAAGGCACAGGGCCTGTGGACTCTGCTCTGAAGGCTTGGCCTCTTCTGGGTTCTTCCCAGTTTATCAGATTCCAATCAGAGAACATAACCTCGGTGGCTTACATCAACCATTGGGGGGGAACGAGGAGCTCCCTATTAATGAGGGAAGTATCTCGGATTCTGTAGTGGGCGGAGGCCCACAACTGCTCACTGTCGGCGATCAACATTCCAGGTGTGGACAACTGGGAAGCAGATTTCCTCAGCAGACAATCCTTTCATCCAGGGGAATGGTCTGTCCATCCTGAGGTGTTTGCGGAGATTTGCAACAGGTGGGGTACGTCTGAGATGGATCTCATGGCGTCCCGGTTCAATTCCAAGCTACCCAGATATGGGTCACGGCCCATGGATCCTCAGGCGGAGCTAATGGATGCATTTAGCAGTGCCTTGGAGGTTCTCTAATTTACGTTTTTCCGCTGTTACCACTTCAAGCATCAAGCAGGAGCAGGCATCAGTGATACTGATTGCTCAATCGTGGCGGTGAAGGATGTGGTTCGCGGACCTGGTGGGGATGTCCTCATCTCCTCCGTGGAAGTTACCTTGTCGCAGGGATCTGCTGGAACAGGGTCCTTTAGTTCATCAATATCTAGATTCTCTGAGGCTGACTGCATGGAGATTGAACGCTTAGTCTTAGCCAAGAGAGGTTTCTCAGAGGGTTATTGACACTCTCATTCAGGCTCTTAAGCCTGTTACTTGTCGTATCTATCATAAGGTGTGGAGGGCATGGTTTAGCCTGGCATAATGTTAAGGCTGCCAGGATTCTTTCCTTTCTCCAGGAGGGTTTGGAGAAGGGCTTTTCTGACAGTTCCCTAAGGGGACAGATTTCGGCCCTTTCAATTTTGCTGCACAAGAGACTTGCAGAGCTCCCTGACATGCAATCTTCGTTAAGGCTCTGATTAGGATCAGACCTGTGTTTAGATCCAACGCTCCACCTTGGAGTTTGAATCTTGTTCTTATGTTTTTTTACAACGGGCTCCGCGTGAGCCTATGCATTCGGTTGACATCAAATTGTTGTCCTGAAAAGTTCTTTTGGCTATTGCGTCGGCACGCAGAGTTTCTGAAATGGCTGCCTTGCAATGTGAGCCTCCTTATCTGGTGTTCGACACTGTTAAGGCTGTCCTACATACCCGCTTGGGTTTACTACCTAAGGTGGTGTCTGATCGTCACATCAATCAGGAGATTTGGGTTCCTTCCTTATGTCTTATTCCTTTTTCTTCGAAGGAGCGTTTACTTCATAATCTGGATGTGGTGCGAGCCATAAAGTTTTATCTTCAAGCTACTAAGAATTTTAGGCAAACTTCTTCCTTGTTTGTTATCTATTCTGGGAAGCATAAGGGCCTGAAGGCTTCTTCGACTTCCCTATCTTTTTAGTTGAGTGTTATTCGCTTTGCTTACGAGTCAGCAGGACTTAAACCTCCTCAGAGGGTTACGCTCATTCCACTAGAGCAGCGGTGGCTTCCTCTTGGGCCTTTAAGAACGAGGCCTCTATGGATCAGTTTTGTAAGGCGGCTACCTGGTCCTCCTTGCATACTTTTTCAAAAAATGTGACGTTTTTGCTTCGGCTGAAGCAGCTTTTGGGAGAGAGAGAGGTTTTACAGGCTGTGGTGCCCTCAGATTAGGGTCTTCCTTTCCTTTACCCCTCCCGTTATCATTCAGTATCCTCTAGAGCTTGGGTATAGTTTTCCCAACAGTATGGAATGATGCCGTGGACTCTACTCATATTAGGAAGGAAAACATACATTATGCTTACCTGATAATTTAATTTCCTTCTGTATGGGGAGAGTCAATGGCCCCCGCCCGTATACTCCGATGGGTGGACCAAATTTTTTTTTTTTTTTCTTTCGGCACCATTATTTATACCCTGATGTTTCTTCAACTGTTCCTTGTTCCCTTGGCAGAATGACTGGAATATGAGGGAAGTAGGGGGAGTATTTAAGCCTTTGGCTGGGGTGTCTTTCCCTTCTCCTGGTGGCCAGGTTCAGTATTTCCCAACAGTAAGGAATGATGCCGTGGACTCTCCTCATACAGTAGGAAATTAAATTATCAGGTAAGCATAATTTTATGTTTTTGCTACTTCGGAGGCAGCTTTTGTTTGGAATGCTTTCCTGGCAGGTCGGAAAATTAGGTTCTTGCCTTTTTCAAAAATTTTAGCCCACCCTAGTTACTTATGTACTCCACAGTTTGGGTATTCGTTCACACTACCTTATAAAAAGAAAACTAAATTTATTCATACCTCATAGATTAATTTCTTTCAAGGTGGTGAGGGTTCATGAAGCCTGCCCTGTTTTTTTATTTTTATTTTTATTTTTTTTCTGGTGCCAGTTCTAGTTTTGCACCTTATTTCCTTGTTCTGTCCTTTCCTATCTTTCTCTTCTCCTTACTTTGCTATACATTAGACTGGCTAATCAAAGAGGTGGGAGGGATAGATATTCTTGTAGTTTTTGGGAATCTTTGCCTCCTCCTAATGGCCAGGAGTTAAATCCCAGAAGTAATTAACTTGTGGACTCTCACCACTTTATGAAAGCAATGGATTTATCAGGTGAGTGTAAATGTGTGAGTGTGTGTATATGTCAGTTTTAGTCTGACTTGAATCTCAAAATTAGTGGGCATTTGTTTCAACTTAAAGGGACAGTCTACTCCAAAATGTTTATTGTTTAATAAGATAGATAATGCCTTTATTACCCATTCCCCAGTTTTGCACAGAAAACATGGTTATATTAATACAGTTTTACCTATGATTACCTTGTATCTAAGCCTTTTCTGACAGCCCCCTGATCACATGACTTTATTATCTATTGCCTTGCATTTTATCCAATTCATGCAGGGTCTGCCACAACCCACGTGCTTTAGCACCATGTTATCTATATGACTCACATGAACTCGCACTCACCTGTTGTGAAAAGCAAATACAAAAGCATGTGATAAGAGGCTGTCTTTAGTGGCTTAAAAACTGGCAGGAATTTAGAGGTTTAAAGGTTATAAAGTATATAATTATAAAAATGTCGGTTGTGCAAAGCTGGGGAATGGGTAGTAAAGGCGTTATCTATCTTTTTAAATAATAACAATTCTGGTGTAGACTGTCCCTTTTAAGTTGAAAGGACCCTAAAAACTAATATAAAATTCTTAATTATGCATAGTAAAACAACTTGGCAATATACATTCAATATTAATTTTGTCCCCTTTTTTCCTGGAATTAAAGGCTGAAAATTGAAATTTTCCAGTCTGGAAGGCTTCATACTCCTAGCCGTGCCATTTTTCTATCTTACTTGCAGTTTTTTTTTTTTTTTTTTTAATACTGGGGCAACATAAATACTGTTGTTTTTTTTGTTTTTGTTTTGTTTTTTGTTTTTTTATTTATTGAAGAAAGATTACATACAATAAATGTTAAACAGACACCAAAAGTTATCTAGTTCCATCTTATACAAAGAGCATTTGGTGTCATAATACACAGGTTAAAGTTACTTTCTTGTCTTTTGTGTGTATTTCTTTTCAACACAAACTTATACAAACAATCAAACTTATAAAAATAAACAACTTTGTTCACTTTACAAAGTACCTATTGAAGCTACGTCCCAGCAGAAAGAAGTCCATTTCTCCTCATGGGGTACAAAGATCTATATCATATTTCCCCATACCTAAACTGGATCTCCTCTGCAGTGTAGGTTGTTATATGTGTAGCACCACTATAGGATGGGGAGACATAAGAAGATTCCAAGCAAGACATTTCTTAGGCAATTAGAATTCATGATGCAATAAAAGAAGGGGGGAAGGTCGAGAAGAAGAGAGAAACGAAGAGTGAAGAACGGAGAAGAGAAGTACAAAGAATAAGAAGAATAAGGAAAAGAGCAGGAGCTAAGGAGAGGAGAGAGGGTGCCCCCGTAAGGGAGGAGACCGGTCTAAACACATCTGGAGGTTGGTTCCCATGGAGCCCATTATAAGTGATATGTTATGAACTATGCATGTATTCATCCCATAAAAACTTGACCTCTGGAAATGCTATGCGGGAATTATTTTTTAGATGGCCATATTCCTCTAGGTCTAGGAGTTCATCAACTCTGTCAGTCCACATATCTTTCGAAGGTGTTAAGGGGCTCTTCCAGTGTCTGGCTATTAATGATTTCGCGGCATTAAGGCAAATCTGTATAAGGCCTGATCTCAATCTACATTTAACTTTGGGAAGGTCATTTAATAATGCTATTCTGGGGGTTAGTGAAAGGTCCTGTATGAGGGTTTTCTTAAGGAAAGATTCTATTAACTGCCACAAGGTTGTTATCTTAGGACATTGCCACCATATGTGAATTAAAGATCCGTGTCCTCCACAACCTCTCCAACACATCCTAGATGCCTCTGGGTATATTGAATGTAGGCGAGTGGGAGTTAAATACCATCTCGTAAGAACTTTAAAATTTAGTTCTAAGATTTGTGGCGAGGTAGAGGATTTACGTGTTTTATTAAAAATGTTTCTCCACTCTATTTTGTCCATGTCTAGGTGTAAATCTTGTTGCCATTTGGCTGTGTAAGTAGGGAGTAGTGCAGCGTCATGGGTTTGTAATTGCCTATGGGACAGCGCCAGAGGGTGGCGGATTGTTATATTCTGTAGGCATAACGATTCAAATGGTGTGGGTGTTCTCAGAAGGTCTGCTTTATGCGGGCAAGATGCTATATAATGTGAAAGTTGTGCATGTTTTAACCAGCTCCCAGGACGTCCCCCACACAATTCGATAAATTTATCTGTGCTTATTAATTTCCCATTTTCTACAAACTTGGCCAGAGGCCATGTATAATCCCATTCCTGAGTTCTGCGGTATTTGTTGTCCAGTCCCCCCACCAATTCTGCGTTCTGAGGAATTGGGAAAAGAGGTGAACGAAGATGGGTAATGTATTTTTTAGTAGATCTGATCGAGTCCCAAGTATGAAAGAGATGTCTATGTATAGCTAGTGTCTTGCATTGCATTGGTCTGAGTTCCCCAGGCACCCAGCAAACCGCCCCCACTTTTGGGATCTGTAATAAATGTGAGTCTATGGACACCCAAGCTTTATTGTCTGTTGAGCCATGCCAGTCCAGAACTCTCTGCAGAGTGACTGCCAGGTAATACTCCCGAATGTTTGGCAGGCCTAGCCCTCCCATGTCGGTGGTCCTATATAGTGTAGACCTGTTTATACGAGGTTTATGTGTACCCCACACAAAGGCATTGATAATAGATTGTAGTTGAGATATGTAACTATTGGGAAGAGAAATGGGAATAGTTTGTAAAATATAAAGAATCCTGGGCAAGGTGGTCATTTTTATGGATTGAATCCTCCCCCACCAAGACAAAGGTCTGTCAGACCAAGTTGTAAGGTCTTTTTGTATATTTTGTAGTAAGGGTCTATAGTTTTTCTCAAATAATGTGGTATAATTGGGGGAGAGGACAATACCTAGGTATTTAACTGATACAGGCTGTAATTTGAGGGAGCAAGTTTGTGCTAGTTGTTGAAAGTCAATGGGATCCATGGAGATGTTCAGAATTTCCGATTTTTGAAGATTTATAGAAAAATTAGAAAAATTACCAAATTTTTGGAGGGTTTCCAGGAGGGCAGGTATTGTAGTACTCGGCGAGGTCAATGAAAAACGCAAGTCATCTGCATATAGAGCAATTTTAAAATCATGAGGGCCAACTGGGATTCCCAAGATACTTTGGTTCATTCTGACATAGGATGCTAGGACCTCCATAGACAATATAAAAAGTAATGGGGACAGTGGGCAACCCTGTCGGGTACCGTTGGTAATTTGAAAGGGATCAGAAAGGGCACCATTGACTCTCACCCTAGCTGACTGAGAGGGGTACAAACTAAAAATTCTATTTATCATTTTCTCTCCAAAACCGAAGGACTTTAATGTGACCCTGAGAAAGCTCCAGTTTATGCGGTCTAAAGCCTTCTCAGCGTCGACTGTGATAAAGACTGATTTAATTTTATTATGTTGGGCATGAGAGGCTAGGAGGATTGCTCTTATGGTGTTGTCCCGTGCCTCACGCAACGGGACAAAACCAACTTGGTCCGTATGGATCAGGTCTTGAATTATAGAATTTATTCTTTTAGATAGAATTTTGCCCAGGATCTTTAGATCAGAATTTAATAGTGAGATTGGTCTGTAATTACTGGTGTCTTCAGGATTTCTGTCTGGTTTTAAGATAACTGCTATGTGAGCCTCCTGCATCGTGGGTGAGAGCAAACTATTATCGTCTAATGAGTTAAACAATTTTAATAGATGTGGGGCTAATAGATTTTTAAATTGTTTGTAGTAGGCATTTGTAAGGCCATCAGGGCCAGGGCTTTTTCTCAAGGGAAGATCTTTGATGGTGTTGAGGATTTCCAACAATGTAATTGGTTCCTCCAATTTCTCTGTTTGGGCCGACGTAAGTGTGTTTAATTGTGCTCCTTCAATGTAGTCGCTCATTTGTGTTGTGTGGGATGAGGAAGAGTTTTCTCCAAGGTTATACAGTTGATGATAGGATTTACTAAATTGGTCTGCTATCTGTTTGCTTTCTTGTGTCGCTGTCCCATCACCCTTTTTTATGCTATATATGTGTGTTTTAGTGGTTTTTGCTCTTAGAGCTCTTGCTAGGAAGGCGCCAGCGCGGTTGCCCTCATGAAAATACAACTTTCTCAGGTGGAGAGCTCGTCTCTGAGCTTCTCTAGTCAATAAGTGATTTAGTTCTTTCCTAACCTTAGTTAGTTCTGTTTGGATCTTAGAGTCCTTAGGGGTCTGTTTGTGTTGCAATTCTAGGGAGTTCAACTTGTCCGTGTTATGGGCTATAGCATGATTAAATTGTTTTCTCAACCTAGACCTCTGTTTAATGTACTCTCCCCTGACCACGGCTTTTTGCGCGTCCCATAAGGTGCGTGGTGAGATTTCAGGCAGTGAGTTGTGTTGGAAATATTCTTGTATGGTTTGGAGCATTTTATTGTTGGTGGGTGTGTGATGTAGTAGGGACTCGTCTAACCTCCATACAAAAGGACATAGCGGGCCCTCCAACCATTCCATAGAGAGCACAATAAGAGAGTGGTCCGACCAAGCCGTCGGGCTTATGTCAGAGTCCCTCACCTGTCCTAAACTAAGTTGGTCAACTAATAGATAGTCAATGCGGGTGTACTGAGACCAGGGGTTAGAGAAGAATGAATAGTTACGCTGAAGAGGGTGTTGTATCCTCCAAATGTCAACTACACCTGATTTTTTGAGAAAGCCAAAAACGATGTTTGGGGGCCTTGATGTTGGGTTAGGTTTAGTGGAGGTAGAGTCTAATTTGGGGTTGAGGATAACGTTAAAATCACCCCCTATGATTAGAGATCCCTTCCTATGTTCTGCAATTAGGGCTGTGAGTTTCTTAAAAAAGGGTACTCTCTTAGAATTAGGCGCATAAACGTTCACTAACGTGATTGGGCGCTGGAACAGAAGTCCTACTAGGATCAGAATTCTGCCCTCTGTCGGAGACTTTATGTAATAATTGAAATTCTATGTTCTTATGAAATAATGTCCCTACCCCATTCCTTTTCTTATGTGCCGACCCAAAAAACCCAGTGGGATAAAACTTGGAGAAGAATTTGGGTTCAGAAGTGTTTAAAAAGTGTGTCTCTTGGATGAATATAATGGAATTGTTATATTTTTCAAACTCTCTCAAAGCAATTGATCGCTTTATAGGGGAGTTGAGCCCATTCGCATTTTGCGAAAGGAAGTTCACTGTTCTATGTGTCATTCTCAAAATGTGTGTGCTGTCGTCTGACTATGCCTTTCTTACCTGAATCTTTCAAAAGGGTGGATTCTGTCGGTCTCCCCCCCCCCCCCCCCCCAGAGGGAATGAGAAGTGATATATAGAGGGAAAAGAAGAGCTGGGATGAAGCATCATATTGCCTGTGTGAACAAATAAACGTTAGAACAATAAAAATGACAAACCAAACAAATGCATAAAATGTGTGCAGTAAAACAATATTTAAACAAATAGCAAGGCTATATCTTCCAATATAGCAATTAGACTTGGGATTAGGATTAGGGTTATAGGGGGTGAACATCAAAAGATGTTACTACTCCCAGGGTAAAGGAAGCAATATGAATAGGAGACAAGGGACAAGAGGTGTACAATCAGAAAGAACACCATTTGAAGCGGTTACTGGAACAGAACATAGTTCCTATTGTCTAGGAGGAGACAAGACATCACTGTCTGTGATTATTTCATGGAGGTCTTTCTTTGGTTCCTGAGGGAGTTCCACCTGAGGGTGGGAAGCCTTTTCTTTTCCTGGAAACAGTGGTCCACTCAGGTCTTTGGGGGTTTGTGGGCTTCCTTTGGGTTCTTGTTTTCAGATATGGATGGTAAAGAGGGCGTTGGAATGCCCAAATCAGAGCAAAAAGTCTCTATCTTCTGGGTCTCGATAGGTGTAGGTCTTATTTTCTTTAACCACTTTTAAGGAGAAGGGGAAACCCCAACGATAGGGTATACCCAGATCTTTGAGGTGTAGTGTTAGGTACCTGGCTTCTTTTCTTTTGAAAAGAGTTGTAGGACTAAGGTCCGCATATATTTGAATGTCTTTTCCTTGAAAACTTATTGGAGACTGCTTCCTGGATGCTGTTAGAATATCTTCTTTGTCAGAGTATTTATGGAACTTTATTATGATGTCTCGTGGAGGTTCTTTCGCCGATGGTTGTGGTCTGAGCGCTCTGTGAGCTCTATCTAGAACCAGAGGGGAAGCAGTGTTGTTTTTAAGTAAATGTTCAAAAAGTTGCTGAAGATATGAATTTATTTGTGGAGGTGAAATATCTTCGGGTACCCCTCTGATTCTTAGGTTCTGTCTTCTGTTACGATTATCTAAATCTTCTATTTGAGATTGTAATAAAAGAATGGTGGCGTTATGTTGCTCCACATTACACGCCATGTTGTTAGTGTCCGAGGTTAATTCCTCAGTTTGTTCTTCAATTTGCAATATTCTCTGACCCAGATCTGTTATCTCTCTTTTCACTTCTGTGAGACTGTCTTTAATCATCTGGCTCACTTGAACCATGAAAACTTTAAAGTCTTCTTTGGAGGGCAACAACATCAGATCAGCTCTTGTGATAGGGTGGTCTGTGTCTTGATGTGGCAATGTTGTACCCCTGTCCTCTGAGTCGTTAGGTGCTGGGGAATGGGGTGATGAGATGACCGTCTCTGTTGTTTTAAAATAAGCATCCATCTTTGCCCCAGAAGGAATCGATGTTTTCTCAGTTTTGTCTATCCTAGATGTTCTTTTGGCGTGCATGTTGAGTGAAGTAATAAGCCTTTTTCTCCTGTTAAGTGTGGTCAGTCCACGGGTCATCATTACTTCTGGGATATTAACTCCTCCCCAACAGGAAGTGCAAGAGGATCACCCAAGCAGAGCTGCTATATAGCTCCTCCCCTCTACGTCACACCCAGTCATTCTCTTGCACCCAACTAATAGATAGGATGTGTGAGAGGACTGTGGTGATTATACTTAGTTTTTATATCTTCAATCAAAAGTTTGTTATTTTAAAACAGCACCGGAGTGTGTTGTTCCTTCTCAGGTAGAATTTGAAGAAGAATCTACCTGAGTTTTTAGATGATTTTAGCCGGCGTAGCTAAAATTCATTTTGCTGTTCTCGGCCATTCTGAGGAGTGAGGTAAACTTCAGATCAGGGGACAGCGGGCAGGTTCACCTGCAAAGAGGTATGTTGCAGTATATTATTTTCTGAGGAATGGAATTGACTGAGAAAATGCTGCCAATACCAATATAATGTTAGTTCAGCCTTAAATGCAGTAGTAGCAACTGGTATCAGGCTGTTTATGTATATATGTGTACACTTCAGTATTCTGGGGAATGGCACTTCTCTGGGTAATACTATATGCATATAATCTTTAGCCTTACTTGCAGTGGGAACGTCTAGCAACAGGCTGTTTAATGACATTTCATGATATTTAATTTTAAACGTTTTTGCAGGCATGCTAAATTCTTTAAATATCTGAGGTACTGGGTGAAAAATTGTTTTTGGGCACTGTTTTTCCACTTGGCTGTCGTTTATTTTAATTTGAGACAGTTTACTGAACTTCCCTCACTGCTGTGGGTGAGGGGGAGGGGCCTATTTTGGCGCTTTTGCTACGCATCAGAAATTCAGTCAAAAGTCTTTTTTTCTCTTCCTGCATGATCCGGATCGTCTCTACAGAGCTCAAGGGTCTTCAAAAATTATTTTGAGGGAGGTAATCACTCACAGCAGACCTGTGAGATTGTGCTTTGACTGTGATAAAAAACGTTTATTTTTGTACATTTGTTTCTCTGCTATTAAGGGTTAGTTATCCATTGCTAATGGGGGCAATCCTTTGCTAAATTTATGCTTTTACTGGGAAAAATCTGATTGTTATAATTTTTCCGGTTCCTTATTATTAAACTGTCATAATTTTTTTCTGTGCTTCTTAAAGGCACAGTGCGTTTTTCATATTACTTGTAATTTGAGTGAAAAATATTTCCAAGCTTGCTAGTTTAATTGCTAGTTTGTTAAACATGTCTGACTCAGAGGAATATCTCTTTGCTATATGGGCAAAAGCCAAGGTGGAGCCCAATAGAAATTTATGTACTAATTGCATTGATGCTACTTTGAATAAGAGTCATTCTGTACAAATTGAACATCATTCACCAAACAACGAGGGGGAAGTTATGCCGACTAACTTGCCTCACGTGTCAGTACCTGCATCTCCCGCTCGGGAGGTGCGTGATATTGTAACGCCGAGTACTTCAGGGCGGCCATTACAAATCACACTACAGGACATGGCTAATGTTATGACTGAAGTTTTGTCTAAATTACCAGAACTTAGAGGTAAGCGAGATCACTCTGGGGTGCGAACAGAGTGCGCTGATAATATTAGGGCCATGTCAGATACTGCGTCACAATTTGCAGAACATGAGGACGGAGAGCTTCATTCTGCAGGTGACGGATCTGATCCAAATAAACTGGATTCAGACATTTCAAATTTTAAGTTTAAGCTGGAAAACCTCCGTGTATTACTAGGGGAGGTCTTAGCGGCTCTGAATGATTGTAACACAGTTGCAATACCAGAGAAAATGTGTAGGTTGGATAAATATTTTGCGGTACCGTCGAGTACTGACGTTTTTCCAATACCTAAGAGACTTACTGAAATTGTTACTAAGGAGTGGGATAGACCCGGTGTGCCTTTCTCACCCCCTCCTATATTCAGAAAGATGTTTCCAATAGACACCACTACACGGGACTTATGGCAAACGGTCCCTAAGGTGGAGGGAGCAGTTTCTACTTTAGCTAAGCGTACCACTATCCCGGTGGAGGATAGCTGCGCCTTTTCAGATCCAATGGATAAAAAATTAGAGGGTTACCTTAAGAAAATGTTTGTTCAACAAGGTTTTATATTGCAACCCCTTGCATGCATTGCGCCTGTCACGGCTGCAGCAGCATTTTGGTTTGAGTCTCTGGAAGAGACCCTTGAATCAGCTCCATTAGATGAGATTACACACAAGCTTAAAACCCTTAAGATAGCTAATTCATTTATTTCTGATGCCGTAGTACACTTAACTAAACTTACGGCTAAGAATTCCGGATTCGCCATTCAAGCACGCAGAGCGCTGTGGCTAAAATCCTGGTCAGCTGATGTTACTTCTAAATCTAAATTACTTAACATACCTTTCAAAGGGCAGACCTTATTCGGGCCCGGTTTGAAGGAAATTATCGCTGACATTACAGGAGGTAAAGGCCATGCCCTGCCTCAAGACAGAGCCAAACCTAGGGCTAGACAGTCTAATTTTCGTGCCTTTCGTAACTTCAAGACAGGAGCAGCATCAACTTCCTCTGCACCAAAACAGGAAGGAGCTGTTGCTCGATACAGAAAAGGCTGGAAACCTAACCAGTCCTGGAACAAGGGCAAGCAGGCCAGAAAACCTGCTGCTGCCCCTAAGACAGCATGAAGTGAGGGCCCCCGATCCGGGAACGGATCTAGTGGGGGGCAGACTCTATCTCTCTTCGCCCAGGCTTGGGCAAGAGATGTCCAGGATCCCTGGGCGTTAGAGATCATATCTCAGGGGTATCTTCTGGACTTCAAAGCCTCTCCCCCAAAAGGGAGATTTCATCTTTCAAGGTTGTCAACAAACCAGATAAAGAAAGAGGCGTTTCTACGCTGTGTACAAGATCTTTTACTAATGGGAGTGATCCATCCGGTTCCGCGGTCGGAACACGGACAAGGGTTTTACTCAAATCTGTTTGTGGTTCCCAAGAAAGAAAGAACCTTCAGACCAATCTTGGATTTAAAGATCCTAAACAAATTCCTAAGAGTTCCATCGTTCAAAATGGAAACTATTCGGACAATCTTACCCATGATCCAAAAGAGTCAGTACATGACCACAGTGGATTTAAAGGATGCCTACCTTCATATACCGATTCACAAAGATCATTACCGGTATCTAAGGTTTGCCTTCCTAGACAGGCATTACCAGTTTGTAGCTCTTCCATTCGGGTTGGCTACGGCTCCAAGAATCTTCACAAAGGTTCTGGGCTCTCTTCTGGCGGTGCTAAGGCCGCGAGGAATTTCGGTGGCTCCGTACCTAGACGACATTCTGATACAAGCGTCAAGCTTTCAAACTGCCAGGTCTCATACAGAGTTAGTACTGGCATTTCTAAGGTCGCATGGGTGGAAGGTGAACGTAGAGAAGAGTTCTTTCTTACCACTCACAAGGGTTCCCTTCTTGGGGACTCTTATAGACTCTGTAGAAATGAAGATTTACCTGACAGAAGACAGGTTAACAAAGCTTCAAAATGCTTGCCGTGTCCTTCATTCCATTCAACACCCGTCAGTGGCTCAATGCATGGAGGTAATCGGCTTAATGGTAGCGGCAATGGACATAGTACCCTTTGCACGCCTACATCTCAGACCGCTGCAATTATGCATGCTAAGTCAGTGGAATGGGGATTACTCAGATTTGTCCCCTACTCTGAATCTGGATCAAGAGACCAGAAATTCTCTTCTATGGTGGCTTTCTCGGCCACATCTGTCCAGGGGGATGCCATTCAGCAGACCAGATTGGACAATTGTAACAACAGACGCCAGCCTACTAGGTTGGGGCGCTGTCTGGAATTCCCTGAAGGCTCAGGGATCATGGACTCAGGAGGAGAGTCTCCTTCCAATAAACATTCTGGAATTGAGAGCAGTTCTCAATGCCCTTCTGGCTTGGCCTCAGTTAACAACTCGGGGGTTCATCAGGTTTCAGTCGGACAACATCACGACTGTAGCTTACATCAACCATCAAGGAGGGACAAGAAGCTCCCTAGCGATGATGGAAGTATCAAAGATAATTCGCTGGGCAGAGTCTCACTCTTGCCACCTGTCAGCGATCCACATTCCTGGAGTGGAGAACTGGGAGGCGGATTTCCTAAGTCGTCAGACTTTTCATCCGGGGGAGTGGGAACTTCATCCGGAGGTCTTTGCCCAAATACTTCGACTTTGGGGCAAACCAGAGAGAGATCTCATGGCGTCTCGCCAGAACGCCAAGCTTCCTTGTTACGGGTCCAGGTCCAGGGACCCGGGAGCGGTCCTGGTAGATGCTTTGACAGCACCTTGGACCTTCGGGATGGCCTATGTGTTTCCACCCTTCCCGATGCTTCCTCGATTGATTGCCAGGATCAAACAGGAGAGAGCATCGGTGATTCTAGTAGCGCCTGCGTGGCCACGCAGGACCTGGTATGCGGATCTAGTGGACATGTCATCCTGTCCACCTTGGTCTCTGCCTCTGAGACGGGACCTTCTAATTCAGGGTCCTTTCAAACATCAAAATCTAATTTCTCTGAAGCTGACTGCTTGGAAATTGAACGCTTGATTTTATCAAAGCGTGGTTTTTCGGAGTCAGTTATTGATACCTTAATACAGGCTAGGAAGCCTGTTACCAGAAAGATTTACCATAAAATATGGCGTAAATACTTACATTGGTGCGAATCCAAGAGTTACTCATGGAGTAAAGTTAGGATTCCTAGGATATTGTCTTTTCTACAAGAAGGTTTAGAAAAGGGTTTATCTGCTAGTTCCTTAAAGGGGCAGATCTCAGCTCTGTCCATTCTTTTACACAAGCGTCTGTCAGAAGTTCCAGACGTTCAGGCTTTTTGCCAGGCTTTGGCCAGGATTAAGCCTGTGTTTAAAACTGTTGCTCCACCATGGAGCTTAAATTTAGTTCTTAACGTTTTACAGGGTGTTCCGTTTGAACCCCTTCATTCCATTGATATCAAGCTGTTATCTTGGAAAGTTCTTTTTTTAATGGCTATTTCCTCGGCTCGTAGAGTCTCTGAGTTATCAGCTTTACATTGTGATTCTCCGTATCTGATTTTTCATTCAGATAAGGTTGTTCTGCATACTAAACCTGGGTTCTTACCTAAGGTTGTCACTAACAAGAATATCAATCAAGAGATTGTTGTGCCATCATTGTGTCCGAATCCTTCTTCAAAGAAGGAACGACTTATGCACAATCTAGATGTAGTCCGTGCCCTGAAATTTTATTTACAGGCAACTAAAGATTTTCGCCAAACTTCTTCCCTGTTTGTCGTTTATTCTGGACAGAGGAGAGGTCAAAAAGCTTCTGCTACCTCTCTCTCTTTTTGGCTTCGTAGCATAATACTTTTAGCCTATGAGACTGCTGGACAGCAGCCTCCTGAAAGAATTACAGCTCATTCCACTAGAGCTGTGGCTTCCACTTGGGCCTTTAAGAATGAGGCCTCTGTTGAACAGATTTGCAAGGCTGCAACTTGGTCTTCTCTTCATACTTTTTCCAAATTTTACAAATTTGACACTTTTGCTTCTTCGGAGGCTGTTTTTGGGAGAAAGGTACTTCAGGCAGTGGTTCCTTCCGTATAAAGATCCTGCCTGTCCCTCCCGTCATCCGTGTACTTTAGCTTTGGTATTGGTATCCCAGAAGTAATGATGACCCGTGGACTGACCACACTTAACAGGAGAAAACATAATTTATGCTTACCTGATAAATTCCTTTCTCCTGTAGTGTGGTCAGTCCACGGCCCGCCCTGTTTTTTATGGCAGGTCTAAATTTTTTAATTATACTCCAGTCACCACTGCACCCTATAGTTTCTCCTTTCTCGTTTGGTTCTTGGTCGAATGACTGGGTGTGACGTAGAGGGGAGGAGCTATATAGCAGCTCTGCTTGGGTGATCCTCTTGCACTTCCTGTTGGGGAGGAGTTAATATCCCAGAAGTAATGATGACCCGTGGACTGACCACACTACAGGAGAAAGGAATTTATCAGGTAAGCATAAATTGTTTTTTTTTTTTTTTTTTTTGAGACTTTGAGGGTTTGTTGATCCGGTCAGACAGTCTCCCTGACACAAGTAGATTGTTATCTTAAATGGTCTCAGATCTTACCCACGTGGCATTGGAACATGTAACCTGCATATGCTGAAAATGTTGGATCTTTATCTGATAGGTAGCAGATACCGTTGAGCTATTAATTGTGGTAAATATATTATATGCGTCATGAAGCCAGATATAGATAGATATCATGTGAGTAGCGAGCTGTGTAAAAATCATCGGTCTATATGTCTCCCAGAAAAATCAACTCTATGTAAAAATGACCCATTTGTGCAGAAGGTTTAACCTTAATGTTCTTTGTATATCACACTGTATAGCCTGGAGTATTAAGCTGGGGGAAATACTGCGCCGCGTCTCCCACGTGGAGTTATGGTAGGCGTAATGGGGATTGTGTCACAAGAAAAGGCTCAGCGCAGCACTGCCCTATGAATCTAAGGGCCCCTCATTAAGAGTATAATTACGGTGTTAGCAGTCAGCTTGGTGGGTGTAAGCACTACTCACAGCAATTAAAAAGATCCTTGTGCCTTCAAACCCGAACAGCTTCTAGGCGAGGCATGTACATTTTCTTTGTAGGCCGCAATGTCATCCGTGGCTAGCAACGGCACCGTGCTTAGATGTGATTCAGTTGGTCGGGCGGCTCCAGATTGTGTCCGTGTCTCAGCGGAACATGTCGCAGTAAAATTAAAAGACTCTTGTCCCTTAAACGGAGCTGTACCCTAGGGCTAGTATCAGAGCACTATGTATTTGCGGCCATCTCCGCTCCCGGCCGGCTCCGCCCCCCCCATAAATACTGTTGTTTTAACACCATGGCAGTGGCAAGTGCTGCTGTTCGCAGACTTGAGTCAAGATTGCCTCCTCCAACAAAAGGAAGTTGGTAGGTGGAGTTTGACCCTTTAAAAAGTTGTTGTAATATAGTTTAGATTCTGCTGATATGTTAATCTATTGTAAAACTTCAGAAAATGTTGGAATTACAAGGTGTTTACTGTCTCTTTAAGACCATTACATTTTTACTTATGGACAAGCACACACAATTTCTTTCCTCAAAAATACTGTGGTTTTCTCTTGTAAGGTGTATCCAGTCCACGGATCATCCATTACTTGTGGGATATTCTCCTTCCCAACAGGAAGTTGCAAGAGGATCACCCACAGCAGAGCTGCTATATAGCTCCTCCTCTAACTGCCATATCCAGTCATTCTCTTGCAACTCTCAACATAGCTGGAGGTAGTAAGAGGAAATTGGTGTAATATAGTTAGTTTTTTCTTCAATCAAAAGTTTGTTATTTCTCCAACATAGGTGTGTCCGGTCCACGGCGTCATCCTTACTTGTGGGATATTCTCTTCCCCAACAGGAAATGGCAAAGAGCCCAGCAAAGCTGGTCACATGATCCCTCCTAGGCTCCGCCTACCCCAGTCATTCTCTTTGCCGTTGCACAGGCAACATCTCCACGGAGATGGCTCAGAGTTTTTTGGTGTTTAAATGTAGTTTTTATCCTTCAATCAAGTGTTTGTTATTTTAAAATAGTGCTGGTATGTACTATTTACTCTGAAACAGAAAAGAGATGAAGATTTCTGTTTGTAAGAGGAAGATGATTTTAGCAAACGTTACTAAAGTCGATTGCTGTTTCCACACAGGACTGTTGAGATGAAGTAACTTCAGTTGGGGGAAGCAGTTGGCAGACTTTTCTGCCTGAGGTATGACTGGCCACATTTCTAACAAGACTTTGTAATGCTGGAAGGCTGTCATTTCCCCTATGGGGACCGGTAAGCCATTTTCTTAGATTAAGTAAAAGAATAAAGGGCTTTATAAGGGCTTAAAAAACTGGTAGACATTTTTCTGGGCTAAAACGATTACTTTGCTAAGCATATTTGGCAGATTATAACTCTTAATAGTTATTATAATCTTGGGGATTGTTGTTAAAAAAACGGCAGGCACTGTATGGACACCTTTTTCAGATGGGGGCCTTTTCTAGTCATAGGCAGAGCCTCATTTTCGCGCCATTAATGCGCAGTTGTTTTTGGAAAGCAAGGCATGCAGATGCATGTGTGAGGAGCTAAGAACCACTGAAAAAGCTTATAGAAGGCGTCATTTGGTATCGTATTCCCCTCTGGGCTTGGTTGGGTCTCAGCAAAGCAGATACCAGGGACTGTATAGGGGTTAAATGTAAAAACGGCTCCGGTTCCGTTATTTTAAGGGTTAAAGCTTTCAAATTTGGTGTGCAATACTTTTAAGGCTTTAAGACACTGTGGTGAAATTTTGGTGAATTTTGAACAATTCCTTCATACTTTTTCGCATATTCAGTAATAAAGTGTGTTCTGTTTAAAATTTAAAGTGACAGTAACGGTTTTATTTTAAAACGTTTTTTGTGCTTTGTTGACAAGTTTAAGCCTGTTTAACATGTCTGAACCATCAGATAAGCGATGTTCTATATGTATGAAAGCCAAGGTTTCTCCCCATTTAAATATATGTGATAATTGTGACATAGTGTCCAAACAAAGTAGGGACAATGATGCCACAGATAATAATATTGCCCAAGATGATTCCTCAAATGAGGGGAGTAAGCATGGTACTGCATCATCCCCTTCTGTGTCTACACTAGTTTTGCCCACACAAGAGGCCCCTAGTACATCTAGTGCGCCAATACTTATTACCATGCTACAATTAACGGCTGTTATGGATAATTCTATTGCAAACATTTTATCTAAAATGCCTACTTATCAGAGAAAGCGCGATTGCTCTGTTTTAAACACTGAAGAGCAAGAGGATGCTGATGATAACGGTTCTGACATACCCTCACACCAATCTGAAGGGGCCAGGAGGGAGGTTTTGTCTGAGGGAGAAATTTCAGATTCAGGAAAAATTTCTCAACAAGCTGAACCTGATGTTGTAACATTTAAATTTAAATTAGAACATCTCCGCGCACTGCTTAAGGAGGTATTATCTACTCTGGATGATTGTGACAATTTGGTCATTCCAGAGAAATTATGTAAGATGGACAAGTTCCTAGAGGTTCCGGTGCCCCCCGATGCTTTTCCTATACCCAAGCGGGTGGCGGACATAGTAAATAAGTAGTGGGAAAGGCCCGGCATACCTTTTGTTCCTCCCCCTATATTTAAGAAATTATTTCCTATAGTCGACCCCAGAAAGGACTTATGGCAGACAGTCCCCAAGGTCGAGGGGGCGGTCTCTACTCTAAACAAACGCACTACTATTCCCATAGAAGATAGTTGTGCTTTCAAAGATCCTATGGATAAAAAATTAGAGGGTTTGCTTAAAAAGATGTTTGTTCAGCAAGGTTACCTTCTACAACCAATTTCATGCATTGTTCCTGTCACTACGGCAGCGTGTTTCTGGTTCGAAGAACTAGAAAAGTCGCTCAATAAAGAATCTTCGTATGAGGAGGTTATGGACAGAGTTCAAGCACTTAAATTGGCTAACTCTTTTATTTTAGATGCCGCTTTGCAATTAGCTAGATTAGCGGCGAAGAATTCAGGGTTTGCTATCGTGGCGCGCAGAGCGCTTTGGCTAAAGTCTTGGTCAGCGGATGTGTCTTCCAAGACAAAATTGCTTAACATCCCTTTCAAGGGTAAAACACTGTTTGGTCCTGATTTGAAAGAGATTATTTCAGACATCACCGGGGGAAAGGGCCACGCCCTTCCTCAGGATAGGTCTTTTAAGGCTAAAAATAAGCCTAATTTTCGTCCCTTTCGCAGAAACGGACCAGCCTCTAATTCTACATCCTCTAAGCAAGAGGGTAATACTTCTCAACCCAAACCAGCCTGGAGACCGATGCAAGGCTGGAACAAGGGTAAGCAGGCCAAGAAGCCTGCCACTGCTACCAAAACAGCATGAAGGGATGGCCCCCGATCCGGGACCGGATCTGGTGGGGGGCAGACTTTCTCTCTTTGCTCAGGCCTGGGCAAGAGATGTTCAGGATCCTTGGGCACTAGAAATAGTTTCTCAGGGTTATCTCCTGGAATTCAAGGAACTACCCCCAAGGGGAAGGTTCCACAGGTCTCAATTATCTTCAAACCAAATAAAAAGACAGGCATTCTTACATTGTGTAGAAGACCTGTTAAAGATGGGAGTAATTCATCCAGTTCCTATAGGAGAACAAGGGATGGGGTTTTACTCCAACCTGTTCATAGTTCCCAAAAAAGAGGGAACATTCAGACCAATTTTGGATCTCAAGATCCTAAACAAATTTCTCAGGGTTCCATCGTTCAAAATGGAAACCATTCGAACGATCCTTCCTACCATCCAGGAAGGTCAATTTATGACCACGGTGGATTTAAAGGATGCGTACCTACATATTCCTATCCACAAGGAACATCATCAGTTCCTAAGGTTCGTTTTTCTGGACAAGCATTACCAGTTTGTGGCACTTCCATTCGGATTAGCCACTGCTCCGAGAATTTTCACAAAGGTACTAGGGTCCCTTCTAGCGGTTCTAAGACCAAGGGGCATTGCTTTAGTACCGTACTTGGACGACATCCTGATTCAAGCGTCGTCTCTGTCAAAAGCAAAGGCTCATACGGACATCGTCCTAGCCTTTCTCAGATCTCACGGATGGAAAGTGAACATAGAAAAAAGTTCTCTGTCCCCGTCAACAAGAGTTCCCTTCTTGGGAACAATAATAGACTCCTTAGAAATGAGGATTTCTCCAACATAGGTGTGTCCGGTCCACGGCGTCATCCTTACTTGTGGGATATTCTCTTCCCCAACAGGAAATGGCAAAGAGCCCAGCAAAGCTGGTCACATGATCCCTCCTAGGCTCCGCCTACCCCAGTCATTCTCTTTGCCGTTGCACAGGCAACATCTCCACGGAGATGGCTAAGAGTTTTTTGGTGTTTAAATGTAGTTTTATTCTTCAATCAAGAGTTTGTTATTTTAAAATAGTGCTGGTATGTACTATTTACTCTGAAACAGAAAAGAGATGAAGATTTCTGTTTGTAAGAGGAAAATGATTTTAGCAACCGTTACTAAAATTGATGGCTGTTTCCACACAGGACTGTTGAGATGAATTAACTTCAGTTGGGGGAAACAGTGGGCAGACTTTTGCTGCTTGAGGTATGACACATTTCTAACAAGACTTGGTAATGCTGGAAGCTGTCATTTTCCCTATGGGAACCGGTAAGCCATTTTCTTAGTTTAGTATAAGAATAAAGGGCTTCACAAGGGCTTTAAAGACTGGTAGACATTTTTCTGGGCTAAAACGATTACTTTATAAGTATATTTAGTGGATTATAACTATAAATAGTTCTTTTAATCTTGGGGATGTATTAAAAAAACGGCAGGCACTGTATTGGACACCTTTTTCACTGGGGGCCTTTTCTAGTCATAGGCAGAGCCTCATTTTCGCGCCACTAATGTGCAGTTGTTTTTGGAAAGCAAGGCATGCAGATGCATGTGTGACGAGCTAAGAACCACTGATAAAGCTTATTGAAGGCGTCATTTGGTATCGTATTCCCCTCTGGGCTTGGTTGGGTCTCAGCAAAGCAGATACCAGGGACTGTATAGGGGTTAAATGTAAAAACGGCTCCGGTTCCGTTATTTTAAGAGTTAAAGCTTTCAAATTTGGTGTGCAATACTTTTAAGGCTTTAAGACACTGTGGTGAAATTTTGGTGAATTTTGAACAATTCCTTCATACTTTTTCACATATTCAGTAATAAAGTGTGTTCAGTTTAAAATTTAAAGTGACAGTAACGGTTTTATTTTAAAACGTTTTTTGTGCTTTGTTATCAAGTTTATGCCTGTTAACATGTCTGAACCATCAGATAGACGATGTTCTGTATGTTTGGATGCCAAGGTTCCTCCCCATTTAAATATATGTGATGAATGTGACATAGTGTCCAAACAAAGTAGGGACAATGATGCCACTGATAATGATGTTGCCCAAAATGATTCCTCAAGCGAGGGGAGTAAGCATGGTACTGCATCTTCCCCTTCTGTGTCTACACCAGTCTTGCCCACACAAGAGGCCCCTAGTACATCTAGTGCGCCAATCCTTCTTACTATGCAACAATTAACGGCTGTAATGGATAATTCTATTAAAAACATTTTGTCCAAAAAGCCCACTTATCAGAGAGAGCGCGATTGCTCTGTTTTAGATACTGAAGAGCATGAGGACGCTGATGATAATGGTTCTGACATACCCTCACACCAATCTGAAGGGGCCAGGAGGGAGGTTTTGTCTGAGGGAGAAATTTCAGATTCAGGAAAAATTTCTCAACAAGCTGAACCTGATGTTATTAATTTTAAATTAGAACATCTCCGCGCTCTGCTTAAGGAGGTGTTATCTACTCTGGATGATTGTGACAATTTGGTCATTCCAGAGAAGTTATGTAAGATGGACAAGTTCCTAGAGGTCCCGGTGCCCCCCGATGCTTTTCCTATACCCAAGCGGGTGGCGGACATTGTAAATAAGGAATGGGAAAGGCCCGGCATACCTTTTGTTCCTCCCCCTATATTTAAAAAATTATTTCCTATGGTCGACCCCAGAAAGGACTTATGGCAGACAGTCCCCAAGGTCGAGGGGGCGGTTTCTACTCTAAACAAACGCACTACTATCCCTATAGAAGATAGTTGTGCTTTCAAAGATCCTATGGATAAAAAATTAGAGGGTTTGCTTAAAAAGATGTTTGTTCAGCAAGGTTACCTTCTACAACCAATTTCATGCATTGTTCCTGTCACTACAGCAGCGTGTTTCTGGTTCGAAGAACTAGAAAAGTCGCTCAATAAAGACTCTTCGTATGAGGAGGTTATGGACAGAGTTCAAGCACTTAAATTGGCTAACTCTTTTATCTTAGACGCCACTTTGCAATTAGCTAGATTAGCGGCGAAAAATTCAGGTTTTGCTATTGTGGCGCGCAGAGCGCTTTGGCTAAAGTCTTGGTCAGCGGATGTGTCCTCCAAGAACAAATTGCTTAACATCCCTTTCAAAGGTAAAACGCTGTTTGGCCCTGACTTGAAAGAGATTATTTCAGACATCACTGGGGGAAAGGGCCACGCCCTTCCTCAGGATAGGTCTTTTAAGGCTAAAAATAAGCCAAATTTTCGTCCCTTTCGCAGAAACGGACCAGCCTCAAATTCTACACCCTCTAAGCAAGAGGGTAATAGTTCTCAAACCAAACCAGCCTGGAGACCGATGCAAGATTGGAACAAGGGTAAGCAGGCCAAGAAACCTGCCACTGCTACTAAAACAGCATGAAGTGTTGGCCCCCGATCCGGGACCGGATCTGGTGGGGGGCAGACTCTCTCTCTTTGCTCAGGCTTGGGCAAGAGATGTTCAGGATCCTTGGGCGCTAGAAATAGTTTCTCAAGGTTATCTCCTGGAATTCAAGGAACTACCCCCAAGGGGGAGGTTCCACAGGTCTCAATTGTCTTCAAACCAAATAAAAAGACAGGCATTCTTACATTGTGTAGAAGACCTGTTAAGAATGGGAGTGATTCATCCTGTTCCATTAGGAGAACAAGGGATGGGGTTTTACTCCAATCTGTTCATAGTTCCCAAAAAAGAAGGAACATTCAGACCAATTTTAGATCTCAAGATTCTAAACAAATTTCTCAGGGTTCCATCGTTCAAGATGGAAACCATTCGAACAATTCTTCCTACCATCCAGGAAGGTCAATTCATGACCACGGTGGATTTAAAGGATGCATATCTACATATTCCTATCCACAAGGAACATCATCGGTTCCTAAGGTTCGCCTTTCTGGACAAGCATTACCAGTTTGTGGCACTTCCATTCGGATTAGCCACTGCTCCAAGGATTTTCACAAAGGTACTAGGGTCCCTTCTAGCGGTGCTAAGACCAAGGGGCATTGCAGTAGTACCTTACTTGGACGACATACTGATTCAAGCGTCGTCTCTGTCAAAAGCAAAGGCTCATACGGACATTGTCCTAGCCTTTCTCAGATCTCACGGGTGGAAAGTGAACATAGAAAAAAGTTCTCTGTCCCCGTCAACAAGAGTTCCCTTCTTGGGAACAATAATAGACTCCTTAGAAATGAAGATTTTTCTGACAGAGGCCAGAAAATCAAAACTTCTAAGCTCTTGTCAAGTACTTCATTCTGTTCTTCTTCCTTCCATAGCGCAGTGCATGGAAGTAATAGGTTTGATGGTTGCGGCAATGGACATGGTTCCTTTTGCACGAATTCATCTAAGACCATTACAACTGTGCATGCTCAGACAGTGGAATGGGGATTATACAGACTTGTCTCCGACGATCCAAGTAGATCAAAGAACCAGAGATTCACGCCGTTGGTGGCTGAACCTGGACAACCTGTCACAGGGAATGAGCTTCCGCAGACCAGAGTGGGTCATTGTCACGACCGACGCCAGTCTGGTGGGCTGGGGCGCGGTCTGGGAACCCCTGAAAGCTCAGGGTCTATGGTCTCGGGAAGAATCTCTACTCCCGATAAACATTCTGGAACTGCGAGCGATATTCAATGCTCTCAAAGCTTGGCCTCAACTAGCAAAGGCCAAATTCATAAGGTTTCAATCAGACAACATGACGACTGTTGCATATATCAACCATCAGGGGGGAACAAGGAGTTCCCTGGCGATGGAGGAAGTGACCAAAATAATTCAATGGGCGGAGAATCACTCCTGCCACTTGTCTGCAATCCACATCCCAGGAGTGGAAAATTGGGAAGCGGATTTTCTGAGTCGTCAGACTTTCCATCCGGGGGAGTGGGAACTCCATCCGGAAATCTTTGCCCAAATAACTCAATTATGGGGCATTCCAGACATGGACCTGATGGCGTCTCGTCAGAACTTCAAGGTTCCTTGCTACGGGTCCAGATCCAGGGATCCCAGGGCGACTCTAGTAGATGCACTGATAGCGCCTTGGACCTTCAACCTAGCTTATGTATTCCCACCGTTCCCTCTCATTCCCAGGCTGGTAGCCAGGATCAATCAGGAGAGGGCTTCGGTGATCTTGATAGCTCCTGCGTGGCCACGCAGAACTTGGTATGCAGACCTGGTGAATATGTCATCGGCTCCACCATGGAAGCTACCTTTGAGACAGGACCTTATTGTTCAAGGTCCATTCGAACATCCGAATCTGGCTTCACTCCAACTGACTGCTTGGAGATTGAACGCTTGATTTTATCAAAGCGTGGGTTTTCAGATTCTGTCATTGATACTCTTGTTCAGGCTAGAAAGCCTGTAACTAGGAAAATTTACCATAAAATATGGAAAAAATATATTTGTTGGTGTGAATCTAAAGGATTCCCATGGAACAAGATAAAAATTCCTATGATTCTATCCTTTCTACAGGAGGGTTTGGAGAAAGGATTATCTGCAAGTTCTTTGAAGGGACAGATTTCTGCTTTATCTGTTTTACTTCACAAAAAACTGGCGGCTGTGCCAGATGTTCAAGCTTTTGTTCAGGCTCTGGTTAGAATCAAGCCTGTTTACAAACCTTTGACTCCTCCTTGGAGTCTCAATTTAGTTCTTTCAGTTCTTCAAGGGGTTCCGTTTGAACCCTTACATTCCGTAGATATTAAGTTACTATCTTGGAAAGTTTTGTTTTTGGTTGCAATTTCTTCTGCTAGAAGAGTTTCAGAGTTATCTGCTCTGCAGTGTTCTCCTCCTTATCTGGTGTTCCATGCAGATAAGGTGGTTTTGCGTACTAAACCTGGTTTTCTTCCGAAAGTTGTTTCTAACAAAAACATTAACCAGGAGATAGTTGTGCCTTCTTTGTGTCCGAATCCAGTTTCAAAGAAGGAACGTTTGTTACACAATTTGGATGTAGTTCGTGCTCTAAAATTCTATTTAGAGGCTACAAAGGATTTCAGACAAACATCTTCTTTGTTTGTTGTTTATTCTGGTAAAAGGAGAGGTCAAAAAGCAACTTCTACCTCTCTCTCTTTTTGGCTTAAAAGCATCATCCTATTGGCTTATGAGACTGCCGGACGGCAGCCTCCTGAAAGAATCACAGCTCACTCCACTAGGGCTGTGGCTTCCACATGGGCCTTCAAGAACGAGGCTTCTGTTGATCAGATATGTAAGGCAGCGACTTGGTCTTCACTGCACACTTTTACCAAATTTTACAAATTTGATACTTTTGCTTCTTCTGAGGCTATTTTTGGGAGAAAGGTTTTGCAAGCCGTGGTGCCTTCCATCTAGGTGACCTGATTTGCTCCCTCCCATCATCCGTGTCCTAAAGCTTTGGTATTGGTTCCCACAAGTAAGGATGACGCCGTGGACCGGACACACCTATGTTGGAGAAAACAGAATTTATGCTTACCTGATAAATTACTTTCTCCAACGCTGTGTCCGGTCCACGGCCCGCCCTGGTTTTTTTAATCAGGTCTGATGAACTATTTTCTCTAACTACAGTCACCACGGTATCATATGATTTCTCCTATGCATATTCCTCCTTTACGTCGGTCGAATGACTGGGGTAGGCGGAGCCTAGGAGGGATCATGTGACCAGCTTTGCTGGGCTCTTTGCCATTTCCTGTTGGGGAAGAGAATATCCCACAAGTAAGGATGACGCCGTGGACCGGACACACCGTTGGAGAAAGTAATTTATCAGGTAAGCATAAATTCTGTTTTTTCTGACAGAGGTCAGAAAATCAAAACTTCTAAGCTCTTGTCAAGTACTTCATTCTGTTCTTCGTCCTTCCATAGCGCAGTGCATGGAAGTAATAGGATTGATGGTTGCAGCAATGGACATAGTTCCTTTTGCACCAATTCATCTAAGACCATTACAACTGTGCATGCTCAGACAGTGGAATGGGGATTATACAGACTTGTCTCCGACGATTCAAGTGGATCAAAGGACCAGAGATTCACTCCGTTGGTGGCTGATCCTGGACAACCTGTCACAGGGAATGAGCTTCCGCAGACCAGAGTGGGTCATTGTCACGACCGACACCAGTCTGGTGGGCTGGGGCGCGGTCTGGGAACCCCTGAAAGCTCAGGGTCTATGGTCTCGGGAAGAATCTCTTCTCCCGATAAACATTCTGGAACTGAGAGCGATATTCAATGCTCTCAAAGCTTGGCCTCATCTAGCAAAGGCCAAATTCATAAGGTTTCAATCAGACAACAT
This sequence comes from Bombina bombina, assembly GCF_027579735.1. NCBI lineage: Eukaryota > Metazoa > Chordata > Amphibia > Anura > Bombinatoridae > Bombina > Bombina bombina. The sequence continues at coordinate 39,559 of NW_026512529.1, read as the reverse complement.
GACGACAGTTGCTTATATCAACCATCAGGGGGGAACAAGGAGTTCCCTGGCGATGGAGGAAGTGACCAAGATAATTCAATGGGCGGAGGATCACTCCTGCCACTTGTCTGCAATCCACATCCCAGGAGTGGAAAATTGGGAAGCGGATTTTCTGAGTCGTCAGACATTCCATCCGGGGGAGTGGGAACTCCATCCGGAAATCTTTGCCCAAATAACTCAATTATGGGGCATTCCAGACATGGATCTGATGGCCTCTCGTCAGAACTTCAAGGTTCCTTGTTACGGGTCCAGATCCAGGGATCCCAAGGCGACTCTAGTAGATGCACTAGTAGCACCTTGGACCTTCAACCTAGCTTATGTATTCCCACCGTTGCCTCTCATTCCCAGGCTGGTAGCCAGGATCAATCAGGAGAGGGCTTCGGTGATCTTGATAGCTCCTGCGTGGCCATGCAGGACTTGGTATGCAGACCTGGTGAATATGTCATCGGCTCCACCATGGAAGCTACCTTTGAGACAGGACCTTCTTGTTCAAGGTCCATTCGTACATCCGAATCTGGTTTCCCTCCAACTGACTGCTTGGAGATTGAACGCTTGATTTTATCAAAGCGTGGGTTTTCAGATTCTGTAATAGATACTCTGATTCAGGCTAGAAAGCCTGTAAGTAGAAAAATTTACCATAAGATATGGAAAAATATATCTGTTGGTGTGAATCTAAAGGATTCCCATGGGACAAGATAAAAATTCCTAAGATTCTATCCTTTCTACAAGAAGGTTTGGAGAAAGGATTATCTGCAAGTTCTCTGAAGGGACAGATCTCTGCTTTATCTGTTTTACTTCACAAAAGGCTGGCAGCTGTGCCAGACGTTCAAGCGTTTGTTCAGGCTCTGGTTAGAATCAAGCCTGTTTACAGACCTTTGACTCCTCCCTGGAGTCTTAATCTAGTTCTTTCAGTTCTTCAAGGGGTTCCGTTTGAACCCTTACATTCCGTAGATATTAAGTTATTATCTTGGAAGGTTTTGTTTTTGGTTGCTATTTCTTCTGCTAGAAGAGTTTCTGAGTTATCTGCTCTGCAGTGTTCTCTGCCCTATCTGGTGTTCCATGCAGATAAGGTGGTTTTGCGTACTAAGCCTGGTTTTCTTCCGAAAGTGGTTTCCAACAAAAATATTAACCAGGAGATAGTTGTACCTTCTTTGTGTCCGAATCCAGTTTCAAAGAAGGAACGTTTGTTACACAATTTGGACGTAGTCCGTGCTCTAAAATTCTATTTAGAGGCCACTAAAGATTTCAGGCAAACATCTTCTTTGTTTGTTGTTTATTCTGGTAAAAGGAGAGGTCAAAAAGCAACTTCTACCTCTTTCTTTTTGGCTTAAAAGCATTATCCGATTGGCTTATGAGACTGCCGGACGGCAGCCTCCTGAAAGAATCACAGCTCATTCCACTAGGGCTGTGGCTTCCACATGGGCCTTAAAGAACGAGGCTTCTGTTGACCAGATATGTAAGGCAGCGACTTGGTCTTCACTGCACACTTTTGCCAAATTTTACAAATTTGATACTTTTGCTTCTTCAGAGGCTATTTTTGGGAGAAAGGTTTTGCAAGCCGTGGTGCCTTCCATTTCCGTGTCCTAAAGCTTTGGTATTGGTTCCCACAAGTAAGGATGACGCCGTGGACCGGACACACCTATGTTGGAGAAAACAGAATTTATGCTTACCTGATAAATTACTTTCTCCAACGGTGTGTCCGGTCCACGGCCCGCCCTGGTTTTTTTAATCAGGTCTGATTAATTATTTTCTCTAACTACAGTCACCACGGTATCATATGGTTTCTCCTATGCATATATTCCTCCTGTACGTCGGTCGAATGACTGGGGTAGGCGGAGCCTAGGAGGGATCATGTGACCAGCTTTGCTGGGCTCTTTGCCATTTCCTGTTGGGGAAGAGAATATCCCACAAGTAAGGATGACGCCGTGGACCGGACACACCGTTGGAGAAAGTAATTTATCAGGTAAGCATAAATTCTGTTTTTTAAATGGTACCGGAGTTGTACTATTTTATCTCAGGCAGCATTTAGAAGAAGAATCTGCCTGCGTTTTTCTATGATCTTAGCATAAGTAACTAAGATCCACTGCTGTTCTCTAATATGTCTGAGGAGTGAGGTAACTTCAGAGGGAGAATGGCGTGCAGGGTATCCTGCAAAAAGGTATGTGCAGTTTAAGTTTTTCTAGGGATGGAATTTGCTAGAAAATGCTGCTGATACCGGATTAATGTAAGTTAAGCCTAAATACAGTGATTTAATAGCGACTAGTATCAGGCTTGCTATCAGAGGTATATACTCTGATTAATGTGCAATATAAAACGTTTGCTGGCATGTTTAATCGTTTTTATATATGCTTTGGTGATAAAACTTATTGGGGCCTAGTTTTTTCCACTTGGCTGGCTTGATTTTTGCCTAGAAACAGTTTCCTGAGGCTTTCCACTGTTGTAATATGAGTGGGAGGGGCCTATTTTAGCGCTTTTTTGCGCAGTTAAAATTACAGACAGAGACATTCAGCTTCCCTCAGCCTGTCAGCGGTATTAGCCAGACTGCCTGATTTCAGAGGAAAGCGCGATAGCTCTGGGGTTAGATGTAGTACAGAGCGCGCAGATGCTGTAAGGCCCATGTCTGATACTGCGTCACAATATGCAGAAGCTGAGGAAGGAGAGCTTCAGTCTGTGGGTGACATTTCTGATTCGGGGAAACCTGATTCAGATATTCCTACTTTTAAATTTAAGCTTCAGAACCTCTGTGTATTGCTTGGGGAGGTGTTAGCTGCTCTGAATGACTGTGACACAATTGCAGTTCCAGAGAAATTGTGTAGACTGGATAAATACTATGCAGTGCCGGTGTGTACTGATGTTTTTCCAATACCTAAAAGGTTTACAGAAATTATTAATAAGGAGTGGGATAGACCCGGTGTGCCGTTTTCCCCCCCTCCTATTTTTAGAAAAATGTTTCCAATAGACGCCACCACACGGGACTTATGGCAGACGGTCCCTAAGGTGGAGGGAGCAGTTGCTACTTTAGCAAAGCGTACCACTATCCCTGTCGAGGACAGTTGTGCTTTTTCAGATCCAATGGATAAAAAATTAGAAGGTTACCTTAAGAAAATGTTCATTCAACAAGGTTTTATCCTGCAGCCCCTTGCATGCATTGTGCCTGTCACTGCTGCTGTGGCGTTCTGGTTTGAGTCTCTGGAAGAGGCCTTTCAGACAGCTACTCCATTGACTGAAATACTTGACAAGCTTAGAACACTTAAGCTAGCTAATTCTTTTGTTTCTGATGCCATTGTTCATTTGACTAAACTAACGGCTAAGAATTCTGGATTCGCCATTCAGGCACATAGGGCGCTATGGCTTAAATCTTGGTCAGCTGACGTGACTTCAAAGTCTAAATTACTTAACATTTCCTTCAAGGGGCAGACCCTATTCTGGCCTGGTTTGAAGGAAATTATTGCTGATATTTCTGGAGGTAAGGGTCATACCCTTCCTCAAGACAGGGCCAAATCAAAGGCCAAACAGTCTAATTTTCGTGCCTTTCAAAACTTCAAGGCAGGTGCAGCATCAACTTCCTCTGCTACAAAACAAGAGGGAACTTTTGCTCAATCCAAGCCGGGCTGGAAACCTAACCAGTCCTGGAACAAGGGCAAGCAGGCCAGAAAGCCTGCTGCTGCCTCTAAGACAGCATGAAGGAACGGCCCCCTATCCGGTAACGGATCTAGTAGAGGGCAGACTTTCTCTCTTCACCCAGGCGTGGGCAAGAGATGTTCAGGATCCCTGGGCTTTGGAGATCATATCTCAGGGATATCTTCTGGATTCAAAGCTTCCCCTCCTCAAGGGAGATTTCACCTTTCGAGATTATCTGTAAACCAGATAAAGAAAGAGGCATTACACTGTGTGCAAGACCTCCTAGTTATGGGAGTGATCTGTCCAGTTCCACAGTTGGAACAGGGACAGGGTTTTTATTCAAATCTGTTTGTGGTTCCCAAGAAAGAGGGAACCTTCAGACCCATTTTGGATCTAAAGATCTTAAACAAATTCCTCAGAGTTCCATCGTTCAAAATGGAAACTATTCGGACCATCCTACCTATGATCCAGGAGGGTCAGTACATGACCACAGTGGATTTGAAGGTTGCTTACCTTCACATACCGATTCACAAAGATAATCATCGGTTCCTAAGATTTGCCTTTCTGGACAGGCATTACCAATTTGTGGCTCTTCTCTTCGGGTTAGCTACAGCTCCAAGAACCTTTACAAAGGTTCTGGGATCGCTTCTGGTGGTCCTAAGTCCGCGAGGTATATCAGTGGCCCCTTATCTGGACGACATCCTGATACAGGCGTGAAGCTTTAAGATTGCCAAGTCACATACGGACATAGTTCTGGCATTTCTCAGGTCACATGGGTGGAAGGTGAACGAGGAAAATAGATCTCTATCCCCACTCCTTCCTAGGGACTCTGATAGATTCTGTAAAAATGAAGATTTACCTGACAGAATCCAGGTTATCAAAGCTTCTAAATCTGGATCAAGAGACCAGAGATTCTCTTCTCTGGTGGCTATCTCGGGTCCATCTGTCCAAGGGTATGACCTTTCGCAGGCCAGATTGGACAATTGTAACAACAGATGCCAGCCTTCTAGGTTGGGGTGCAGTCTGGAATTCCCTGAAGGCTCAGGGATCGTGGACTCAGGAGGAGAAACTCCTCCCAATACATATTCTGGAGTTAAGAGCAATATTCAATGCTCTTCTAGCTTGGCCTCAGTTAGTAACACTGAGGTTCATCAGATTTCAATCGGACAACATCACGACTGTGGCTTACATCAACCATCAAGGGGGAACCAGGAGTTCCCTAGCGATGTTAGAAGTCTCCAAGATAATTCGCTGGGCAGAGACTCACTCTTGCCACCTATCAGCAATCCATTTCCCAGGTGTAGAGAACTGGGAGGCGGATTTTCTAAGTCGTCAGACTTTTCATCCGGGGGAGTGGGAACTCCATCCGGAGGTGTTTGCTCAATTGGTTCATCGTTGGGGCAAACCAGAACTGGATCTCATGGCGTCTCGCCAGAACGCCAAGCTTCCTTGTTACGGATCCAGGTCCAGGGACCCAGAAGCGGCACTGATAGATGCTCTAGCAGCGCCTTGGTTCTTCAACCTGGCTTATGTGTTTCCACCGTTTCCTTTGCTCCCTCGACTGATTGCCAAAATCAAACAGGAGAGAGCATCGGTGATCTTGATAGCGCCTGCGTGGCCACGCAGGACCTGGTATGCAGACCTAGTGGACATGTCATCTTTTCCACCATGGACCCTGCCTCTGAGACAAGACCTTCTACAAGGTCCTTTCAATCATCCGAATCTAATTTCTCTGAGACTGACTGCATGGAGATTGAACGCTTGATTTTATCAAAGCGTGGCTTCTCCGAGTCAATCATTGATACCCTTATACTGGCACGAAAGCCTGTCACCAGGAAAATCTACCATAAGATATGGCGTAAATACTTTTTATTGGTGTGAATCCAAGAATTACTCATGGAGTAAGGTTAGGATTCCTAGGATACTGTCCTTTCTCCAAGAGGGTTTGGAAAAAGGTTTATCAGCTAGTTCTTTAAAGGGACAGATTTCTGCTCTGTCTATTCTTTTGCACAAGCGTCTGGCAGAAGTCCCAGACGTTCAAGCTTTTTGTCAGGCTTTGGTTAGAATTAAGCCTGTGTTTAAACCTGTTGCTCCCCCATGGAGCTTAAACTTGGTTCTTAAAGTTCTTCAAGGGGTTCCATTTGAACCCCTTCATTCCATTGATATCAAACTTTTATCTTGGAAAGTTCTGTTTTTGATGGCTATTTCCTCAGCTCGGAGAGTCTCTGAGTTATCTGCTTTACAATGTGATTCTCCTTATCTGATTTTCCATTCAGATAAAGTAGTTCTGCGTACAAAACCTGGGTTTTTACCTAAGGTAGTTTCTAACAAGAATATCAATCAAGAGATTGTTGTTCCATCATTGTGTCCTAATCCTTCTTCAAAGAAGGAACGTCTTTTACATAATCTGGACGTGGTCCGTGCTTTAAAGTTTTACTTACAAGCTACTAAAGATTTTCACCAAACATCTACACTGTTTGTTGTTTACTCTGGACAGAGGAGAGGTCAAAAAGCTTCGGCAACCTCTTTCTTTTTGGCTTTGGAGCGTAATACGCTTAGCCTATGAGACTGCTGGACAGCAGCCCCCTGAAAGGATTACAGCTCATTCTACTAGAGCTGTGGCTTTCACCTGGGCCTTTAAAAATGAGGCTTCTGTTGAACAGATTTGCAAGGCGGCGACTTGGTCTTCGCTTCATACCTTTTCAAAATTTTACAAATTTGATACTTTTGCTTCTTCGGAGGCTATTTTTGGGAGAAAGGTTCTTCAGGCAGTGGTTCCTTCCATTTAAGCCTGCCTTGTCCCTCCCTTCATCCGTGTACTCTAGCTTTGGTATTGGTATCCCACAAGTAATGGATGATCCGTGGACTGGATACACCTTAAAAGAGAAAACATAATTTATGCTTACCTGATAAATTTATTTCTCTTGTGGTGTATCCAGTCCACGGCCCGCCCTGTCCTTTTAAGGCAGGTTTAAATTTTAATTTAAACTACAGTCACCACTGCACCCTATGGTTTCTCCTTTCTTGGCTTGTTTCGGTCGAATGACTGGATATGGCAGTTAGGGGAGGAGCTATATAGCAGCTCTGCTGTGGGTGATCCTCTTGCAACTTCCTGTTGGGATGGAGAACATCCCACAAGTAATGGATGATCCGTGGACTGGATACACCACAAGAGAAATAAATTTATCAGGTAAGCATAAATTATGTTTTTTTTTTTTTTTTTGTTTTTTTTTTAAACTGTCTTTTTTGTTTTGCTCATTAGAATTCCTAGCTCTAGAAGTGTTTTCCTTCAACAAAATAATTTCCATGTTTGTTATATTCTGTTTAAATCACTTTTGTGAGTATTTGTTTATGGTTTTTCTTGGGCATTTTAATATTTATCTCCCAGGGCTGCTGTGGAGGAAGCATATGCGAAGTCCATGCAGAAACTCTCCAAGATGGTCAGCAGTGGAAGCCACTTAGGGTAACTTACAAATTCCAGTTTCATGTTTCCCATGAAGGTCTCTACTGCCATTTTATAGCATTCTATTTTTCCTTTCTTGCATCTCTAGTGAAACATGTAGACAAGACATACTTTCGAAAATTAAGTGGGATATTCTAGTGTAAAAATAAAATGATTGTAAACAAATTGCTTTCTTGTACTATGTGCTTAATTTATTGAAGAGGGGAAAACACTCTATTTCTCTTTGCAGGACATTTGCTCCAATGTTGGAGATGTTCAGGGTTTCCTCAGACAAGTTAGCACTATGTCACCTAGAACTGAGTAAAAAGCTTCATGATTTGATCAAGGAAATCAATCGGTATGGCGACGAGCAGATCAAAGTGCACAAAAAGGTGATTTTAGAGCTAGTTATCTATTACTCTGTCACTTTGCTGAGTTTTCCAAATCAAATGCACAATAAAACTGAAGCAGAAAAAAACAAACCAGAATGTTTCTTTGCTTGATTATGCGTGGAAACTCCCTACATAGTCACTTCCAGTTTTTATCACTGTGCTTTAACTTGTGTGTTTTCTTTCTAACGGCAGTGAGAGTCCACAAATTAATTTATTACCTATGGGAAATACTTCAACTGGCCACCAGGAGGAGGCAGACACCCCAAACAAAGCATTTAAATATCCCTCCCTCTTCCCCTACACTCCCAGCAGTTCTTTGCCTCGTTTCATGGAGGTTGGCAGAAAGAGGTGCTCTGCTGAAGATTCTGAATTGTTGTCCTCAATTGATTGTTTTCTGCAAGAGAGGACAGGGAAATTTTTATTAGCCATGTAATGCTCTTAGAAGAGTTGTGGTGAATAATAGCTGCTGCTTGTCGCAGGGTAGTTCCAGGCCTCTTTCCAGTATATTTATGCTGTCATTCCCTTCAGGCAAACAGTGTTAGTTACACTGATTTTCCTTTGTGCCACAGGTCCCTATTAGGTTGAGGATTCTACTTTCTGACCTGGAACTACTGAGAATGCAGCATAGGACAGCAGAAGGAATCATGGCTAATGAAGACCTCTGACTGGTAAGTCCCTGAGATCCCCCTGATCCCCTCTGATCCCCTCTGACTTGTTGCCTAATCATGTGGCCATAACTAGGACACAGGGAAAGGAGATGCCTAGTTGACTCTAGTGGGGGTGGGCAGGACAGCAATCACAGTTTAGGACACCTTTATTATTACACTGCTAGTAGGAGTGGAAATGGCGTTTGGTAAGCTTTTCTTAGCGGTGGCTTCCAATTTCATAAAGGCAATGAGAAGCTGTTGCGCGCCGTGGATATGAGCTACTTTTTGAAGAGGTTCATTAACATAGGGAGCTATGTCTTCTATAAAGGACCGGATCGCTAGTGTGGTCAATTAGGCGTGAATTATAGACTGCGCCTGACATTTTTAGAGCATTTACAGGAAGCTCTTACAGGGGGTGTCTAGCAGAGTGGGAGCCGTGAAGTACTTTATAAGTTGGCGCGCTTTTACTTTGCTCTGACTTCTGTGTTGTGCACTGTGTCCGGGATCCAGCAGCAAGTGGATCAACAGCACACGAGTTATTGCAGGGAGGTGGTGAGGCAACCTAAATATAAGCATTGATTGTGGTTTTTAGTTAGGGGATTTTCCAAGACTTTACTAAGGGGCTACTGCCTGACATGATGGATGACTCTTTATCTAGTTTTAGTCAAGAGGAGGGGAGCCCTCCTGCTTTGCTGGAGCCTAATAAATGTATGATTTACAGATTGTCCACAGTTTGCCGCCTTACACAATTATGTAATTTATGCCTTTCCTCTGTACTGCAGTCTCATTCTAGTGTGCTTAGTACCAATACCCCTGCATTATCCCCTGTAGCCCAGGTTAACTCAGTAACTCCTGTGACCTCTCAGGATTCAGTTAACTCTTATTTCCCTTTACTTTATCCTCCATCTTCCTCCCCCAGGCCCCTCACATTCAGTACCCTGCGACTCCGTTCCTCATACATTCTTAGGGGTTAACGCCTTCCCTATTGATTTTGCAGCGCAATTTCAATCAGCTGTTACTGCTGCCCTGAGCGCTTTGCCTGTTGCAGGGAAGAGGAAGGTTTAACATGGCTCCTCTGAGGTTAGGACCAATAGCTCTCTTGAAGCGTCGGCAGTCAGTCATGTTCAATGTTATAATGAGGAAGATTCTTTGATAAGTTCTGAGGGAGAACTTTCGTCCTCTAGTGAAAAGGTTGTAGAGGCAGAGGAAGTTAATTTTATGTTCAAGCTTGAACATTTAAGATATTTACTTACATTGGACGTTCCTGAAACTAAACCTTCTGGAAAAAGGGTTCACAAGGTGGATGGTGTTATTCCCATTCTAGCTAAGCGTACCAGTATCCCTCTAGAGGATAGTATATCTTTTTAGAGGATAGTATATCTTTTTAGAGGATAGTATATCTTTTTAGAGGATAGTACATCTTTTTAGAGGATAGTACATCTTTTTAGGGAACAGACAGTTGGAGGGATACCCGAGATGGATGGATGTTCAAATGGGTTTAGTTTTCCAGCCTGCAGCAGGTATTGCGGCAGTGGCGGGGCTGCCACCTTCTGGTGCCATTCCCTATTGGAACTAATTTCGGTCGAGTCTCCATTGGAAGATATTCAGGACAGCATTCAAGCACTAAAGATGGCCAATTCATTAATTTGTGAGGCAATTATTCAGATTATTCACCTTAATGCTAAGTTCTCTTGGTTTGCTGTGCTCGCTTGACAGGTCAGCAAAATGGTTTCAAAGTCCAGATTTCTTTCTTTTTAAGGCTAAGACCTTGTTTGGCCCAAGTTTGGACTATATTATTGCTACTGTTACGGGGGGGGGGGGGGGGGTAGAGAGCATTCCTTCCTCAGGACAAGAAGGCCAAGTTTAAAGGGCATCCTTCTTGGAAATTTCAAAAATAATATATGAAATAAATTATGGTAGGGGTAACCACCCACAACGGAGAAAAAATGTGTATTAAACTTAAAGGGCCACTAAACCCAAAATCTTTCTTTCATGATTCAGATAGAGAATACAAATTTAAACAACATTACAATTTACTTCTATTATTTATTTTGCTTCTTTTAGATATCCTTAGTTGAATAAAAAGCAATGCACATGGGTGAGCCAATCACACAAGGCTTCTATGTGCAGCAACCAATCAGAAGCTACTGAGCATATCTAGATATGCTTTTCATCAAAGAATATCAAGAAAATAAAACAAATGAGATAATAGAAGTAAATTAGAAAGATGTTTAAAATTGCACTCTTTCTAAATCATGAAAGAAAAAATGTGGGTTTCATGTCCCTTTAACATTGTCATAATTAAAAAAACAAACAAACAGTGTGTGTATTAAAACTTAGATTCAAATACAAGTATTAAGTGCCAGAAATCACAAAGTACTGAATAAGAAAATAACTCTCAACAGGAGGGTACCAAACAGACCAATGCAAACAAATACGCTAATGTGCTGCATAAAGAACCATTAACTAAAAAAAAGAGGCTTGACCTCACAACATATTATATTGATTAAATGCAGCAACAAGAGCAAGTAAGCAAGGGTCTGAGTAGTAACCTCAGCTGGCAATGACGATTGTAAATGGATCAAAAATAGCTAAGTAACATACAAAAATAAGGTCTAATAAATGTGATGCACTGGACTCGGGAGATACGCCCGATGCGCATTTCGCCGCTACACAGCTTTATCAAAGGGTTAGACTTTTTGAGCTATTTACAATCGTCATTGACAGTTGAGGTTACTACTCAGACCCTTGCTTACTTGCTCTTGTTTCTGCATTTAATCAGTATAATATGTTGTGAGATCAACCTCCTTTTTTTTTTTTTTTTTTTTTTTTATGCAGCACAAGAGCATATTTGTTTGCATTGGTCTGTTTGGTACCCTCCTGTTGAGCATTATTTTTCTTATTCAGTACTTTGATTTCTGGCACTCAATACTTGTATTTTAATCTAAGTTTTAATACACAGGCTGTTTGGACACTTTTTTTTTTTTTTTTTTTAATTATGACAAATAAATGTTGAGTTTTATACACATTTTTCCTCCTTTGTGGGTGGTTACCCCTACCATAATTTATTTCATATATTTTTCCTCTGAGTGCTCTAGAGTTGTCTCCCGTTCTTCTCTTTTTGTTTGCCTATTATACTTTTTGGACATTGAGCACCCCCCACGACCACATTAATTAATTAATTAATTAATTAATTAATTAATTAGATCCAACATAACTTGAATTGAGTTGGAAGTATAACATAAGTATTGAATTTGCAGTGGTATTTAATTGAACTAGCTATTCCCTAACCATTTATGTTTCGTACTCGGAGGAATACAGCCTCCACCAAGCCGGATCAGAGCAGGTGTACCTGGAAACCTAACTAGTCTTGGGGTAAAAATAAGAAGCCTAAGAAGTCTAACCCCGACAACAAATCTGCATGAAGGGTTGGCCCCCGACCCCGGGTCGAGTAGGGGGCAGACTATCTTAATTTCAAGAAGTGTGGGCCCAAAATGTTCCAGATCCCTGGATGCTGGACATTTATATCCAAGGGATACAGAATAGGTTTTCGGTCTCGGACTCCAAAGGGCAGGTTCCTCCTCTCCAGGATTTCTGGAAGACAAAAGAAGGGCCTCCCTAAAATGTGTAGAAGACTTGGTATCCATGGGAGTTATTGTTCCAGTTCCCCGGTCAGAGAGGGGAAAGTGATTCTATTCAAATCTGTAGTTCCCAAAAAGAAGGTAACCTTTAGTCCTATTCTAGACCTGAAGTGTCTAAACAAATTTCTTTCATGTAATTGGCAAGAGTCCATGAGCTAGTGACGTATGGGATATACAATCCTACCAGGAGGGGCAAAGTTTCCCAAACCTAAAAATGCCTATAAATACACCCCTCGCCACACCCACAATTCAGTTTTACAAACTTTGCCTCCTATGGAGATGGTGAAGTAAGTTTGTGCTAAGATTTCTACGTTGATATGCGGTTCTCAGCATTTTTGAAGCCCGATTCCTCTTCGAGTACAGTGAATGTCAGAGGGATGTGAAGGGAGTATCACCTATTGAATGCAATGGTTTTCCTCAAGGGGATCTATTTCATAGGTTCTCTGTTATCGGTCGTAAAGATTAATCTCCTACCTCCCTTATCAGATCGACGATATACTCTTATTCCATTACCTCTACTGATAACTGTTTCAGTACTGGTTTGGCTATCTGCTATATGTGGATGGGTGTCTTTTGGTAAGTATGTTTTTATTACTTAAGACACTCTCAGCTATGGTTTGGCACTTTATGTATTTATATAAAGTTCTAAATATATGTATTGTACTTATATTTGCCCTGATTCAGGTTTTCAGTATATTTCCTTTTTGCAGACTGTCAGTTTCATATCTGGGAAATGTTTTTTTTTTTTTTTTTTATGAAAATGTATTTCTTACCTGGGGTATAGTCTCTTTTCCAAATGGACTAATACCCAGGCAGAATTAGGCTCAAGAGGGTGCAAAATGCCAACGTTTATTGCGTCATTCTTGGTGCGAGATTTTTTTTTTTGCCGCAAAGTTACATTAGTTGACGCAAATTCGTCATTTCCGGCGTCTTAGTTGACGCTGAGTCCTTCACAAGGTTGCGTCATCTATGACGCGAGTGTGTCATTTTCGGACGTTTTTGGCGCCAACAAAATATTTTTCTGTTTCATACTTGGCGCCAAATATTTTCATTATTTAAGACCCCATTCCTTTTTGCCTCTTGCCTTTTTCTATGTCAGAGGGCAATGCTGTTTGCATTTTTTGCCATTCCTGAAACTGCCATATAAGGAAATTGATAATTTTGCTTTATATGTTGTTTTTTTCTCTTACATTTGCAAGATGTCTCAATCTGATCCTGTCTCAGAATTCACTGTTGGATCCCAGCTGCCTGATAACAGTTCTACCAAAGCTAAGTGCATTTGTTGTAAACTTGTGAAGATTATACCTCCAGCTGTGGTTTGTAATAGTTGTCATTATAAACTTTTACATGCAGAAAATGTATCCATCAGTAGTAGTTCATTACCTGTCGCTGTTCCCTCAACATCTAATGCACAAGATATACCTGTAAATTTAAAAGAATTTATTTCTGATTCTATTCAGAAGGCTTTGTCTGCCATCCCGCCTTCTAATAACCGTAAAAGGTCTTTTAAAACTTCTGATGTAATTTCAAATGACATACTGATTTATCCTTCTCTGATGAGGATCTATCTGATTCAGAAGATCCTGCCTCAGATATTGACACTGACAAATCCTCTTATTTATTTAAAATGGAGTATATTCGTTCTTTATTAAAAGAAGTGTTTCTTACATTGGATATGGAGGAAACTAGTAAACGTTTAAATTCGGCTTATAAACCTCCTGTGCTTATTCCAGATGTTTTTCCAGTTCCTGATGCTATTTCTGATATGATTTCTAAAGAATGGAATAGGCCTGGTACTTCTTTTATTCCTTTTTCAAGGTTTAAAAAATTGTATCCTTTGCCAGCAGTTAGATTGGAGTTATGAGAAAAGATCCCCAACGTTGATGGGACTATCACTACTCTTGCTAAACATACTACTATTCCTACAGAAGATAGTACTTATTTTAAAGATCCTTTAGATAGGAAACTTGAATCTTATCTAAGGGTGGCTTATTTATATTCCGGTTATCTTCTTAGGCCTGCAATTTCTTTGGCTGATGTTGCAGCTACTTCAACTTTTTGGTTGGGAACTTTAGCGCAACAAGTATCACATCATGATTTGTCTAGCATTAAGTTGATTCAACATGCTAATAATTTCATTTGTGATGCCATTTTTCATATCCTCAAAATTGATGTTAGATATATGTCTCTAGCTATTTTAGCTAGAAGAGCTTTGTGGCTCAAATCATGGAATGCTGATATGACTTATAAGTCCAGATTGCTTTCTCTTTCTTTCCAAGGTAATAAATTATTTGGTTCTCAGTTGGATTCAATAATTTCAACTGTCACTGGGGGGAAGGGAGTTTTTTTGCCTCAGGATAAAAAAACCTAATGGTAAATCTAAAGCTTCTAACCGTTTTCGTTCCTTTTGACATAAGAAGGAACAGAAATCTAATCCTTCCCCAAAGGAATCTGTTTCCAGTTGGAAGCCTTCCTCAAATTGGAATAAATCCAAGCCTTTTAAGAGATCAAAGCCAACCCCTAAATCTGCATGAAGGTGTGGCCTTCATTCCAGCTCAGCTGGTAGGGGGCAGATTAAAATTCTTCAAAAATGTTTGAATCCAATGATTTTGGACCGAATTGATCCAGAGTATTGTCTCTCAGGGGTACAGAATAGGATTCAGAGTAAGACTACCTGTGAGAAGATTTTTTTCTCTCACGCATTCCAGCGAACCCAGTAAAGGCTCAGGCTTTCCTGAAGTGCGTTTCAGACCTGGAGTTATCAGGGGTAATCATGCCAGTTCCGTTTCAGTAACAGGGCCTGGGGTTTTATTCAAATCTATTCATTGTTCCAAAGAGAGAAAATTAATTCAGACCAGTTTTGGATCTAAAGATTTGGAATCGATATGTAAGAGTACCAACTTTCAAGATGGTGACTATAAGGACTATTCTGCCTTTTGTTCAGCAAGGGTATTATATGTCTACAATAGACTTACAGAATGCATATCTTCATATTCCAATTCATCCGGATCACTATCAGTTCCTGAGATTCTCTTTTCTAGACAAGCATTACCAATTTGTTGCTCTTCCTTTTGGCCTAGCAACAGCTCCAAGAATCTTTTCAAAGGTTTTCGGTGAACTACTCTCTGTAATCAGAGAGTGGGGTATTGCGGTGTTTCCTTATTTGGACACTATCTTGGTACTTGCTCAGTCTTTACGTTCTGCAGAATCTCACATGAATCAACTAGTGTTGTTTCTTCAAAGACATGTTTGGAGGATGAATTTACCAAAAAGTTCTTTGATTCCTCAGACAAGGGTAACCTTTTTAGGTTTCCAGATAGATTCAGTGTCCATGACTTTGTCTCCAACAGACATGAGACGTTTAAAATTGGTTGTAGCCTGTCGGAAACTTCAGTCTCAGTCATTCCCTTCAGTAGCTATGTGCATGGAAGTTTTAGGTCTCATGACTGCAGCATCGGACGCGATCCTCTTTGCTCGTTTTCACATGAGACCTCTTCAGCTTTGTATGCTGAACCAATGGTGCATTGATTATACAAGGATATCACCATTGATATCCTTAAATCCCAATGTTCGACTTTCTCTGAGTTGGTGGTTAGATCACCATTGTATAATTTTAGGGTCCTCTTTCGTTTGTCCAACCTGGACTGTGATCACAACAGATGCAAGTCTTTCAGGTTGGGGAGCTATTTGGGGATCTCTGGCAGCAAAAGGGGTTTGGAAATCTCAAGAGTCGAGATTACCAATCAATATTTTGGAACTCCGTGCAATTCTTAGGGCTCTTCAGTTTTGGCCTCTGTTGAAGAGAGAACCGTTCATTTGTTTTCAGACAGAATATCACAACTGTGGCATATGTCAATCATCAGGGTGGGACTCGCAGTCCTCAAGCTATGAAAGAAGTATCTCGGATACTTGTTTGGGCGGAATACAGCTCCTGTATAATTTCTGCGGTTCATATCCCAGGTATAGACAATTGGGAAGCAGATTATCTCAGTCGTCAGACTTTACATCTGGGAGAATGGTCTCTCCATCCAGATGTGTTTTCTCAAATTGTTCAAATGTGGGGGCTTCCAGAAATAGATCTGATGGCTTCTCATCTAAACAAACAAAAAGCTTCCCAGGTACCTGTCCAGGTCCAGGGATCCTCAGGCGGAAGCAGTTGATGCGTTGACACTAACTTGGTGTTATCAACCGGCTTATATTTTTCCACCTCTAGTTCTTCTTCCAAGAGTGATCTCTAAACTCATCATGGAGCAATCGTTTGTGCTGCTGTTGGCTCCAGCATGGCCTCAGTACCATGTTGCAGGCTCGTAAATCTGTTTCTATAAAGATTTATTATCGAGTTTGGAAGACTTACATTTCATGGTGTTCTTCTCATAAATTCTCTTGGCATTCTTTTAAAATTCCTAGAATTTTACAGTTTCTTCAGGATGGTTTGGATAAAGGTTTGTCTGCAAGTTCCTTGATAGGACAAATATCTGCTCTTTCTGTTTTATTCCACAGGAAAATTGTTAAACTTCCTGATATTCATTGTTTTGTACAGGCTTTGGTTCGTATCAAACCTGTCATTAAATCAATCTCTCCTCCTTGGAGTCTTAATTTGGTTTTGATGGCTTTGATGGCTTTACAGGCTCCTCCATTTGAGCCTATGCATTCTTTGGACATTAATCTACTTTCCTAAAAAGTGGTGTTCCTTTTGGCCATCTCTTGTGCTAGAAGAGTTTCTAAATTATCCGCTCTCTTGTGAATCTCTTTCTGATTTTTCATCAGGATAAGGCAGTTTTGCGGACTTCATTAAATTTCTACCTAAGGTTGTGAATTTAATAGATAAATTGTTGTCCCTTCTTTGTGTCCTAATCCTAAGAATTCTTTGGAGAGATCTTTTACGTTCTTTGGATGTGGTGAGAGCTCTGAAATATTATGTTGAAGCCACTAAAGATTTCAGGAAGACTTCTAGTCTATTTGTTATTTTTTTTTCTGGTTTCAGGAAAGATCAGAAGGCTTCTGTCGTTTCTTTGGCAACGTGGTTAAAGCTTTTGATTCATCAAGCTTATCTGGAGTTCGGTAAAGCCCCACCTCAGAGAATTACAGCTCATTCTACTAGATCAGTTTCCACTTCTTGGGCTTTTAAGAATGAAGCTTCAGTTGATCAGATTTGCAAAGCAGCAACTTGGTCTTCTTTGCATACATTTACTAAATTCTACCATATTGATGTGTTTGCTTCTTCGGAAGCAGTTTTTAGTAGGAATGTTCTTCAGGCAGCTTTTTCAGTTTGAATCTTCTGCTTATGATTTAAGTTTATCTTTTTATTTTTTGAAAATAAACTTATATTTGGGTTGTGGATTTATTTTTTTCAGCGGAATGGCTGTTTTTATTTTGTCCCTCCCTCTCTAGTGACTTTTGCGTGGAGTTCCACATCTTGGGTATTGCTATCCCATACTTCACTGGACTCTTGCCAATTACATGAAAGAAAACATAATTTATGTAAGAACTTACCTGATAAGCTCATTTCTTTCATATTGGCAAGAGTCGATGAGGCCCACCCTTTTTTATGGTGGTTATGATTTTTTTTGTATAAAGCACAATTATTTCCAAATTCCTTTGTTGATGCTTTTTACTCCTTTATCACCCCACTACTTGGCTATTCGTTAAACTGAATTGTGGGTGTGGTGAGGCGTGCATTTATAGGCATTTTGAGGTTTGGGAAACTTTGCCCCTCCTGGTAGGATTGTATATCCCATATGTCACTAGCTCATGGACTCTTGCCAATATTAGAGAAATTAATTTATAAGGTAAGTTCTTACATAAATTATGTTTTTCTGAAGGTTCCTTCTTTCAAGATGGAGACCATCAGGTCTATCCTCCCCCTAGTAGAGGAGGGACAGTTCATGAACACCATAGAACTGTAGGATGCTTATCTTCACATCTCTGTTCAGATATCACCAGTTTCTTTGGTCTGCCTTCTTGGAAAATCACTATCAGTTCATAGCTCTACCATTTTGGTTTGGCTACAGCTCCAAAAATCTTTACCCAAGGTCCTGGGAGCTCTGCTTGCAGTAATACGACTACAGGGATTGCTGCAGCACCTTACTTGGGCGACATATTGGTTCAAGCTCCATCTTTACCTTTAGCAAAATCTCACATGGAGAGGCTACTTTGGTACCTTCGGACACATGGCTGGATGGTGAATTTGTAAAAGAGTTCTCTCATTCCAAACTTGATTGAACTTCCTAGAAATCATCATAGACTCTGTCAACATTAACATTTTTCTTACAGAGCAATTACGGGAGAAGCATCAGGCTGCCTGCTGTCTTCTTCAATTTACTCCTTGCCCTTAGGTGGCTCAATGTATGGAGGTAGTAGGCCTTATGATTGCGGATTCAGATGTTATTCCATTTGCTCAATTTTATCTGAGAAATTTATACAGTTATGTATGCTCAGTCAGTGGAATGGAAACCACTTAGACCTGTCTCAGATAATCCATTTGGACTCAGTGACAAGATAGTTCCTTAATCAATATTCTGGAGCTGAGGGCCATCTTCAATGCTCTATTGGTGTTGCCTCAGTAACGTTCCGTCCATTTTATCAGATTCCAATCTGACAACATCATGTCAAATATCAGCTATCCACATCCCAGGTGTAGACAATTGGGAAGCAAATTTTCTTAGCAGATAGACTCTGCAGTCTGGGGAATGGACGCTACACCAGAAGGTGTTTTTCAAGATCACCCACATATGGGGGTGTCCGGAGACGGATCTGATGACTTCCTGTCTCAATGCCAAACTGCCAAGATACAGATCGAGGTTGAGGGATCCTTGGGTATAGTTGGACGCCTTAGCAGTTCTGTGGTACTTCAAGCTAGTATATCCTTCTTTCCTCCAATTCCTCTTCTTCCCTGAATTATGGCTCTAATCAAGCAGGAGGGAATTTCTGCAGGACTTGGTATGCTGATCTAGCGAGAATGTCTTCTCCTCCATGGAGATTACCTCAGAGGTTTGACTTGCTACAGCAAGGCCCTTCTATCAACATCTATATTTTCTGGGGCTGACTGCATGGAGTTTGAACACTTAGTGTTGTCTAGGAGAGGATTGATACTTTGGTTCAGGCAAGGAAACATTTGACCAGATGTATTTACCACAAGGTTTGGAGAACTTCTCTAACTTGGTGTGTGTACCGGGGATTCCCTTGGCATAAGGTGAAGATCCTGCATGTCCTTCTGTTTGTTCAATAAGGTTTAGAATAGGGCCTGTCAGCTAGTTCTTAAGGATCAGATTTCTGCCCTTTCTGTTTTGTTACATAAGAAGTTGGCTCGGTTGCTAGATGTTCAGGCTATTGCTAGAATTAGACCTGTTTTAAAACCTGTTGCTCCTCAATGGAGCCTTAATCTTGTTCCTATAGTTCTCCAACAGGCTCAATTTGAGGCTATGCTTTATCTTGATATTAACCTTTCTGTCTTGGAAAGTTTTATTTTTGTTAGCAATTTCTTCTGCTCAAAGAGTTTGATTTATCTGCCCTTCAGTCTGACCCACCTTATTTAATCTTTCATGTGGACAAGGATGTTTTACGGACTAAGATGGGGTTTTTACCTAAGCTTGTTTCAACTCACAATATCAATCAGGAAATTGTTGTTCGTCTTTTTGTCCCAATCCTCCATTCACCAGGGGGAGGTTACTGCATAATATGGATGTGGTTAGAGCTTTAAAGTTCTATCCTCATGCTTCCAAGGAATTCTGTCAGTCATCCTCCTTATTCATCCTGCATTTTGGTATGCGTAAAGGTCAAAAGACCACTGCTGTTACCCTATGCTTCTGGATCAGACGCTTGATTCGCATGGCATATATTGAAGCTGGTCAGCAGCCTCCATCTTGGATTACGGCACATTCTACCTGTGCGGTGTCTTTTTCTTGGACCTTCAAGATTGAGGCTTCAGTTGAACAGATTTGTAAGGCTGCTACTTTCACAAATTTGATGTTATTGCCTCAGTTGAAGCATATTTTGGGAGAAAGGTTCTTCAAGCAGTGGTGCTTGGTTCTTAGGACTTCCTTCCCTACCTTTCCCTCCCTATTCATTTTGTGTCCTCCTCAGCTTGGGTATTAGTTTCCTATGGGTAATAAATTAATTTGTGGACTCTCACTACCATTAGAAAGAAAACAATTTATGCTTACCTGATTCTTTCTTTCTTGGCAGTGAAAATCCACGAACCCGCCCTGAATTTATGTAGTGGCGGCAGTCTTATTGCACCTCTGTACCCCTTATATCTCTACTTTTCCTTATCCGTAGCTTGAACTAGTAAGAGGGTAGGGGAAGTGGGAGGGATCTTTGCCGCCTCCTGGTGGCTAGGTAAAGTATTTCCCATAGGTAATGAATTAATTTGTAAACTCACTGCCAAGAAAGAAAATTAATTTATCAGGTAAGAATAAATTGTTTTTTTTTGTGTGTTTTTTTTTAAAACTATTATTAGGGCTAATGCTTGTCTGTTCCAGGCATATAAAAAAAAATGACTTTCATTTTGCAGAACGTGAAGTCTAGAATTTTTAATTTTAGTTTTATCTTTTATCTTCATCTTTTCAATGTGTTTTAGATGATTCACTTTCACCTGTTTGTTGTTCTGTTTTAATCTTTCTCCTCTTATGAGGAGTTTCAATCTGTTCTGTAAAGAAGCACATTAACATTCATTCTCTCTGGATTCATGCCATGACTCATTGCTCTGTAGTTGCAAGATATATTTTCACGACCTTTGTTACATTTTCTTAACTTAAAATATTTATCCTCATTAGTTCTCTATTTTGTATTAAATGGTACACATTGATGTTATTAAAGGGACAGTCTACTCCAGATTTTCTATTGTTTAAAAAGATAGAAAATCCCTTTTATTACCCATTTGCCAGTTTTGCATAGCCAAATGGGTTATATTAATATACTTTTTACCTCTGTGATTACCTTGTATATAAGCCTCTGCAGACTGCCCCCTTAGTTCAGTTCTTTTGACAGACTTGGATTTTAGCCTATCAGTTCCCTCTCATGAGTAACTCCACAGGCGTGAACACAATGTTATCTAAAAAGCACACATGAACTAACTCCCTCTAGCTGTAAAAAACCGGTCAAATGCATTCAGATAAGAGGTGGCCTGCAAGGGCATAGAAATTATCAAATGAGCCCACTTAGGTTTAGCTTTCAACTAAGCCACTAAGGTTTAGCTTTCAACTAAGAATACAAAGAGAACAAAGCAAATTTGATGATAAAAGTAAATTGGAAAGTTGTTTTAAATTACATGCCCTATATAAATCATAAAGGTTTAATTTTGACTAGACTGTGCATTTAAACTTTCATTTAAACAGAGCATGCAATTTACAAAAAAAAAAAATTAAGTTTACATCCATTAGCAAATTGTGCACAGTATTTTCTTTCATGTAAGTGGCAATAGTTCACGAGTTAGTGACGTACGGGATATACATTTCTACCAGGAGGGGGCAAAGTTCCCCAAACCTCAAAATGCCTATAAATGCACCTCCCACCACACACATACTTCAGTTTAACAAGCTTTGCCTCCTATGGTGGTGGTGAAGCAAGTTGTGCTTGATTTCTTTTGATAGGCGCTTCTAAGCATTTTGAAGCCCAATTCCTATCAGAGTACAGAGTTTGTCAGAGGGATGTGAAGGGAGTATTGCCTGTTGATTTAGTGGATTCACCCAAAAGAAATCCTTTCAAAGGCTCTCTGTAATCGGTCACAGGGATTCATCCTCTACCTCCCTTTTTCATATCAACGTTATTCTCCTATACCATTACCTCTGCTGAATTTTTTCAGTACTGGTTTCGCTGTCTATGTGGATGGGTGTCTTCTGGTAAGTATGTATAATTTTTTAAGACGCTCTCAGCTATGTTTGGCGCTTTATGTTTATGGAGTTTTAAATATATCTATTTGCTTATATTTGCCATGAGTCAGGTCTATGTTTATTTCACTTTTGCAGTCTAACAATTACAGTATGGAATTTATGTTTTGGGGAGGTTATTTAAGTGTAAAAATTTCTTACCTTTTTCAAATTTGACTGTTATATTAAGCCTCTCCCTCTTTTGCTCGCTGCTATTAATTTTATTATAGAGAGCTATGCTGCTTGCTTTTGATTTTATTTTCCATCTAAAGGGGAGGAGAGTCAACGACTTCATTACTTGTGGAAATGAAGAACCTGGCCACTAGGAGGAGGCAAAGACACCCCAGCTAAAGGCTTAAATACCTCCCCCACTCCCCTTATCCCCCAATCATTCTTTGCCTTTCGTCACAAGAGGTTGGCAGAGAAGTGTCCGAAGATTCAGAGTAGTCTCTTATGGAGGGTAGTACTCTTCGCAAATGGGACTGGAGTTTTAAGTAGTCCTTTCAGCCTCTCAGTGAGAGCATGGGTGAATGTTAGAGTCCAGAGATACAGGGAGAGTCTTTCTGCAAAACAATTCTGACTCACATTAACAGCTCCATAAGCAATCAGCATTGACGAGTTTCGCTGCCTGCTTCCTACACTCAAGTCCATGTCAGGAACAATGCTACTACAATGTCACACTTGATAGGTCGTGTTCCTGTTCCACGGCATAGATTCTGGTAAGATAGTTTCATTTTTTATATTCATAATGATAATGCAAGAAGACAGGGTTACAGTGTGACGCCTTTTATCTTTATAGAATCAAGGGTTAATATCCCTGGAAGGGGGATAATTGAACAGGGGGGGTTTGTACATAATGTTATTTGTTGTGTCATTGCTGCGATATGTGTGAGATGAGACTCTGGCAATGGTGGACTACAAGTTTCATTTTTGGGAGTTACTTAAGCTGCCGATTTGGTGCTCTGTGACCGGATGAGGCCTATTCAAATTCCTCTTCTTGTCCGGCGGTTGCAGGAGACAAATCATTTTTTTTCTGTGGTCCGGGTCTAAGGAGGTGGTGAGTGCCCCGGCCATTGGAGGTTTAAAGGTGCCATTTATATATATAGTATATCTAGTCCATAATCAAAGCTTAAGCTATGGAGGACTCTGACGCATTGGAGGGTACTCCCTCTTTAACAAAGTCTAATACCTGTGTTTATTGTGAGGAGGTTCTGGTAGATCCGCATGCTCAACTCTGCTCCACATGCCTTGATAAGATTACTACATCTAGAAAGAAAAAGATGTTTAGTACTACTGAGCCGTCCACCTCTGAGGGTTCTTCGTCCTGTGAGGTGCGTTCCCTACATTCTTCTCCGATTAAACATGCAGCTCCCCAGGGCACGACTAATCCTCCTGAGGGAGAGGGCCGCTGGCCATCAGATCTTGCGGATCAGCTGCAAACAGCAGTGTCTGCAGTGATTAGTGCCTTACCACGTTCTGCTAAGCGCAAGCATAGGGTAAAACATTGCGGCCCGGCCCAGGGGTCATCTACTCTATGCAGATTATTTGCCTGAATGCAAAAATGTCAGGTTTTTCCCTCCTAGCCCATAAGGCTCTGTGGCTGAAGTCATGGTCTGCGGACATGACCTCTAAATCTAGGCTTCTATCCCTTCTCTTTCAGGGAAAGATCCTATTTGGTCCAGGACTGGACTTGATCATATCCACGGTCACGAGAGGCAAGGGTGCCTTCCTGCCACAGGATAACAATGTTAAACCTAAGGGATCTACTTTTCGTCCCTTTCGTTCGGACAAGGCCCATCTCCAGCAGCCGGCGGTAAAAGCGGAGCAGTCCAAGGGAGCTTGGAAGCCAGCTTAGTCTTGGAATAAGTCCAAGCAGAACAAGAAGTCCACCGAGACAAAATTGGAATGAAGGGGTGGCCCCCGACAAGTCAACGGACCGAGTAGGGGGCAAATTATATCTCTTTTCAGAAGCCTGGTTGCAGGATGTTCAGGACCCTTGAGTTCTGGAGGTCATCGCCCAGGGTTACAGGAAAGGTTTCAGATCTCATCTGCCCAGGGGCAGATTCCTCCTGTCAAACCAGACCAGAGGGATGCCTTTCTAGAATGTGTGAGGGATCTCTCTTCTCTCTGAGTAATTGTACCAGTACCTCAAGCAGAAAGGTCTAGGGTACTATTCAAACCTTTTCATGGTCCCAAAGAAGGAGGGCATGTTCCGCCCGATTCTGGACCTAAAATGTTTAAACAAATTTCTGTCAGTTCCATTGTTCAAAATGGAAACAATCAGATTTATTCTGTCCCTAGTTCAAGAGGGACGATTCATGACAATAGACTTGAAGAATGCCTACCTTCATGTACTAGAATGCCTACCTGACATTTGCATTTCTGGACCAACACTTTCAGTTTGTGGCCCTTTACTTCGATCTGGCGATGGCCCCAATAGTCTTCATGAAGGTTTTAGGGGCACTTCTTGCAGTAGCAAGTTCCAGAGGCATTGCTGTGGTGCTTTATCTGGATGACATCCTAGTCCAGGCGCCGTTGTTCAGTCTTGCAGAGGAACACTCGAGGGCTCTTCTTCTCCTTCAGTCTCATGGATGGAAGATAAACTCAGGAAAGAGTTCCCTGGTTCCCAGCAACAGGGTGGAATTCCTGGGCACGATAATACTCTATAACCATGAAGATATTTCTCACAGATCAGCGATGCAGGAAAATTGGGTCCACCTGTCTTGCCCTGCAGGCCTCCTCCAGACCCTCTGTGGCTCAGTGTATGGAGGTGATTGATGCTGAATACCATGACCCCATTGTCATTCCATTCGCCAGGTTTCACTTCAGACCTCTTCAGCTGTGTATGTTGAGGCAGTGGAACTGTGATCACTCAGATCTCTCCCAACAGATGATCGGACAAGGGAATCCCTCTCTTGGTGGATCCTTCTGGAACAACTTTCCCAAGGGACATCCTTCCTGAGACCATCCTGGGAGATTGTGACCACGGACGCAAGCCTGGCAGGTTGGGAAGCTGTTTGGAGTGCCAGGATGGCACAAGGAAGTTGGACTTGAGGAGTCTCTCCTCCCGATCAATATTCTGGAACTTTGAGCGATCCACAATGTTCTGAAAGCTTGGCCTTTTCTGGGATCGTTCTGCTTCATCAAATTCCAGACAGACAACATTACCTCGGTGGCCTACATCAACAATCGGGGGGGGGGGGGATGAGAAGCTCTCTAGCAATGGCAGAGGTATGTCGTATATTGGTATGGGCAGAGTCCCACAGCTGCTCACTATCGGCAATCCACATTCCGGGAAGCGGATTTTCTCAGCAGACAATCCTTTCATCCGGGAGAATGGTCTCTCCTCCCTGAGGTGTTTGCGGAGATTTGTCACAGAGGGGGGATGCCGGATATAGATCTCATGGCATCCAGACTCAATTGCAAGCTACCCAAATACGGGTCGCGGTCCAGGGATCCCCAGGCAGAGCTGGTCAATGCCTTAGCGGTGCCTTGGGGGTTTAACCTAGTTTACATTTTTCCACCGTTGCCACTTCCACCTTGTGTTATGGCCCGCATCAAGCAGGAGCAAGCTTCGGCTATACTGATTGCTCTGGCATGGCGCGGAGGATGTGGTTTGCGGATCTGGTGGGGATGTCATCTTCTCCGCCATGGTGGTTACCCTGTACCAGCGATCTGCTAGTACAGGGTCCCTTCCAACATAAAAATGTAGATTATCTGAACCTGACTGCGTGGAGATTAAACGCTTAGTCTTAGCCAAGAGAGGATTCTCTGAGAGAGTGATTGATACTCTTGTTCAGGCCAGGAAGCCGGTCACTCGTCGCATCTATCATAAGGTGTGGAGGACTTTCTTGTCCTGGTGTGAGAAACATGGATATCCTTGGCACAAGGTGAAGATATCCAGGATTCTATCCTTTCTCCAGGATGGGTTGGAGGAAGGGGCTTGCCGCCAGTTCCTTAAAGGGACAAATTTCGGCGTTATCTGTTTTTGTTGCACAAGAGGCTTGCAGAGTTTCCTGATATTCAGTCTTTTGTTCAGACTCTGTCCAGAATCAGGCCTGTCTTAAGACATTCTGCTTCACCCTGGATCTTGAACTTGGTTCTTAAGGTGTTGCAGAGGGTTCCGTTTGAACCTATGCACTCTATTGACATTGACATTAAGATTCTTTCTTGGAAGGTTCTCTTCCTGTTGGCTATTGCATCGGCGCACAGAGTATCTGAGTCAGCGGCCTTGCAATGTGAGCCTCCTTATCTGGTTTTTCACACTGGGCTGTTCTTCGCACTGGTTTGGGATTTTTTCCCAAGGTTGTGTCCAACCGTAACATCAATCAGGAAATAGTTGTTCCTTCTTTGTGTCGTAACCCTTCTTCACCTAAGGAGAGGTTACTTCATAATTTGGATGTGGTTCGAGCCTTGAAGTTTTATCTTCAGGCTACAAAGGATTTCAGACAGTCTACATCTTTTTTTTTTTTTGTAGTATAGTCAGGGAAACGCAAGGGGCAGAGAGCCTCTTCCACTTCTTTGTCCTTTTGGTAGAGGAGCATGATTTGCTTGGCTTATGAGACTGCAGGACATAAGGCTCCTCAGAGGATCACGGCTCATTCAACTAGAGCTGTGGCTTCTTCTTGGGCCTTCAAGAATGAGGCCTCTATGGAGCAGATTTGTAAGGCTGCTACCTGGTCCTCACATACTTTTACAAAGTTTTAAAAAATTTGACGTTTTTGGGAGGGAAGTTTTGCTGGCTGTGGTGCCCTCAGATTACGGTCCGCCTTTTACCCTCCAGGTTTCATTCAGTGTCCTCTAGAGCTTGGGTATTTGTTTCCCACAAGTAATGAATGAAGCCGTGGACTCTCCTCCGCTTTTAGATGGAAAACAAACATAAATTATGCTTACCTGATAATTTCATTTCCATCATGGGGAGGAGAGTCCACGGCTCCCGCCCGTTTCTCCGGTAGGCGGATCTAAATTTAGTTTTGTTCTTCTGGCACCATTTATACCCTGTTTCTCCTACTGTTCCTTGTTCCCTCGGCAGAATGTCTGGGGGATGAGGGGAGTGGGGGAGGCATTAAAGCCTTTGGCTGGGGTGTCTTTGCCTTCTCCTGGTGGCCAGGTTCTTAATTCCCACAAGTAATGAATGAAGCCATGGACTCTTATGCCCACAATGGAAATGAAATTATCATGTAAGCGTAATTTTTGTTTTTTTTCTATAAAAATTTTATCATGAATTTTTTCTATTTTCTGAAACTGTTACATTGTGGAAATTGGATATTGTGTCTAAATGTTGTTTTTCTTTTTTGTTACATTTTGCGAGATGTCTCAAACTGATCCTGCCTCTGATGTTACTGCAGAAACCAAGATGCCTGAACACAATTCTACCAAAAGCTAAGTGTGTTATTATTGTCAAGCTGATTTTATTTTCCTTAGCTTAATTATGGGCACTTATTTTATCATATTATATGCTGATAATGTTTCTATGTGTACAATTACATTTACTGTTTTTACTTTCTCATTTTAATGTACCTAAAAGTTCTGCAGATATAAAAAGGTTACTGCTGCAGCCATAAGAAGGCTATGACTGCTATTACGCCTTCAATTAATGTAAAGGTCTTTCCAAACTTGTTATAGATTTAATCAATTTTGTACTAACCAACGGCATACT
Organism: Bombina bombina; assembly: GCF_027579735.1. NCBI lineage: Eukaryota > Metazoa > Chordata > Amphibia > Anura > Bombinatoridae > Bombina > Bombina bombina. The sequence continues at coordinate 12,252 of NW_026512529.1, read as the reverse complement.
TAAGTATTTTCTGCTTATTCTTTTCAGTGATTATGTGCATGAAAGCTTTAGGTCTTATGATCGCTGCATCAGACGCAAACTTCTTTGCTCATTTTCATATGAAACCTCTACAGCTGGTGCAGGGATTATACGCTGTTATCACAGTTGATTATACTTTAATCCCAACACTCGGCTTTCTCTGATTTGGTGGTTTAACCATCACCTTTATTGTTTAAAGGGGCCTCTTTTGTTTGTCCTTCCTGGATTGTGATCACAACAGATGCAAGTCTTTCAGGTTGGGGTGCTGTCTAGGGATCTCTGACAGCACAAGGGTTTTGGAATCCTCAAGAGGTGAGGTTTCCAATCAATATTTAGAACTCCGTGCTATTTTTAGAAGCTCTTCAGGCTTGGCCTCTATTTGAAGAGAGAATTTAACTTTTGTTTTCAATCAGACAATGTCAAAGTCAGTGGCATATGTCAATCATCAAGGTGGACTTGCAGTCCTTTAGTGATGAAAGAAGTATCTTTGATATTTTCTTGGGCAGAATCCAACTCTTGTCAAGACTCTGTGATTCATATCTCGGGTGTAGATAATTGGGAAGCGGATTATTTCAGCCGTCATTTTATTCATCCGGGGGAGTGGTTTCTCCATCCAGATGTTTTTTTTTTTTCCAACTTGTACAGATGTGGGGTCTTCTAGAAATAGATCTGTTGGCGTCTCGCCTGAAAAGGAATCTTCAGATACCTTTCCAGGTTTGGTGATTTTTCAGGCGGAAGTGATGAATGCTTTAGAAGTTCTCAGTTTTCTCAACCTTCTTTCTTTTTTCCGTCTCTGGTTCTTCTTCCAAAGGGTGATCTCTAAGATCATAATGGAACAATCTTATGTGTTTCTGATAGCACCAGCATGGCTTTTTAGATTTTGGTATGCAGACTTTGTCCGAATGTCTAGTTGCCAGCTTTGATCTCTCTTTTTTTTTTTTTTTTTTTATAAGGCCAGACCTTTTTTGTCTCAAGGCCCAGTTTTTCATAGGATCTCAAATTTCTAAATTTGAAGGCATGGAATTTGAACACAAAGTTTTTATGACTCAGTTATTTTTTCTCTGATACAGGTTTATAAATCTTTCAAGGAAATTTTAATTTAGGGTTTGGAAATCCTATATTTCATGGTGTTCCACTCATGATTATTCTTGGCATTCTTTTAAATGCCTAGGATTTTACAGTTTCTTCAGGATGATCTGAATTCAGGTTTTTGTATGTAAATCCTTTGAAAGGACAAATTTCTGCTTTTTTTGTCTTATTTCATAAACAGGCTTGATATGAAACAAAACCTGAACCAAACAGTGAAAATCAGGAAGCTGAACAATCTGTTATTAAATCAATTTCTCCTCCTTGGATTCTTGATTTTGTTTTTTAAGTTTTTGGAGCCTATGCATTCTTTATTTATCTACTTTCTTGGAAAGTGTGTTATTTATTTGGTTTTCTCTTCTGCTAGAAGATTTTCTGAATTGTCTGTTCTCTCTTGTGAGTCTCCTTATCTGATTTCCATCAAGATAAGCTGTTTTGCGAGAAATGTCTTACATTTTTTTTGCATTCGGTTGTGAATTTTTAACAACATTAATGGAGAGATTGTTTATTCTTTGTGTCCTATCCCTAGGAATACTCCTAAGGGGTCTTTACATTCTTTGAATGTGGTAAGAATTTTGCAATATGTTGAAACTACTTAGATTTCAGTAAGATTTCTAGTCTATTTGTTATTTTTTCTGGTTGCAGATGAACTCTGAAAATTTCTGCCATTTCTTTGGCATCTTGGTCAGAGCTTTTGATTTTCAAAGCTTATTTGGAGGAAGAACAGTATTCGTCTCAGCGTATTACAGCTCATTCTACTAGATAAGTCGCTATATCTTGGGTTTTCAAGAATGGAGCTTCAGTTGATCAGATTTGCAAAGCAGCAACTTGGTCTTCTTTGCATACATTTACTAAATTTTACCATTTTGATGCATTTTGCTTCTTCAGAAGCAGTCTTTGGTAGAAAAGTTCTTCAGGCAGCTGTCTGATTTTTTTTTTTTTTTTTTTTTTTGCCTACGATTTGAGTTTTTTGAAATTTAAGAAAACATTATTATTTGGATTTAATTTTTTCAGCAGAGATAGCTGTTTTTATTTTATCCCTCCCGCTCTAGTGACTGTGGATTTCCACATCTTTGGTATTATATCCCATACGTCACTAGCTCATGGACTCTTGCCACTTACATGAAAGAAAACATAATTTATGTAAGAACTTACCTGATAAATTAATTTCTCCTGTTAAGTGTGGTCAGTCCACGGGTCATCATTACTTCTGGGATATTAACTCCTCCCCAACAGGAAGTGCAAGAGGATCACCCAGCAGAGCTGCTATATAGCTCCTCCCCTCTACGTCACACCCAGTCATTCTCTTGCACCCAACTAATAGATAGGATGTGTGAGAGGACTGTGGTGATTATACTTAGTTTTATAACTTCAATCAAAAGTTTGTTATTTTAAAACAGCACCGGAGTGTGTTGTTCCTTCTCTGGTAGAATTTGAAGAAGAATCTACCTGTGTTTTTTGTATGATTTTAGCCGGCGTAGTTAAGATCATATTGCTGTTCTCGGCCATCTGAGGAGTGAGGTAAACTTCAGATCAGTGGGCAGGTTAACCTGCAAAGAGGTATGTAGCAGCATATTATTTTCTGAGAATGGAATTGACTGAGAAAATTCTGCCATACCGATATAATGTAAGCTCAGCCTTAAATGCAGTAGTAGCAACTGGTATCAGGCTGTCATGTATGTATATTTACACTTCAGTATTCTGGGGAATGGCACTTCACTGGGATAATACTGTATGCATAAGAATTTAGCCTAACTTGCAGTGACTAGCAACAGGCTTTCTAATGACATTTAATTTATTTGATGTTAAACGTTTTTGCTGGCATGTTAAATCGTTTAATTATCTGAGGTACTGGGTGAAAAAATTGTTTTGGGCACTGTTTTTTTCCACTTGGCAGTCGTTTTATTTAATTTAAGACAGTTTACTGATCTCCCTCACTGTTGTGTGTGAGGGGGAGGGGCCTATTTTGGCGCTTTTGCTACGCATCAGAAAATTCAGTCACAAGTCTGTTTTCTTCCCTGCACGACTAACTCGCCTCACGTGTCAGTACCTGCATCTCCCGCTCGGGAGGTGCGTGATATTGTAGCGCCGAGTACATCAGGGCGGCCATTACAAATCACATTACAGGATATGGCTAATGTTATGACTGAAGTTTTGGCTAAATTACCAGAACTTAGAGGTAAGCGTGATCACTCTGGGGTGAGAACAGAGTGCGCTGTTGATAATAGGGCCATGTCTGATACTGCGTCACAGTATGCTGAACATGAGGACGGAGAGCTTCAATCTGCAGGTGACGGTTCTGATCCCAATAGAATGGATTCAGACATTTCTAATTTTAAGTTTAAACTCGAAAACCTCCGTGTACTGTTAGGGGAGGTATTAGCAGCTCTGAATGATTGTAACACCGTTGCAATCCCAGAGAAATTATGTAGGCTGGATAGATACTATGCGGTACCGGCGAGTACTGACGTATTTCCTATTCCTAAGAGGCTTACAGAGATAATTACTAAGGAGTGGGATAGGCCCGGTGTACCCTTTTCCCCCCCTCCTGTGTTTAGAAAAATGTTTCCAATAGACGCCACCACACGGGACTTATGGCAGACGGTCCCTAAGGTGGAGGGAGCGGTTTCTACTCTGGCTAAGCGTACCACTATCCCGGTGGAGGATAGCTGTGCCTTTTCAGATCCAATGGATAAAAAATTAGAGGGTTACCTTAAGAAAATGTTTGTTCAACAAGGTTTTATATTGCAACCCCTTGCATGTATTGCGTCTGTCTCGGCCGCGGCCGCTTTTTGGTCCGAGTCCCTGGAAGAGACTCTTGACTCAATAACTATAGATGAGATTTCAAGCAAGCTTAAAACACTTAAGCTAGCTAATTCATTTGTTTCAGATGCCGTAGTACATTTAACTAAACTTACGGCTAAGAATTCCGGATTCGCCATTCAGGCACGCAGAGCACTGTGGCTAAAATCCTGGTCAGCTGACGTTACTTCTAAATCTAAATTACTTAACATACCTTTCAAAGGGCAGACCTTATTCGGGCCCGGTTTGAAAGAAATTATCGCTGACATTACAGGAGGTAAAGGCCATGCACTGCCTCAAGACAGAGCCAAACCTAAGGCTAGACAGTCTAATTTTCGTTCCTTTTGTAATTTCAAGGCAGGAGCAGCATCAACTTCCTCTGCTCCAAAACAAGAAGGAGCTGTTGCTCGCTAGAGACAAGGCTGGAGACCTAACCAGTCCTGGAACAAGGGCAAGCAGGCCAGAAAACCTGCTGCTGCCCCTAAGACAGCATGAATCGAGGGCCCCCGATCCGGAAACGGATCTAGTGGGCGGCAGACTTTCTCTCTTCGCCCAGGCTTGGGCAAGAGATGTCCAGGATCCCTGGGCGTTAGAGATCATATCTCAGGGATATCTTCTGGACTTCAAATCCTCTCCCCCAAAAGGGAGATTTCATCTGTCAAGGTTGTCAACAAACCAAATAAAGAAAGAGGCGTTTCTACGCTGTGTACAAGATCTTTTACTAATGGGAGTGATCCATCCGGTTCCGCAGTCGGAACATGGACAGGGGTTTTACTCAAATCTGTTTGTGGTTCCCAAAAAAGAGGGAACCTTCAGGCCAATCTTGGATTTAAAGATCCTAAACAAATTCCTAAGAGTTCCATCGTTCAAAATGGAAACTATTCGGACAATCCTACCCATGATCCAAAAGGGTCAGTACATGACCACAGTGGATTTAAAGGATGCTTACCTTCACATACCGATTCACAAAGATCATTACCGGTATCTAAGGTTTGCCTTCCTAGACAGGCATTACCAGTTTGTAGCTCTTCCATTCGGATTGGCTACGGCTCCAAGAATCTTCACAAAGGTTCTGGGTGCTCTTCTGGCGGTACTAAGACCGCAAGGAATTTCGGTAGCTCCGTACCTAGACGACATTCTGATACAAGCTTCAAGCTTTCAAACTGCCAAGTCTCATACAGAGTTAGTACTGGCATTTCTAAGGTCGCATGGATGGAAGGTGAACGAAAAGAAGAGTTCTCTCTTTCCACTCACAAGAGTTCCCTTCTTGGGGACTCTTATAGATTCTGTAGAAATGAAGATTTACCTGACAGAAGACAGGTTAACAAAGCTTCAAAATGCATGCCGTGTCCTTCATTCCATTCAACACCCGTCAGTAGCTCAATGCATGGAGGTGATCGGCTTAATGGTAGCGGCAATGGACATAGTACCCTTTGCACGCCTACATCTCAGACCGCTGCAATTGTGCATGCTAAGTCAGTGGAATGGGGATTACTCAGATTTGTCCCCTACTCTGAATCTGGATCAAGAGACCAGAAATTCTCTTCTGTGGTGGCTTTCTCGGCCACATCTGTCCAGGGGGATGCCATTCAGCAGGCCGGATTGGGCAATTGCAACAACAGACGCCAGCCTACTAGGTTGGGGCTCTGTCTGGAATTCTCTGAAGGCTCAGGGATCATGGACTCGGGAGGAGAGTCTCCTGCCTATAAACATTCTGGAATTGAGAGCAGTTCTCAATGCTCTTCTGGCTTGGCCCCAGTTAACAACTCGGGGGTTCATCAGGTTTCAGTCGGACAACATCACGACTGTAGCTTACATCAACCATCAAGGAGGGACAAGAAGCTCCCTAGCGATGATGGAAGTATCAAAGATAATTCGCTGGGCAGAGTTTCACTCTTGCCACCTGTCAGCAATCCTCATCCCGGGAGTGGAGAACTGGGAGGCGGATTTCCTAAGTCGTCAGACTTTTCATCCGGGGGAGTGGGAACTTCATCCGGAGGTCTTTGCCCAAATACTTCGACGTTGGGGCAAACCAGAGATAGATCTCATGGCGTCTCGACAGAACGCCAAGCTTCCTTGTTACGGGTCCAGATCCAGGGATCCGGGAGCGGTCCTGATAGATGCTTTGACAGCACCTTGGACCTTCGGGATGGCTTATGTGTTTCCACCCTTCCCGATGCTTCCTCGATTGATTGCCAGAATCAAACAGGAGAGAGCATCGGTGATTCTAATAGCGCCTGCGTGGCCACGCAGGACCTGGTATGCAGACCTAGTGGACATGTCATCCTGTCCACCTTGGTCTCTGCCTCTGAGACAGGACCTTCTAATTCAGGGTCCTTTCAAACATCAAAACCTAATTTCTCTGAAGCTGACTGCATGGAAATTGAACGCTTGATTTATCAAAGCGTGGATTTTCTGAGTCAGTAATTGATACCTTAATACAGGCTAGGAAGCCTGTTACCAGAAAGATTTACCATAAAATATGGCGTAAATACTTATATTGGTGCGAATCCAAAAGTTACTCATGGAGTAAGGTTAGGATTCCTAGGATATTGTCTTTTCTACAAGAAGGTTTAGAAAAGGGTTTATCCGCTAGTTCCTTAAAGGGACAGATTTCAGCTCTGTCCATTCTTTTACACAAACGTCTGTCAGAGGTTCCGGACGTTCAAGCTTTTTGTCAGGCTTTGGCCAGGATCAAGCCTGTGTTTAAAACTGTTGCTCCACCATGGAGTTTGAACTTAGTTCTTAATGTTTTACAGGGTGTTCCGTTTGAACCCCTTCATTCCATTGATATCAAGCTGTTATCTTGGAAAGTTCTGTTTTTAATGGCTATTTCCTCGGCTCGAAGAGTCTCTGAGTTATCTGCCTTACATTGTGATTCTCCTTATCTGATTTTTCATTCAGACAAGGTAGTTCTGCGTACTAAACCTGGGTTCTTACCTAAGGTGGTCACTAACAGGAATATCAATCAAGAGATTTGTGTCCTAATCCTTCTTCGAAGAAGGAACGTCTTCTACACAATCTAGATGTAGTCCGTGCCCTGAAATTTTATCTACAGGCAACTAAGGATTTTCGACAAACGTCTTCCCTGTTTGTCGTTTATTCTGGTCAGAGGAGAGGTCAAAAAGCTTCGGCTACCTCTCTCTCTTTTTGGCTTCGTAGCATAATACGTTTAGCTTATGAGACTTCTGGACAGCAGCCTCCTGAAAGAATTACAGCTCATTCTACTAGAGCTGTGGCTTCCACTTGGGCCTTTAAGAATGAGGCTACTGTTGAACAGATTTGCAAGGCTGCAACTTGGTCTTCCCTTCATACTTTTTACAAATTTTACAAATTTGACACTTTTGCTTCTTCGGAGGCTGTTTTTGGGAGAAAGGTTCTTCAGGCAGTGGTTCCTTCCGTATAAAGAGCCTGCCTGTCCCTCCCGTCATCCGTGTACTTTAGCTTTGGTATTGGTATCCCAGAAGTAATGATGACCCGTGGACTGACCATACTTAACAGGAGAAAACAAAATTTATGCTTACCTGATAAATTCCTTTCTCCTGTAGTGTGGTCAGTCCACGGCCCGCCCTGTTTTTATGGCAGGTCTAAATTTTTAAATTATACTCCAGTCACCACTGCACCCTTTGGCTTCTCCTTTCTCGTTGGTTCTCGGTCGAATGACTGGGTGTGACGTAGAGGGGAGGAGCTATATAGCAGCTCTGCTAGGTGATCCTCTTGCACTTCCTGTTGGGGAGGAGTTAATATCCTAGAAGTAATGATGACCCGTGGACTGACCACACTACAGGAGAAAGGAATTTATCAGGTAAGCATAAATTTTGTTTTCTTTCATAGTGGCAAGAGTCCATAAGACCCACCCTTTTTTGGTGGTTATGATTTTTTTTGTATAAAAGCACATTATTTTTTTCCAGTTACTCTAAATTCTTTCATAGTGGCAAGAGTCCATAAGACCCACCCTTTTTTGGTGGTTATGATTTTTTTTTGTATAAAAGCACATTATTTTTTTCCAGTTACTCTTTTTGTATGCTTTTTTTACTCCTTTTTACACCTCCCTACTTGGCTATACGTTAAAACTGAGGTATGTTTGTGGTGGGAGGTGTATTTATAGGCATTTTGAGGTTTGGGAAACTTTTCCCCCTCCTGGTAGGAATGTATATCCTATACGTCCCTAGCTCATGGACTCTTGCCATTATGAAATAAATGAATTTATCAGGTAGGTTCTTGCATAAATTATGTTTTTATATGCCTATTTTATGAGGCACCAGCTCCTACTAAGCATGTGCAAGAGTTCATAGTGAGTCTGATTGGCTGATGGCTGTCACATGATACAGAGTGCAATAAATAGGAGGGCATTTTGAAATTTGTGCATTTGTTGATTATGCAATTCTGCTGTGATTAATGATCCCCTTGCAGTGCAAAATATATTGAAAAAGTTTTACTCTAGCTTTTTAAACTATTTGTGCCTAATGGGCTTGCATTTGATGCAGTGTTTTTACAGTGTACAGAGCAGGTTAAAGTCAAATTATACTTTCATGATTCAGATAGGGCATGTCATTTTTAAACAACTTTCTAATTTACTTTTATCCTCAAATTTGCTTTGTTCTTTTGTTATTCTTAGTTGAAGGCTAATACTAGATAGGCTCATATACTAATTTCTAAGCCCTTGAAGGCCGCCTCTAATTTGAATGCATTTGAGAGTTTTTTCACAGCTATAGGGCGTTAGTTCATGTGTTTCATCTAGATAACATTGTGCTCATGCACGTGAAGTTTTTTAAGAGTCGGCACTAATTGCCTGAAATGCAAGTCTGTCAAAAGATCTGAGATAAGGAGGCAGTCAGCAGAAGCTTAGATACAAGGTAATTACAGGTAAAAAGTGTATTAATATAACAATGCTGGTTATGCAAAACTGGAGAATGGTAAATAAAGGGATTATCTATCTTTTTAAACAATAACATTTTTGGTGTTTACTATCCCTTTAACCAATCAACATTTGTGTTGGGCACATGCGCTGTGCTGTTCTCTGCAAGTCCTGTTTAGCCTTTTTTAACACTTGGAGAGTGAGTGTTTAGGTGCAAGCTTTCATCTGGTGGTAACATGCCTGTATCTTATTCTTTTCTTTATATTGCAGTCCAAAGAAGAGATGTCTGGAACTTTGGAGGCCATACAGCTGCTACAATGCAGTTCCCAGCTGCTACAGAAATCCAGGGATAGTTACTGCAGCAGATTTTCTGAGCAAGAACGACTTAGAAGAGAGGGCTGCCCACAGAAAGAGTTGGACAAGGTGAGGACCTTGATTTTGAGAAACCTGAAGCAAAGTACTGGTACATATGATAACGTGAACCTATAAAGAGGCAAATATAAAATTAAAAGTGGGAATCTAAACAATAGTGACATGTGAACCGCATATATAGTAAGCATGCTCAAATCGTAGTGCAAACTCTTAAAGATTGAACACCCGTGAATCTTATTTAAAGGAATCTTATTTAAAGGAATCTTGTTTAAAGGCCCTTTATTATCCATTAGAGCATGTGATTTTAAAGGGGCAGACTACACCAGAATTGTTATTGTTTAAAAAGATAGATAATCCCTTTATTACCCATTCCCCAGTTTTACATAACCAACTGATATATTAATATACTTTTTTTTACCTCTGGGATTACCTTGTATCTCAGCTTCTGCAAACGGCTGATTCCTAGGTAACTCCATGGGCGTGAGCACAATGTTTATCTAATATGGCACGCAACTAACGCCCTCTAGTTGTGAAAAACTGTTGAAATGCATTCAGATAAGAGGCGGCCTTCAAGGGCTAAGAATTTGTATATGAGCCTCCTAGGTTTAGCTTTTAACTAAGAATACCAAGAGAACACATTTATGGCGTAATCAGCACTGATTGTCTAAAATGCAAATCTGTCAAAAGAACTGAAATAAGGGGACAATCTGCAGATGCTTGGATACAAGGTAATCAGAGGTAAACATATTAACCCTTTAAGGACACAGCTTTCAGTTTGCTCAATTGTTTTATGACGGTAAAATTCCGTCATAAGTCCTTAAGAGGTTAATATAACAGTGTTGGTTATGCACAACTGGGGAATGGGTAATAAATGGATTATCTATTTTTTTTTTAAACAATAAATATTTTCAGTTGACTGATCTATTTACATTTTAGCTGGGTGGTGCATAAAATCAGCTGGGTGGTTGCACCTATTAAAAAGGTCCTGGGGACCAATAAAGTTAATTGACATCATTATCTGCTAGTTAACCAAAGCAATCTAGCTTGGACCGGTCACTGAAAAGACTCTGATCACACTTAAATGGACACTAAAGTCAAAATTAAACTTTCTTGATAGAGCATGCAATTTTCTAGTTTACTCCTATTATCATTTTTTCTTTGTTCTCTTGCTGTCTTTTATTTAAAAAGCACCATGGATAGCGCTTGCTTATTGGTGGCTGACATTTAGCCACCAATTAACAAGGATAATCCAGTTTCTGAACCAAAAATGGGCTGGCTCTTATGCTTTACATTCCTGCTTTTTAAATAAAGATAGCAAGAGAACAAATAACAATTGATAGTAGGAGAAACTTGCTTAAAATTGCATGCTCTATCTGAATCATTAAAGAAAGAAAATTGGGTTTAGTATCCCTTTTAAGGTTTATATGATTATAATATGCAGGTGCAATTATTTTAAGACTAAGTGGAAACCTATATTTCTAGCGTTTTACTTATTTTTGTAGTCCGCAAACAATACTTTATTATCTGAGTGAAAAGGTATGGAACAAAACTTTCATTCCTCTGTTAGTATGTATACATTGATGACAGATGCACATATTTGATTATTAAGACCTGATATGAAAATGCAATTTCCATGTTTATACTGGCTGACAATGTTTTTTAATAAAGTTTTTGAAAAAGGTGGGGGGGGGGGGTTCTGAATACAATACTGCTCAGTTTATTCAATTTGAGATTGTCCACCTATACCCTCCATAGATTTCAGTGATTTTTAAAGTGCTATTCTATTCCCAATGAGAACAATTCTGGCCAATGAAGTTTGTAATTAATTTTGAGATGAAATGAACTGCAAATGATACTGATGTAAATCTGTTACATACTTAAAGGAATAGTTTAGTCAAAATATAAACTTTCATGATTCAGATAGAGCATGCAATTTTAAGCAACTTTCTAATTTACTGCTATTCATTTTTCTTCGTTCTCTTGGTATCTTTGAAAATGCAGGAATGTAAAGCTTAGCAGCTGGCCCACTTTTAGTTCGGCACTTGGGTAGAGCTTGCTGATTGGTGTCTAAATGTAGCCACCAATCAGCAAGCGCTACCCAGGGTGCTGAACAAAAAAAAGGCTGACTCCTATGCTTACATTCCAGCCTTTTCAAATAAAGATACCAAGAGAATAAATAAAATTAATAGGAGTAAATTTAAAAAGTTGCTTAAAATTGCCTGCTCTATCTGAATCATGACAGTTTTATCCCTTTAGGATGGCCATGCATTTTGTTTTGTTATTGTGCACATGAACGGACACAATGCATTCTTTCAGATGCAATTTTATCACCACAAATAGGCAACGTCTCAAGTTTTTCCTTTTATGTCCCAGGCAGAACTCAAGACCAAGAAAGCTGCAGAGAATCTGCGCTGCTCTGTGGAGAAGTACAACTCTGTGCGCAAGGAGTTTGAGGAAAAGATGCTTCAGTCAGCACAGGTCTGTGAAGTTCTTTTGACATGTATCACATCCTTGTCAAATCTTGGCTAGATGTAAAAAAAGGGGAATCTTTAAATCCACTGAGAGAAAGTAGCTATATCTACCAATTGTAAATATCGCAGCATAGAGATGACCCATCTTTAATGAGAGCGGGGCAGCGAAAGAGAAATCTTGATTGTTGTATAATGGATAGATACATAAGAAATGTACAAATGGTTGTCAGGGAATTGGATTAAAGAGGCATGCAACCCAACATTGTTCTCATGATTTAGATGGAGCATACAATGTTAAAAAAGTTTCCATTTTTTTTTTTTCTATTACATTTTTTTTCATTCTCCTTGTATTCTTTGTTTAAGAGATACTTAGATGGGTAGGATGTGCACGGGCTACATAGCAGGAAAAAGTGGCTGCTATTTAATTCTCTTGCAAATGTATAACATTCTTGAAAAACCGCTGCACATATACGTGCACACTCCTGAGCTTTTAAACAATGGATGAAGAAAATTTGATATTAAGAAGTAAATTGGAAAAATGTTTAAAATGTAATGCTCTACCCAGTCTATTTAAATTTAATTTTGAGTTCACTGTCCCTTTAACATTTTTAGGTTTCAAACTATTCCTTTTCTTTCAGAGATTCC